>NC_049169.1:61726708-62052541 GCF_009769625.2 Cygnus olor | reverse complement strand
AATAAAAGCCACACATGAATATCAAACTTTCGTAATAACCTTCCTAATTCCCCATTTTTATCTCCTGTGGTAACTATATAGAGTTCCGGTTCTTATTTTTACTGCATCACAAAGATGTAAGAGTTCTGCAATTTCGTCTGAAAGTCCAGTATTTCTTTTCACTTTATGCTAGTTAAGAAAGTGAAGAAATGCCAAACAGAAAATAAAATAAAATAAAAAAGTCCTATATACCATTGGCAGGGGGAAAAGGATGTAAAAATATGCACTTGGAAATTAAAAAAAGAACCTTTTATTTTAAAAGGTACTGCAAATTATTTGTGATACAAAGGAATAAATCATAATAAGCTTTTTTTTTTAAAAAAAAAAAAAAACACTATAGACAAAGAACTCTACTAGCCTCCAGCAGCAAGAACAGCAGTTTTCTAAAAAATAAAAAAAATAAAAAATAAAACAATAATAAAATATAACAAAATAATAATAAACAACAAACACAGAAAACACAGGATCCTCCTCCATCTCAAATGCGTTGAGCCATTTCTTACAGTGCCACAGGGAAGCTCAGGTATGCTAGTGAACAATAGGATATGCAGAAGAACCATTATGATGCTACAGACCTAGCTAATGTATCCTGAGAGAGGAGCAACCAAGTCTTTCCAAACATCCCAACTTGACCTGGATGCTGAAGGCTTCACATCAAATACAATTCAGAGTACAAACAGATTTTTACAAGTCTCAGTTGCTGAATGCATATCAGGACTGGCAGGGACAGTATTGTCCAGTTTGGGATCTAGACAGATTTTTCACAAGCTGAGAAATATAGTGAGGGAGGTTTGAAAGAATTCAAAAGGAGTTTAACACCCAATTTTTCACATTTTCATTTAATACAGAAAACACAGGAGAGCAAGGATAAAAGTTTTATATAGCAGAAAATTAGTAAGCTTTTCTGATAGTGCATATTAAGATCAGACCTTCATAAACGTAGAACTAGATAATCTTGAGTGTGGAAGGGTAACAAAATCTGAAACTCAGTAGTGCCAGGAGCAAGATCCTGCACTCAGGAACTAACAGCAAATTCTACTTTGAACTGCTGGCTCATCAGGCATTACAAGTGAGAAAGGTGAATTTGCACACGGGATCCTGATTACAACCATGAGGAGACCATTCAAAGAGTGGATGGAAATTCAGAATACATCATGCACCCAGGGAAGGAGGTCTTGTTGCCTCCTTTAAATTCCTCCTCTCTGTTATCAACATTCAGTGAAAAAGAAAATCCAGCAAGTTTTGCGGTTTTGTGTGTGTGTGTGTGTTTAGTTTTGTTTTTTAAGTATAGGCATTGGCAAGTTTCAAAATGTAATGGTTTAAAAAGACCTAAATTTTGAATGTTTGGAAACAGCTTGATACACTTTCCTCTACTTTACATACTGTCTTCTGGGACACAGACTTTCTCTCAGTGACTATTTGTACAATGCCAAGAAAATGTCCCTCATGTTGGTTGGTTGAGTCCCCCTGGCACCTCTGTGAAAGAAATGAAAGCAAGTAATCTAATGAAATCTAAAATGCCCAGGACATTTATCTATATTCAATTCCCCCCTCTCATTTCTTGGAGGGGAAGGGCTGTTTACTTAACCAGAAGATTACATTTGTTGATCAAAGGCAGAGGGGAATCCTCTCTACCTCACGCACCCCATCCGCATGCAGATTTCGGAGCCCAGCCTCACTGAAGCAGCACAGTGTATGGTAACACAAATGAACTACCCCTATATTAAGTCGCCAGATGTAATCCTGACAGAAACTCCAAGCTCTTGGGTCCCTCCTCCTCTGATCTCTCTCTCTCTTTCTCCTGCCTCCCCCTCCCTTTGCTTTGATGACTTTGACAGCCAAGTTCTTGGAGAGTTACTCCAGGTTACGTGTCACCTTTAATGGGATTCAAAGCTTTAAGTCAGAAAGTGGCCACTCTTGACCTCTGGCCCCACTACCACCCACTCTGCCACCCCCCTTCTTTCTCCATCACCATGGAAATGAATAGTGGAGCGAAAAAATGGGAGCAGGCAGTCTAAAGCTTTTCACAGAGCCCCCAAAAGAAAGATGAATGAAACTCATTCATCAGTGAGCAAGAGACCCAGAGAGCAACGTTGGCTGAAAAGCGAGCCAGAAGGAGAGCAAGCAAGAGAGAGAGACAGACAGAGATAGAAAAGGTTACCTCATGCAGGAAGTTATGTGATTTGAAAAAGAAAAGCACAGGAGGTGTGAGGGAACATAGTCCATTTTCAAAAACTGCAGATTCCACGATGAAAGATGTTGTTATTTGGGGATGGGGGTTTATTTCCTCAGCCTCTTCCCAAAAAGAATTTCTCAACAGTTTACCAGGAAAGGATGGAATTTTAAAGGGAGAAGAGAGAAGTGCCTGAAATTTCAGTGGATGCCTGTTGGATGGGTAGCTCATTTAAAGGAAAAAAGAAAATAAAATTACAAACAAAGTTGTGTTTGTAGTGTTGAAGTTCCCTTAATCACATCTCCTATGTTGTAGGTATGTTACCCCTATGCAAATATCAAGGCAATTTTTAGCACTAGAGATCAGATGTACATAAGATGCAATAGCTTATTCACTCAGATATAGCAGAGATTTTCTAGCATATTCCTCTAGCTTCTACATTTTTCACATCCTCACTACAACAGCACTGACAAAGAGCTCCTTCTTTCAGGGCATCTTAAACAGATGCACATTAAAAAAAAAAAATTAATAACACCATGTATCCCAACATCAGATGAAGGAGAGATGTCCTGCTGCATGCTGGCCTACAGAGGTCAAGGAGGGAGCTTGTTGGTGCCAGCAACAGAAAGAAACGAAGAGGGAGAGAAAGGAAAGCCTGAGATGCAACAGCTCCAAAAAGCCTATTTGTCTGCACCATCCTGGCAGGTGGGGGAGAAGCATAACAGAAGAAAGGCAAGAAGCAGCAGCAAACAATTCACTAAAACTAGAATCTAAGAGGTATTAGATAAGAGAATCCAAGATTATACTGGGATATTCATACCATTAATGAATTCTCAGAATAACCTGTCAAAATTCATCTCAAGCATACCAAAAATTGTGCAGAAGCCAACAGGACAATTCAGGATGCTTATGGGAGGAAAAGCTATAATGGGCAGCCCTCAGTAAGTGGCAAATTATTACCTAAGAATGTCTTCGTGCCTTATCCTGAAAGAGAAATTATAGTGTAGTTCTGCCAGCCCAAAGATTACCAGTTAAGTCCTACTCAGAAGACAGTCTACCTAGAGATTAAGTGATAACTCCTGGAAATAGTTGCCCCTCGCAGAGTGATTACCCTTCTGAACCATGAGATCTTTTTCCTCCTTCCTAAAGCTAATCAGGCGTGATTCCTTTCATTCCCTCAACTCCTTTAAAAAACAAACAAACAAACAATCAAAGACACTATTCTAGTGAAAAGGTATCTCCAAAGAGATGGGAATCAGTAAACTTTATTCATTGTTAATCCAGTGAACAAGATACCAAGCTTCCTTGGAGTGGTATTAGCACCTCTACTGACCAGTGAGCTCAGACCTAGAGTTCATACTTAAGCTTCAGCTTCTTGATAATCAGTATTACTCTCTATGGTGGCTCATTCTCTAGCTGTAGCCAGAGACACTAGGCAAGGTAGTTCAAGCACACAAAGAGAAAAGCTCACTTTAGCTGTGCCTCCGCTGACAGCACAGACACAATCTGCTGGAGCTACTTGGCTCGATGGAAGGATCACCACTACTAAAGAAACAGAAACAGCAACTCAGTGTACTCAAAGTCTTTTTAAAAATAAAGAAATATGTAAATGTCCTGACTTTTTTGCCTCTCCTCTCCTCTGGCCTGAAGCATTACCTCTTCTTCTCCCCCCAATACCATGGACCTGTCACTTTGAAAACCAATTTTTTGAAGAGGCAAACAGCAAGAAAGGTCACTATGGAAAGGTGTTTCTAGTTATCCTAAATTACTACTCATTCAAGGTATAGCAAAAGTTAGTAGGATAATGCTATTTCATGAATGCAGAGCAACCACCTGGTTCTGGTCTAAAATAACTTGTTTTAAGAACAGATAACAGTAACATCTTAGTGCTAAATTACTGTCTAAATGATTCTTCACTCTGGTGGCCTCAGGCTAAGGCTCTGAATTGTCTTCAACGAAGATGTCTCTGGTTGATCCATCCTTAAATCCCACTGTAGGCAAGCTCAGGTCAGTTCTGTGCTGCACATCTGTTTGTTAAGCAGACAGATTTTGGCAGCAGTAAATTGCACCACAAATGGCTCCACAGAGGTGGGAAGCCTCATTTGGTCTTCAAAGTAACCAACTTCCTACAGTAAATTTAAAAACTTCAGTGCTCCAAACCATGAAGGACACCTGCATGTCATTAAGTACTTAATGCTGAGCATACAGCTTTCTGGGTCACCATCTGTTCCGCGAGAGCACCAGCCCTGGCTGCTGTTCCCAGTTTTGCCTGCTCTAGGGTTTGAACTGTCAGCCTTGGCAGCTCACAATTACCCAAAAGGTAGTACGGATGAATCTTCTGTGTCAGCTATACAAATTCAGAAACAGTGTCCCAAGAGAGAACAATTCAGCCAGCCAGAGTTCAATCAAGTCTGTTTAAGGATTAGGAGCTAATCAGGATAGCTCATAAGGTATATGCCTGTGTTTGTTTTATCTACTGCTGCCCTTCTAATCTCATCAAGATGTCTGCCTACCTGTAATTATCTGGCTCTGGTAATACTTATGGTCTGTGTCATTTAATCAAAGTTCTCTCCTGTGCTTGTAGGTTTGCTATCTAGGCAACCATATACAAAAGAAAGTTCAAAATCAACATGTTCTTGCCTAACCTGTGGAAGTTGTTGAAAAGACTATAGCAGAGAGCTAACTGCACAAAGCCAGAGAAGAAATATCTAAACTGCACTGGAAACACAGATTTTCCCTCTGCTCCACAGGAACAACATGGGATAGACGTGCCTGCACTTTGCCAAAGTTTTCAGCCTCGAGTTTCAGTCCTTTTCAAGTTGAGTATCTCCAGATGGTTACACCACATTGATATCATCATTAAGTTAGGAAATGCTAATCACAGAGAAAAAAGAAAAGGTAATGGGTCCTAGTGGTCACTGGGGAAGCATGACCTTTACACAAAGCAGAGTAGAAGAAATGAGAACAGAGGCTGCTCAGAGATCTGGGGAACCGATGCAAGCTATAACCACTCTCCACATCACAGGCTTACAACTTCTGCTTTTTGCCCTGTGTCCTCCCACCCAAGTTGTATTACACATGAAAATCCAATTCAAAGAACTGTACTTTGTAGAACAATTCAGTATTCTATGGGAAAGAAATGAGCAGGTTTTTCCCCATTTGGGAAAACCTTCTTTGGGATTTGATCTTTCAAAATCTTCTTAAATGAAGCCAACAATTTATTATAACTATAGTTGGTTCTTGAATTGAACTAGATTTCAAAGCTACTAAACTCATTCTTCTCAGTGAGAGGAAAGCCATCATTTCTTCCAACTCTGGAAACAAAACTTGCTTATCCATATGACTACAAGTATATAAATAAAAGTTCCTCACTCCCATCAGCAAAGGAAGCCAATAAAGCTGAAACCTTCCTTCTCTCTAATGCCTCTCTTTCCTGAGTCTTGCAAAGTCCAGAAGACCTCTTTACCCCTGCACACCGTGCTCATTCCCCAAATAAAAAGTAGGTAACTAATAGCACACAGTGGCATAGATACTCTTCTCTGAATTAGTTTGATTTAGTTTATTTCACTCTAAAGAGGTAGACCTTTATGTAGACAGATCTGTTTCACCTTAGATGTATGCCTTCATTGTTCAGATTCACTTTTCTAAAAGGTTTTATTTACAGGAAGTCCTAAGAATAGCAAGACATTGCTTGGATAAAAACCATTTGTGCTAAAGGACCAGAATTTCAGAAATAAGGGCTATAAGTAAGGCAGGGTAAGAAAGGGGATAAAAATAAAAGGAGCACACAAATCCATCTTTTCATGGTAAATGCCCTCCCAGCATGGCCCTTCTGGTTTTAAAATGTATGTTTCCCCATTCGCTTTGGTTTTGACATTATGTTTGACTGTATTCTACATCTACAGCAATTGGGTTACAATTTGATATGATAAAAGGCAACACATTAGTTATTACTTAAAACATGTTACAGCCTGTATATGAAGTAAATTGGCACCTAAATTGCAATATTCATGTATTACAGTTAAAATTAAAACTCCATTATTTGATGAAGCATGTCACATTTGCAATCTTTTAAAGCAGACTTCTGCTCCGTTGACCTGCCTACATTTCGTCTCTGAGCACATGAGGAAAAACTCTCCTGTCGAGTCAAAATAGGTATTCTTGGGCAAAAGCCCCAAGTTAGTTCCTTATGCCAATCTTCTGGAATCCATGACCCTGCATTTGCTGCCTACTTTTCATAAAATGAGGGATCCACTGCCTTCCATGAAAGCGTTTGTGAGATTATCATCCTGCACCCCATCATCTACTCTGTAAAATTGTAAATTAGTTTTTAATTGAATTTTTCCTATCATGGCTTTCTCCTGTAAATTAGAGGCCTTCCAACTTGTTATTTTTCTTCCCTAAAACATATTTATAATGTGGTTATCTGTTCTTCTCGAGTCTGTCAGATGGATTAAGCTCTTTAAGCCACCAAGCAAACTTATTCCAGCTATTAGGTTGTTGGAGAGGTTTTTTTCCCCTCTTTTCATTTCTTTTCCTTTTGCACCTTTTGAAAATGTTGACACTGATTCAAAATGCATTATTCTGGTGTCTCTCAACAGCAACGTCTCCTTACTCTGGCCATCTCATGTAGATGCCTAAGAATCATTTTTAGACATTTCTCCGGAGCACTACATTCAGAACTCACATGGCCATGCCTACCTCCTATGAACCCTAGAAATCATTTTTAGTCACTGCTTTCCAGATATTTTCCACTATGTGACTTTCATTCATACATACAGACCTAGAAAGGACCAGATCACGCAGTGCTAGGACACCTGCATCTTTATTTTCAACCCTGAAAACACAACAGGGAAAATGTCACCCATCCCTGAGACACAGACATAGGCACGGGAAGGAACAGGTGGAAAGAGGCTCCCTGCCTTTCCCTGGCAACTCTCCCCATTTCCAAAAAGGTAGAATGAGGTCTTCAGCAGCCTCAGGCTGTTAATAACAGTGCCAATCAGTTAGTAATGAGTTTTGCAACATTTAGCATTTTCCTTAAAGCATAAAGTCTAATTCTTCATTAATGTTTAAAAGAAGAAAATATTTTTTTTTCAGTCTTCAGTTTTAAAGAAAAATACTTGGAAGTGTGACCAACGGGTTGCATTTAAATAATAAAAACCTATGTAGAAGACCAGAACAAAGGATCCCATCGTTGTTTTGGATTTTCTTCATCTAGTGATTTTTAGGCCAATATCCTGACAGGAAAGGGGGAGGGGTGGGGCTGTCAGTACTGTATTCAATGAGTATAATTACACTGAATTAGTGCTAAGGGGTTTAGAGAAGAAAAAAAATAGTATTCCACAGAGTTAATATAAAGTGGGCTTTCATGTACATACAAACCCACAAGGAGTGAGCTACTGCCTGCTGAGAACCATTTGAGAGCCAGGGGATTGATCAGACTCGGCCAGCCCCTTGCTTAAGAGAAAAAGCTGCAGTTGTGAATTACTGTAAAGCAGTATTTACATGATTGATGGGTCTACCCCCACCCCCCCCCAACACATTTGTTTCAAAGATCCATTTTGTCTTCTGCGCTGACGGTGTGAATTAACCCTTCTCACAACGGCTGGCTGGATCCTGTAAAACCAGTCCAAGGTCTAGCAGCTCGACGAAGTTTTTATCTTATGTAGTTGTGTGACTGGGAAAATAGGAAAGAGATGCTATTTAACACCCAGACTTCTGAGGAGCACCATAATACCAACCTCCTAAAATAGTCTGCAAACCATCTGCCATCAGACTAGCCAGCTCTTCATCTTTCTGGAGCATTGTTACTGAAAGAGCTCTGCTACTCACTTCCCTTGCTGTCTGATACTTCGGCACCCACTTGTCCATTCCAGGGAGCATAAGATATATCTCCACTTGCCTTTTTAGCCCTATTTGTTATCAGCCCAGATCACATCCAGCTTTTAAAAAGCTCCTGAAATCTCTGGAATTGATAGTCTGACATAAAGACAGATTTCCATGGAACTCCGATCACACACACCTGCTTACCAACAGGCCCACTCCATCTCAGCAACAGATTATTCAGTCAGGAATAAACTGTTTATGACAATGCAAACTGCCCTGTGCTATTCCTGGTTCCCAGTAAGGCTCTTCACATATGAGTATGATTTCTTTTCCCTTTAAAAAGGGAAGGGAGAAATGTATATGTATATAAAATATACACGTATATAAAAGGAGAGAAATGAAACAAACAAACAAAAGTATTAAATGCTATTATTTACACCAAGCTGCCTGCAGACAAGTGAAATGTAGCCTTCCCACGCACAACCCCATAAATGCATATCACACTATATCTGCACCATTTCACTTCTCTTGCTCTGGACTTCCACAAAACTGTGTGTCTTACCCCACAGCACCTCCTCTGCATTCACAGTCCCGTTCTAGCCACATGGAGGAAAAAAAGGAAGAGAAGAAATGATGCATTGCCACCCCAGTTATCTGTGTCACAGCTGTACTCCCTATCAGCACATGGCCATGATTTCTTAATGGCTTCCTGCAGCATCCTCTGCCCCTGCAGTGCAAGAGCCCTTCATCCCAGCCCAAGCACAGTTGCTGCAGTGGTTTTACAATGAACATTAGGCTGGGGAGCTCCTCAGGGTGTCCTGCCTTGGTTTTGTCAGGGCACATCATGGAAGTTTTCTGTCCTTGAGCTTAGAGTGCCTTGTATCTCTCTGCTTGCACAGTCCTTTCTTGAGTACCATCTGTTGTGATAGTTAGGGTAGATGTCACAGGAATCACAAATGCCAAACCCAAATACTACAAGATATCTCCGCTTTAAAAAAAAAAAAAAAAGCTTCAAAAGGGACAGATGCTGACGTAGTACCAAATGTCACAAGCATTCCAGCCACTACAGACTCAATTATCAAATTCTCATTTGAGGATACAAGTTTTCAGGCCAAAACTTGTCATGACTGAAAGCACCCAGTTGCTAAGTTAGCCCATGTGCAACAAAGTTATCAGGGACCAATACAAACCAGGACCAGAGCTCAGCTTTCCAGGGATAAATGGGTTAGTGATGAATGCTCAGCATCCTCTGCAGCATGCAGTAACTGCTGTCAGACCTTCTCCTGCTATACAACTACTTTGTTTCCAAATTTTATACGAGTGCATTTTATTTACCCCAAAGGATGGCATGTTTCATTTCTCTGAGAAGAACTCTCTCAATTTCAGTGAATCTGTCCAATTTGTCAGGATCATTTTGACTTTTACTGCGCTTGTGACCTCTGTTGCTGTGATTTGCAAGTTCTACAAGTGTACCTTCTGTTCCCTCAGGCAAACAGGGAAAAAGGAGAATTAGATCAATGGCTGCTATTCTGGGACCTCATGGAGCTGCACGCTGCCTGTAAACCACACGTATTGAAAAGCAGCCCTTAAGACAGCGTAATGAATTCTCCTCGAGCCAGGAGTAGAGCTGGGGCAGCAGGGTACACATGCATTACCGGCGTGCTGATATGACACCGCCGTGCTAACAGAGACATCAAGTCCCATGGACACACTGTACAAAGCTTAAGGCTCGCTCCTGCGCCAGGCCAGCAGTCTTTTGTTTTTCCTGTCAAAAATGTTTCCACCAAGCTCTGGCCAGGACACTAAATTGTTCTCTTCCCTCCCCCACTAAATCCCCTAACTGTGCAGCCTGGTCCAGCAGCAACAGCAGCAGAATGTCAAACACAGGTGTGCTATTAAGAAAGGTCAAGTTATTTAACTCCCAAAGCCTATGCACAGTGGAGTACCATTAAAAGCAGACTAAACAACAATTTACTTTAAAACAGAAGCTACTTGTTGTCACCTCGTGGGCTTTTTCATTTGCCATATTCAGAAGCAGCACAGGCAAAATCATTTTGCCTAAAAATCATTTTGCCTAAAAAATCATTTTTGCCTAAAAGCATCATCAGGAGAAGCAGCAGGTTAACTCTAACCTCACTTGGCTTCTGCTCCTGCTGATACTTTGTGTGCCCCAGCAAAAGCGGTAATGCATTTAGAGTCACATGGTGACAAGCAGCACTAAGCCCTTGTGTCCATTCATAGCATCCTGCATAAAAGCCACTTGAGCTCATCAAGAATAAAAATGAGCTCTTTCTTAAGCCCAGCCCAATCCAGTTAACAGGCTTATATGGAAATGCTGAGAGACAGGGCTTACAAGTGGCAATGCACCTAACTTGCACACACTGCTTTACTGAAAATTAAGAAAGACAGTAGGTATGCACCATCCAGCATGCCATCCAGTTCATAACCCTTTCCTCTCTATATATTCCTTCAGAGATCCTTTTCTCTAAAGACATTAATTTAAGAAAAGGCCCAAATGACCTTTGAGATTAGCAATCATTACTGTAAGTCTTCTTCCAGTAGCACCAAAACCAAAAACTACTGATAAATACAGCAGCACATTTCTGTCATCCTGATCAGTTAGCCTTCCCTTTCTGCTCTGTAAGTCTGTGTAAGTTGATTGACTTCTGCTAGAGATGCCAGCGTGCACCAAATTAGAAAGAAGATGCACTGAGGCTCTGAGATTGCTTGTTGTGACATTAGTTGGTGATAACATACTATTGCTGAATCCATCTGTGGACAGAGATACAAGCTGGGGAAGAGGCTTGTCCTGACAGTCTTCTAATGCACTTCAGGAGGTGCCTAAACTCTGTCCCCACCACCACAACCACAGAGCATATGGGGTAGCTCCAATATGAAAGATGCAACAAAAGATGCCTGCCATTTTGAAAGCCCAAGATTTTCTTTGGGATTCATTACTGAAAGGGTAATATCCTTGAAGTACCTGTAACCTTAAAACCTTGATTTTTCATAATAGAAATAAGGGGTTAGAAGGGTGGACACATTATTTTTGCCCAGAATATGGATAATTCTAGGAGTTAAATGAAAGACATTTAAGAAGTATGAGTGTTACTAACAGAATTTAATTTAAAACATTCTCCAGGAGATGCAGGGAGACTAAGTCAGCATCAGAGTAATTGAACACAGCCAGACTTAAGGGAAAATGGGTAGTTTTCACACGATATTCCACCTCTGACAACATACTTGTTTTCAAATATTGTCCATTTACCACAGCTGGAAAGCATCACAGCATAAAATTAGATATACATGAGCACAATCAGCTTGCATTTCTGGTATCACAGCTTCCTGGAGCACAGTTTGCTTGAGTGTTAATCAAAAAAAGGCAGTAACAAAAAGCATTAATGACAAGCTATACAACCAATCCAAATCACAATAAGCCTACTTGATATATAACATTACAAATATATAAATATGCATATAGTTACTATATATTTAATATAGTTACTTTGGCAGACTGTAGATCAAGTCTTTAGCTGAAATGCTTAAGGGGGGGTCATTCTAAAAGTAAAAAATGTACGGTCTTGAGCTATACACTCTACACCTCCCCAGCACATAACAAAAAGACTGTCTGAGTCAGAAGTATAAACCTACCTTTTCAGGTTCTCTACAATGAGCATTTTGTTGCTGGGAGGTACATTAGGAGAGTGTTTCCAACTACCATGTTCTGATCTAGGATGGTAGAATACAAGCCTCCAATTCAGACCAGAGATAATCAATGTAAAATACACAGTGATCTAATGACGATGACATTATCATTTTATGGGAATGTGAAAATGAGATGATTTCAATAAACGATTTCTTGTCAGCATAACCAATTCATATGGTGGCAGCTCATTTGAAGCTTACAGAAGAAAAGCTAGTCACAAAAAAATGGAAAATAATTGACTCAGGAACTGGGCTACATTTTTACACTAATTTCCAAAGGAAGAGAGAATAGCCACAGTTACAATACATTTCCATGGTATGCAAATATAGGATTCTCTCACAATTCTTTGAAATCTTAACTTAGCACATTATTATGGTGGATATTATGCCTGGGAGATTGTTGCCAGTCCTAAGAGAACCAGACTTCAAGCACAGCATTTGAGAGTCACTTCCTTCTGTTCCCTGCAAGCCTTCCTCTAATAAAGAATGCAAGGACTGAGCACAGATATTCTGAAAGGATGCCAAAGTGCAGTCACTGATGATACTCCTGGTCACTCAGAGGGAGGAGGGGAGCACTTTTTGAATGAATTTATTCACTCAAATATCCTTAAGAGAAAGAAAATGGAAATCCAACCCAAGTGAAACTAATAGAACAACTTTGACAGGTGAGATGTAAAATGGAGATTAAGAGGTCCAAGAGCAAGGCTGAGGAACAAGGAAGCAAATACATAGTGACAAGTAATAAGGCATTATTTAAGCACATGGGAAAGCAGAACTCTGGAAGAGCTCATGGGTCCTGCAGACTGGTGAGATGCAAAGAAGTCAATGGGGACAGAAAAGGAGATTGCAGAGAATTTAAATGGTTCCTCTGCTTCAAATTTCAATTGAAAGCAGGGAGGAGAGATGCAAGACCTAAGGTTATACAAGCAAAGAACTTGCCAGACAGAGTTAGGGGAAATAAAATAAAACAAACTCCTCAAGAAATTTGCTTGTGCTAAACTGCATTCCAGCACTAGGAGCTAGAGCTGAGAAAAATCCGTTAAAGGCAGATGTACACCAGCTAGCCTGAAATAAAAACCCTACAAACTATTTTTCACAAGGATAAATCATCCCTCTCTAATCTGCAAGAATCCTCTAACAATCCTGACTATTCTTCATTAGATATAAATTGTTTGGATTTTCAAAGACTTTGAAAAAAGCTATTACGATACCTTGGTAATCATGGGATAAGAGCTAAGGTCCTGTCACTCTTTAAATATTAGTCAAGCAACTGAGAATCCCATGTTAAGAACAATAAGTTCTTCATACAGAAGGGGGCTGGTAGTGACCAAAAGATCAACCTAGGATCAGTGTTATTAAGTGCATTTCTGAAGCATCTGATAGAAGGAATGCAAACCAAGGTAACAAGTTGCACTACTCATATTAAACAATAAGATTAGTCAATAGCATGGAAGCCTTTGTCCTCTCAACTACCCAGGCAACTGAACAAATATCAGAAAAAGAAAAAAAAATCATCATGGGCATCAAAACTAAGTGGAAAGAAAAGAAAATATATATATACACATACACATTTACATGCCACTATATACCAATGATTACTGAATTAACTTACATTCTAAACATCAAAAAAGTCCCTGAGACAAAAGATGACATACCCCTGTGCTTAGCTCAATAATTGTTTCAGAGTAGACACATATTTATAATAGAGTTTCTAAATTTTTAAGCTGTAATATGAAAAAGAGTTTGACTACAGCAATTATAATGCAATTCTGGAATGTCAGGACACATTTCAGATACATGTGCCCACTAGATAAGGGCATGAATTATGAGCACACTTAGAAATAAACAATCAAATAGTCTACTGATTTATAACTTAACATGGGGCTGTAAAAGACCACTGAAAATGAGAAACATAGGAGAATGTGTAACATTTATGATAAATGACCTACTAGACAGTTCAAGTAGAAAAGAGGTTAAAGCAAATGGTAGCTGGGGTTATGGAAATAAGTGTATTAGATACACAGGAAATCACAATTAAGATTAAGAAAACCTCAGCTATTGAAAGTTATGGAAATACATCTTCAAAACCAAAATAGTTGGTTTTTGTCCACAGGGATGGTTTATGTTAGGGGAAAAGCGATTTCAAGTCTATGCCCATTTAAAGTTAAGGAAGATGAAAATTACTTGCAAATAGTTTTAAACAGTCCACATAAGCCCTTTCTACAATGTGACCCACACTCTTACATCCACTTTCACATCTTCTGCAATTGGACTACTGCTCCTCACAGGACATGACCCATGCCTTAGGAAAAAAATCCAGATCTATTCCACAGTTTTTATTGCTGCAACAGAAACAAAACTGCAAACTGGGATTGGATGGGAACCAGAGTATGGAAACTAGAGAAGTAGATGGGGCCCTGCAATGCAGGCAGCTTACCTGGGATCAGCTGCTGCAGCTTGGAACTTCTGCTACTGCAAGAAGGTCTGAGTAGAAGGCATATAAATTAGTTTTAAAAGAAAACAAACAAAACACAAGTATCCATTTCAGAAAAATCATACGTGATCATCAGGAAGTGAAAACTATACATATTCTACACTAAGAGTCTCAACCTAACATTGAACCAAAGCTAAAATGTGTTTTGCAAGAGAAACTATGATCATATGGGAAGAAAATAAAAAATAAAAAAATAAAAAAATCCCAAACTCTGTGTCTTGCGGAGCAATTGAAAAAGAAAGCGTGCAAGTCTTTGGGGGAAAAAGTGAATCAAAATTTCATTTGTATTAATTGTATAATTATAATGAAAATAATTGTAAATCATAATTACAAACTATGAAAAATTACATGTAAGTTATATTCTAATTTTCAAATATATACTTTGAAAGAAACTTAAGCTGATCAGGAAAGGATAAGTTTCAGAAAATGATCAGCTTTCAGTTTCTACTCCTCATTGCCTATCGATGTACATTATACTATCCTTTTTGTTAGAAATCATGATCATCAAAATGCCAAAATGAACAGCATCAGCTGCACATCATGCTGCATCATGAAAAGCTTGCTGTAGATAGCATATCTGTCTCATATATGGTTTGATTTCTGGTTTTCATTCCCTCGATACCCATAAAATACTGCAAGTGTTCACATATGAACTATATTTTCACTGACTTGGAATAGTTACTGAATTCAGTAATCAAGAATTCCTATTTTGATAGGCCTGATGTGAAATATTTAAGCTTCAATTTTTCTTGACTTAGACATGTAATTTACACTTCACAAACTTCTCCTCCTCTGTTGTTTTTTTTTGTTGTTTGTTTGTTTGTTTCAGAATTCCCTATTTAAATAAAACGAGAAATTCCCACCTACAATTACTTGAGAAGTCTCAGTTGGCAAAATCCCATCTTGAAGTAGAGCCTTATTGCACATGCTGAAAGTGTCAATACAGAAAGAAGTGAACTTGTCATTTATAGTATGTGTTGTGCAATTGGAAAGTCTAAAGTTAGATAACACATTTTAGAGATGCATCCCTACAGTTTGGAAAGTTTCTTCAAACAGAGAGGCACTTCTGATGTGTGTGTAAAGCACAATGTCGGGGCAAAGCGTCTACACATCTAATTATTTTTTTCTTGTATAAAAGTGTTCAGTCTCCATAGCCACTCAACCTAGTGCTGTGATTAGCACAAGAAAGAGAGGTTCTCAATTATAGGAGTACTTCCTTGTAGGTATAGTCATAAATAATTCAAACTAAACTATAGTACACAGTGATTAAATGAACAAAGTACATGCTGTAATATGGTACACTTGGTTTTCAGTCCTTTCCTCGTATAGCTGTATTCAAATTCCAGCCATTCACAAGAGCACTCACCCTTTGTGAAAGCCAGCACAGATTTGCTGCATTTGGGCACAGAGAAGCAACCAAAGGAAAGCCAGGACCACTTCTCATGTTACGCTACTGAACAAACAGATGTGTTTGTAAATATTATCTCAATTGCAGAAGATTATAAGGATACATTTTTGAAAGTAGCCTCAAAATAATTTCCTAGCTCAGAATTATGAGTAGGAGGAAAAGAAGGTGAAACTCCTTGCTCTCATTCCTATCCTTTTTGAATTTGGGATTCTTTCATCACAAAAACATTACCAATTCTGCAGATTGCTGTGGGCAGGTAGAAAAAATGGTCCCCACATTGCCACATTTCTGATTTCTGCCAGCTTTACAAAGCCACCTTAAATGTTATGCCCAAAAGTTTTCTCCCTTCACAGGTTAAAACAGAGGCTGCTCTTAGTGGACAGACAGAAGCAAACACCTCTCCTCAGGATGAAGTCCAAACTTTTCAGTGCTAGAAGGTTGTAAGGTAAAAGGTTTGGGCAATGGGTTATGCCTGGCAGACACTGTGCCTTCAAAAAATACAGTTATTAATGTTGATGGACAGATGCTTACATCAGAAAGCCTTGGAAAAGTACAGTTATTAATATTGATGGACAGAAGTTCACATCAGCTCTCCACTAGTTTGACTTTTAATATAAAATACTTGAGCAGCTCACAGTTAAACAGAGGATACCAAAGGCACCACAGTAAACACATTGCTCTGAAACTTATCACAAGAGATGTCATCCCCACCTACACATAAAAGGTATGCGCCTGAACACATACAGTATCATAAAACACTCACTTCAGCTGTGTTAATCTTCTAGATTAAGGCATTGATCCAGCAAAGGTTTCATATGCTTTTTCCATTGTCTAAGTAATCCCACTGTTCCCAGCGAAATAACTCATGGCACATAAAGCTGTTCTAATGCATAAGATTTACAAAGATTGTAGTTTAAATTACAAGTGACTGGTAGAATAGACTGACTGCTTTTAAAAGACAAACATACCTCTATAATCCAAACGGCCAAACGAGTCCGAAACACAAACTGACCTCAGCATCCTATTTAAAGCTATAAGTCACAAAGGGCTTTTGAGTTTGCCTTCTTTATCACCTCATAAACTCAGTTTCTACACTATTTTGCCAGGGCAGGGAAATTCCTAAAACACTAGATTCAAAATAGCTACTCCTATTTATGCAGTCCATAATCCCTGCAGCTCTTTATAAATCCTCTGCTGGTGGAGGATATGTGATGATTATTAACCGAGGGAAAAGTGGGAACAACCTTTAGGCTCCTGTGAGTTCTGCAGGTCTTTGGTCAAACTGCCCGTACTGCAACTGGATCTCTTGGGACTGGCTGGGGTTGTTTTGTGTTTTGTTCCCCACTTCCTAATCTTCTGTTGCTTGAGAAAGCCTAGAAGAGGAGGCAGCCTGCAGCATGGAGCAAGTATGCTAATGCCATATCAAACTAACTGCCATGCCAACGGCAATCAAACACACGCCTGCTCACACACTTCTGCCAAATAATCACTTAAGCAAACATCAACTACAGAGATTAGCAACAGCATCTGACAACATGCAAATCAGGCAAGAAACATGGGCTGAAGGGACAGCTTAGCAAAGTGAGGATTTGATAAGTGAAATGTGATAAAGTTCCTGAGTCAAAACTCACAGGGTGTTTGGAAGATTCCTGAAAATCCAGTCTGTTGGTCTTGGAGAGAGAGCTAGTAGTTTGGTTTCTTTTCACCGCTTGGTCCCTACTGCATATCAGCTGCACCTAAGCAGGCTTCTAATAAAAGAAAGTGACTCTCATGCAGACAAAAACATCTTTGTGACCTCAGGGAACGCAGCAATCCGAACAACCAACCAGGCGGTCAGTCAGGTGGCAGAAGCTACTGGGAAGCAATCAGAGCATCTCAGGGGACTTTCATCAGCACCAGAAGAAAGGCTAAGCCTCTGCAATAGAGGGCTGGGTTTTCAGAAGAAAACTAAGGGCAAATCATCCATGGAATACAGAAAAAAGAAGTTCAAACTATTTCCATTTGGGAGCATGGGGAAGAAAGGCTACTTTCAAGTAATTTTTATTTTTCAAACTACAGAAACAAAGTACTGTCCTACCAGAATTAAGACAAAGTATCAGAAAAATCACTTTATTGGTCTTTAATTTACTAATACATACACCACTCCAAAGACACTCTCAATGAAAGTAATAAGATTCTGCCACAAGAAATGTGAGAAAAGTCACAACCATTTGCCAGCATTATAATGCATTTGGGTCTTATTTTTAAGATTTTATTACCCAAACAAAGGGATGGGCACTCTTTCTAAATCTTAAGCTGAATTCTATAATCCATCTTCTGACAAAGCTCTTGTTGAAGCATCAACTTTCCCTGAATAATGGTTGGAGAATGTGTCCCCATATTAGTATTCATCTCCATTTAGCAGGAAGAACATGATTTACTGGGCTGGAAAACATCTCAGTACGGAAGCAGATGAAGTTCAGCTGTCTCAAAGAAGACTATGGGGTGTAGTGCCTTAGCACTGAAGGGACAGCACTGTATTAGAGGTGCCATCTTTCTCACATACTATGTCTAAGTTCTTTCCTGTATCACTTTCAAAGGCAATAGACAATGCTACCTTTCCTTTACTATCTAATGAAGTGCCTAGAGGAGTATCATAGAGATATTAGTATACTAGTTTAGGTATTTTGAGCAAATAACACTCTTCCCATTGTTGTTTGCAGGCTACAAGCAAGAAAGAAGAAAAAAAAATCCTACTTTTTTTTTTTAATTAAAAAAGATTTTGATATGGAACTACTTACATGCTGTGTCAAGCATATTTCAGATAATTCTGTCACAGAGGCAAAGATGGTCCAGACTGTGGGCCTTCTGTTGCTGACTATAGAAGGGCATATATATTTGTGTTACACTGTTAGGGCTCTCTTGCACTTTGAGATACATGATGTGTGAAAGCTATAGCTAAATAAATGAAAATATTAAAAAAATAAAAATAAATAAGAAATAGATCTGTTGCACTAGTCATCCAGCTGAAACAAGGATCCTTAAATGCAATAGTTTGAACATCTTTAGTTGGCCATGAAACTCATCCCACTGTTCCCAGGATTCCAAGAAACAAAACCCAAGAACAAAGCAGGTTTTGTGCCTGATATTCCATGGAACTGAATTTGAGAAGCCAGTTCATTCATGGCCATTGTTTGCAATCAGACAGGGGCATTCTGACTTCCACAGGTATCATTAAATGCTTGTGTCAACACGCCGGGATTTCCTCACATCTTAGAACACACCTGTTGAGAACAGCTATCTAATTTTTACCTTTATAACCCCAAGGGACAACCTAAGGCAACAGACTAATGCAGGTAGCAAGTCAGATGATAAAGACAACAGTAAAGTGGTCTATCTTTCTTAATGGGCTTGGAAAAATCAGGATCAGTTTGCTCTCAAGCCTCAGAAATAAGCTTCCTCAACCTTATAGCCTGCATGCCTCGTGTTGTGCCTGTCTTCACCACCAGCTGGACTGGCCCCACCAATACCTGAGACGATCATCCCAAGCATGTAGCAGGAGGCTTGCTGAAGGAAAGAAGAACACACACAGCCTATTTTTCCTTCCAGTTGTTCCATCTGGTTTTACTCCTGCTGCTGGGAGAAGAACTTGTTCAGACAGTGAGCTGCTCCAAAAATATTTGGAGACAGCAAAAATTCAGTTTCATGTACATTAGCTAGCTGCAGACCAGTGCCAAAACAGGAATTTGGACTGTGGTATTAGAGAATTTCTCTTCTTTCTCTTCCCTCCCCACAGACATCTAATGATGGTATCATCTACAACTAAACAAGGGATGCTCTACAAGATCCAAGCTACATGGGAACTGTACAGAAACTAAATGAGGAAGGGCAATTTTTATAACACTCTCATGAAACATTCAGTGAGCTCTGAAATAGTGCTGGCAGGCCTCACAGGAGCAAGGACCAGTTTAAAATTGAACTTGAGTTTACTAAACAATCATGAACCGGAGCCTCAAGCACTATTTATTTTCAGAAGCTATTTTTATCAGAAAATCCCCACCTCCTGTAATGCTCTTTTGTTCTGCCTCTGCCCTTCTGTTGCACCTGCCATTGAATGGCACTCACCAAGCACTGTGCTCTTTGGGACCAAATTAACATTTTAATACATTTTTTCTTAACATAAGGAAACCTCAGCATAAGGTTATACACACTGAAACCAGAATGTGCTATTCAGGGAAAGCAAGAGGCTTTCTGGGAAGAAGAGGGGGTGGAAGGGTAGCATCACCTGATTGCATCAGTAATACATATAGCTCTTTTCCACATTCACATTCCCTCTTCTCATCTCCCATGAAACTGCCTACAGCTGTGTTCTCTCAACCTGTGGTCTGAAAGACATTAAAAAGCAGATTGTGAGAGGACTACACTTTTTAAGAAGTCACTCCTACATATGTAAGCAAGAAAGGAAATTAGAAAAGTGTCTTAGAAAAATGCCCCCTTCCCCCTCAACATTCAACTGTTCATATTCAGTTCTAAACAGCAGTCATCATGGTGCCGCCACAGGAGGTAGTGCCAAATCTGTTCAATAGTTCAGTGATTCCATTCTTTGGAATAACATAAGGTGAGACACATTGGTCTAGTTTGATAAAATCCTACAAATTCTTTCTACCTTGATAAAGTAAGTCACTGCTGGGAACTTAAAGTGAACTACTTTAATACTTCTATGTCAAATATCACCTGCAACAGGGCATTTCATGCCTTGGAGGTCCTTACTCTTTTACTAGTGAAAAGACTGTTGGAGCCTGAAGACAGTCTGAAAAGTATTAATGAACTTGCAACCACAGATTCAGCTCTTCTGGCAACTTGGAGCAAATGAAATTTTAAGCAGCAAATTCCATACTAACTGCCAACTCTTATTTCATGGACTGGATCAAGTTCATGTTAAAGACATTGGGATTAAAGAGTTTCTCCAGCTCATGACCATCTCGGTTTGATACAAGATCAAAGGTTTGCAAAGCATATTTAAATAATAATAATAATAATAATAATAAAAACAAAAATAAAAACCTGCTTGTCTCCATTTAGTGTGTAATACTGCTAGCACAAATAACATTATTTGAGGTGTCCATCCCTGGGAAGTTAATGACACATGGAAGATATACCTGTTCTCAACTTGCTTGGTTGCTGTTGTATCAATTCACAGACACATTCCTCATGCAATTATAATGCTCCGTGGGTTTTTGTAGTAAAATGCAAACTTCCACATTACAGAAGACATTGATCACTCCTTTAATTTCATTTTTCCACAGTGTTTCTGCTGAAGAAAGCTGATGTGAAACAACAGACTCAGATTTCCCTCAAATATCCTCAAATGCACATTGAATATTTGACAATGCCCACTTCTCTGTTTTCCTCCACACGGCTCCATCAGAGAGAACCCTCTCTGCATTCAGAGCAGCACAATGGATGATGATTTCCAAAGCATTAACTTGGAGCCATTGAGACTTGGATGTTTTCAAAATGCATCTATTGTGCACAAAGGATTCTAGACTACCCCAGCTACTCTAGAAGAGTCTTTTTTGCCTTTCTCAAAACATCCATCCCTTGAGCCATCCCTGGAGTGCATTGTTGGGGCTGATTCCTTAGTGCAGCGAGTTCCATCAGTCAAAGCTCAACAGATACAAATAATATCAGGATATGGATATAAATTAGTGAGACAGACCCTAAATAGTTTTGACAGGTTTACTAAGTATATATAGCGACACAGAATGCTATTCCTGCTGTCAGACATCAATATGTAGACAGAAGATTGGGGACACCATGGAAACTCAGTGACATAAGAGTGGTATTGATTGGACAAAAAATGAGGCTGCAATTTAAGCTTAAGGCTGCCAGAGATGCCAAGAATGGAGAATGACCTCCAGCAGTGAATTTTCAGCATAAGCTCCCTGTGAACAAACCAGTCCAAGAAGGATAAATCAGGGACAAGCTCACCAGAGATATGGGTCGACCGAATGCAGGCTACCCTAAGCAGACAAGAATCACTGTGTGCATGCATTACAGTGACCTAGTTCATTCAAAGACAGCATTTTGAATAGTTTATTATAAAGAAGCTCGAAACAAAGAGACTTCCTCAATTAAAGTCCTGAAATGAATCCTCTAAATGAAAATGCTTTTGATACACTGATCAGCAAGAGGTTGTAAATATCGAAGCAAAGCTTATATTGTTAAAGACCAGTTCCCACAGAAAACAGCACTGCTGGAGTATAGGTTATGAGGAGGTCTGAACAGAGTGCTAAATTTCATGAGCAACACCCAGTACATCCCTAATGCCTCAGTGCTCCACTGGTACACTTGATAATCCTATCTTCCCTGCTGCAAAACACAATAAAATAGAGTATGAGTAGGAGTGCATTTTCAGAACTCCTGAAGAAAAAAACAAAAACAAAAACAAAACTATTTTTAAATTATTATCTGAGGACTCAGGACTATCTTTTCCTAGTATGAGCGAGAAGAAACAGAGGACATGATGGAGAAGTACCTTGCTGAAGCCATGACTGCTGGAAGGCAGCTACAGAACAACGTTCACACCAGCAAGAGAAGGATGAATCTACACAAAACATCCATCAGTACAAGACCTTCCTTAGTGCCGGTATGGGTATACTGGAATACGATAGTGGGATCGCACCATGTTTTGTATTACTTTATTAAAACCAACCTTCTGCTAGCAAGGATGTATCAGCTACAGACTGTATCTCAAATAACTGGTGATAGACATCTGGATAATTGCAAAAATTCTGCTTTTGTTAGGCCACTTCTGTGCTATAAACAAAGACTTACCCGTTTGTAAAAGAAAGATTTGTTGCTGGCTTCTCTTTTTTTTTTTTTCCACCTAAGAGCTTGCTCTGTAGCATGCTAAAGTCAGTAAGTTTCTGTCCTTCAATTTCATCCAAAGTTTTGTAAATAATATGTCATCAAAGTGTTTAGCTTAGACTGGAGACAGGGGTATATGAAACCTTGCCATTTCCTTTCTCTTTAGGGAAAGTTACTAAATTGCACAGCACGGTTTGTTTGCTTTTTTTTTTCCTGTTCTTTTTTTTTTAGTGTCCTCTCCAATGAAATACCCTATCCATTCACTTCCAAATTTTTATTACTATAACAAATTAATATTTCTTGTCACAGATATGCAGGTTCCTTTATCCCTTCAGACCATTTCTCTTGATCAAAAGTTCAGACCTCGTTATTTTTAAAAGCTCTTTTTTCTTTGCAGGGAAGAAATAGAAATACATAGAAAAAAATATATAAACACTTTGCTTTGTAGATCAGCTCAAGTCCACTGTCTGGAAAATGTTAAGGACAAGTATTTCTTCATAGTGACTTTTCTCATACCCTTCCCTTCTCTCTCTGTTCCTTCTCTCCACCTCCCTAATACAACCAGAGTTACACACTTAGTCTTTTCCTTGGCCAAAACGTTCAACTTTGCTAGAAGCATAGAACAATCATGGCCAAAGGGGGGACGAAAGAAAGCATAGAGTTCAAGAGTTGATGAGCCACAGGTAGAGTTCTTCCACTGTACTACAAACCATTTAGAGCAAGTAGGATCTAATTAAAGCACCCACCGCTATCCATAGTGGCAGGGTTATCTCACAGAGAAAGATTTAACACGTTGCAAACATTTCCACAATGCTTCTAAGAACCAACTAGTCTAGGACTGACATCCTATAATGCGGCTTCAGACCTTCACTGAGCTAATGCACAGCAGACATTGGCTACCAAAGCGGATCACTTGTAGTGTGGAAGAGAGGTGTGTGACGGCCAACTGGAGCATGTAAAAGGAGCAGAGGAGCTCCCAAAGAATTGATTTTTCCCTTTTCAAAGTTTGCCTTTTCCCTATGCAAAGCTCTACTTTTAAAAGGGAGAGGATGAAGGAGGGCAAGGAGTTAGAAGCATCAGCGTTGGAGACCATAACACATTTGCAGAATAACCTGTATGCTTAATGGGAGAAAACTGTATTTTCACCATTGTTAACCCAGATTTTCTCCCAACCCATCCTTCCAGAGGAAATGCAAGACATAAACTGACAAGAGCAGTTTTAAGTAAATCAGCACTTGCTGGAATCAGTTGTTTCACCAACATCAAAGTACAGACAAGAAAGCGAAGTCCCAAGGAAAAAAGTATATATATAATATATAAATATATGTATAATATATAAATGTATGTATTGGTTAATGTGCTCATTCTGAAGGTACAATTTAACCTCAGTTATCGGGAGTCTCAGCCGGGACACTCCTGGCATAGGGCACCTGGGACCTGCAGGAGTTTCGCCACCCTGGGGTCCCGCTGCCCTCTTGTCCTCCCAAAGCGGATCAGCCCAAGGACTCTGCCTTCCCTTCCCCGCCGTGCCACGTCCCCCACCACCATCAGCACCACCACCAGCACCCCTCTTCCTCTCCCCCTGCCGCGGTTCTTGCCACTCCCCAACACGCCGAGCCACCCGCACCCCGAGCGGGGCTGCTGGTGGGCAGCCCCAGACCCGGGGCAGGTGCCTGTGGGGCCACAGGTACTCCCCACCACCAGCACCCTCATCTCCAGCCGCTCTCCCCAGCAACCCCGAGGACCAGGGGGGACCCGATGCGGTGCCGGGGGAACCCCGGAGCCGGGAGGGGGTCGCGCCTCCCAGTCCCTGCTTACTTACTTGGGGCGGCGAGAGGCTCTTCTCCCGCAGCTGAGAGGGGCGCGCCGCGGGTGTCCCCGGTGCGGAGCTGCTGCTGCTGCTGGTGGTGGTGCTACTGGTGGTGCTGGTGCCGCAGCGCGTCCCTTCGCTTCCCCTCGGACGGGCTCGCCTTCTTCTTCTTCTTCTTCTTCTTCTTCTCCTCCTCCTCCTTCTCCTTCTCCTTCTCCTTCTCCTTCTCCTTCTTCTTCTCCTCCTCCTCCTCCTCCTCCTCCTCCTCCTCCTCCTCCTCCTCCTCCTCCTCCTCCTCCTCCTCCTCCTCACGACCCGCCGCTCTCTCCGGCCGGGGGATTTCTTCCCGAGATTTTTATACCGGAGGCAGGGAACCTGATCCTCCGCGCTTTGACTCGACAGAGCCTGGGCTGCGGCGAGCCGGGGAGAGGAGGGAGGCGAGGCGGGCGCCGGGGCAGAGCGAGCGGCCGCGCTGCCCCCTCGTGTGATGCGGCGGGGGCGCCGGCGGGAGGGTCACCCGCGGGGCAGCCTCGCCCCCGCCGCCGGGGGAGGGATGGAGGGAGGGGGCCGGGTGCGGGACGGGGCCGCTCCGCCCGAGGACGGGGCTCCGGGGGGCTCCCGGGGCGCCCCCCGCCGCCGGGGGGGCTGGAGGGGCGCGGGGCCCCCGGCTGAGCCGGTGTCGGGCTTTGCAGGGCGGTCCCCCCCCTCGTCGACAACTTTTGTCGGGGTGTTCAACGCTTCTGGTTGTGGTGCTTTGCTGGAGTTATGTCAAGGCTCTTATTTAGGCTTTTCCAGCTTTTGGGTACATTACATCCATTGAAAAAGAATGTTCCCCAAGCCACAGCTTAATTTAAAACGAAGTGGACTTGTTCCAAAGTCCAGGCAATTTCTGCCTAATTCCTGATCCCCAGAGCAAGTCTCCATCTTGATTGGAAAGTCTGAGCCCATTTACTGCTTGGGTCTCTGCTGGGGTTACAGCTTGTGGCTCCTGCTCCAGGTTTGCACAGAAATCCAGTTCAGAATCTTCTCCTGTTTCCAGA
Source organism: Cygnus olor (assembly GCF_009769625.2). Lineage (NCBI taxonomy): Eukaryota > Metazoa > Chordata > Aves > Anseriformes > Anatidae > Cygnus > Cygnus olor. The sequence continues at coordinate 62,027,194 of NC_049169.1, read as the reverse complement.
GGAATGAGCTAAAAAAGTAATTTGTCTGGCACCGTACACATTGCATCATCTAACACCTACCATCTGTGACAATGGAAAGCACTGTGCAGTTAGTCCCAGCGTGGGCAATTGCACCCACCTGGAGTCTTTCTTCGTAAAGTAAACTACTCCCTTCCATCCACACCTTGGCATCTTCTTTTCATCACAGAGTTATGTGTTTAGTCCTGGCATAGCTGTTAAGGATTTGCACGACGGGCAGATTTAATGACAGTGATGTAAGTTAAAACAACAACCTTGGTTAGCAGTGTAAAGCGGTGGCTTGAGATGGAGAGAATATTCTTTCTAGCAGCCAGCTGAGTGGAAATAAGCACTCTATAGTACACTATGTCTTTGTGTTTCAGTGTGTGTGAAGTTGAATGGATCCTTGACAGCTACCTTGCACCTTCCTGAGGGCTTCTTAATGAAATCCTGGCATGCTAAGCACCACGTACATCTAGAGAAAGACGCTTCCCATCAACAAGCACCTGGTGGTGGCTGACACTTTAAGCCCTCAGTGGGTCTCTGTCCAACCACAATAGCACATTTCAGATGGTCAACCATGTCTGAGTAGCAACAAGAAAGTACGGAGAGGACAATGTCTGACCTGAAAATTCACCTTGATTAAGACCAAAGGATCTCACCAAACTGAGTCAAGAGATTTCTTCCCTTCCTTGCAGAAATCTGAGTCTTAGCTAAAGACTGAAAACTTCATTTTCCACTTCTCAGCAAACAATGGAAACTTTCTGCAGAAAGCAAATGTTTTTCACAAAAATGTGTATGATCTCAGGAGCATAATTTGTCCATTGAATTTTAGAAGCATTGGCAATCTTTGACCAAACCTCCTTGCAGCTTTTCTCCATGCCTAGTTTTCCATAGCTCAGAAATTAATTTTCTGATGCTAAGTTTACATGCACTGAAATTAGTTTTGTGTGATATGGCTTGGCTCTTGACTCAAAGGCTAAACTAAAACTGCAGATGAGATTAACACAGCTGCTCAGGGAACAAATGGTCTGAAGCACCTAAGAATAAAAAAGAAAGTATCTCGGTCTTTGATCGACAAACAGTAAAGTGTCTTTTAATATTAGTATTATTTCTGTCTCAATAGCACCTTGAGGCTTAACCAAAGTTTCCAGTGCAATAAGCACTGTCCAGATGTAGAAAGATATTCTTTACCCTAAACTGCCCAGTGTTTGATGCCTTTGAAATTAATGGAGTACAACACTTGAATTTCATGACTGAACCTTTGCTATTGAGAGAGAACTTGTGAAGACAGAAGGAGGTGAGACAGTTGGTCAAGACAACAATCTTGGAAGGACCGATGTAACTTCTTTTGCCAAGAAAAAGCCATCAACTGTATGTTAATCACTGCCTCAAAGGTTCCTGTTGTGCTGGTTCCCAGTGGAAAAGGACAGGACAGCATGAAGGGATTGATAGAAGACAAATTATGACCATTCAATTGCCACAGGGATATTTTCCTTATTGAAAGAACTGTGAAGTTGGAGGGGTTTACCTCAAGCAGTTCTCTGCTGTTTTGTCTCTCCTGACTTTTTTTTTTTCCAGCCAAGGCTTTTTCCTACATGATCTTTGAAACAACAGCCTAATCTAAGCTTCTTGTAACGTACAGAAAAATCCATACAGAAAAAAAAAAAAAAAAAGTCTTTTATTATTATTTTCCTGGTCTGGATGCACAGATAACCTAGAAAGGAGAATTGCTTGCAGACTGTAAGTGTCTTTAACATCCTCAATGTTTGTTTACAGCTGCTGGTTCCAAAACAGCAAAAACAAGTGAAGAATGGACCAGCAGCTGTGGAAGTCAAACAAGCACTTTCATGTATCCACTTTGCTTCCCAAAACTATAGCCTAATGAGCTGAATTTCCTTTTAAAAAGGAAAGATGAAGGCTAGGAGTATGAGAAGTTATAGAAGGACTTCTTATTCATGCCACATGTAAGTGCTCTTGTAAGCAATCCCAAAGTATTGGATCCCAAATATTTCTATCTGTAAATGTTCAAGGCAGTTTTGGGGAAAGAAGCTCACAACATGAGATGCGATTTGTGCCAAATTTAGAAAGATCCTCATAATAAATTTCCTGTTACTGAGGTTTTGGTGTTGTTTTTGTTTATTTTTTTCTTCGTTTCCAAAGTAGTGAACAATTCTATCCTCTGAAACTGTTTTTTTGTTTTGTTTTGTTTTGTTTTCTGTACTTTCAGTCAATTGTTTCACCAGCAACCTGAAGGGGACACTTGGATCTTGTCACCTTCTAACAGGAGTTTAGCACTTCTTTTCTAAGCTGCCCTTGAAAAATTCTGACTCCAAACCTACAAAGTCAGTAATTTTCTCCCAAGAAGTGCTTCACTGGTTTTGGTCCCACAGCTGAGTAGAAGGAGACTGCACTTTTCAAAAAGCAAACAAAACCACTTGTGCACCAGTTAAAAGCTCAGCTTGGCCTGAGCTTGCTTTGTTTGTTTCACAAACACTGTAAGTATCAATTTCTTTCTCCAGCCCCCTCTAGCCATCAGTAACAGCAGCTCCAGGAAGATGTAATGTGATTCCAGGAAAACAAAATAGAGAACTGGAGAACAGCTTAAAGATTTTTTCACCTTTTGCTCCATTGTTGTTCCCAAGCTATTGAGCTACCAAACCCTGGCAACTGAGTGCCCCGCATCCCTATTCCTCCGCTAAGATCAGATTTCCATTAGTGATACTGAATTATTTAGTGAATGCATCAAACATGGAAATCAACCACTTCTGAGCTGTGTTCCTTCTCACTCCATCTTTCATTTCAAGTCCATACAATGGCAGGCTTATTGTCACAGGGACTATCAACCCTATAATTAGAGTGGAAAAATCCATGGAGTTCAAAAATAATAATTCATACCTCATTCTCTAGTATAGGTTCTCTAGTATATTAAAAATCAATTTTCCCAGATATATGCAGAAGAAGGCAAACAGAGAATGTGAACCCAGAAGAGCTATTTTTTCATGCACATATGCTAAAATCTTTAGATATTTTGAAATAATAAGTCACTGTCCCAGGACTTGGTCTTATGTTTCAGTCACCAAACCATGAATACATGTTGCAACTTTACACATTTGACTGATTCTATTTTCTACAATGGGATTAAAGTTCTTGTGCTCAAAATTATTCATGTGCATATATCTGCATGTTGCAGTTTGAAACCCACAAACATAATGCAACACAGCAGGCCTTTCCAGACCCCAGCATTTAAAAGAATGCCATTCGTATGTTGGCTCCTCTCACTATTTTCTTCTTTTGTGTTGGCAATCCTGGGAATGGAAGTCCTACATATGCAGGATTTGAAATCCATTAGGTAGGTAGGTAGGTAGGTAGGTAGATAGATAGATAGATAGATAATCATAGCTCTGGTAAAGAAATTGATGCTATGAGTAGATAGACTATCACTTTTTCCTTTTTCCCATATTTAAATGAACATGCTCATTCCAATTAGTTTTACAGTTTGGGGAGAAGTATGAAACATAACATAACAAAATGGCATTTTATTTTGAAGGGCTGAGAAAAAGCTACTTTTTTTTTCTTTTTTTTCTTTGTCACTGTATTTTGGAGTTAAAAAAAAAAAAGTCTAAGCAAAATGCATAAACAAAATGTTCTTCCACTGAAATAGAACAAATAAAATTGACATTTTGATTTGATTTCTAACAAATTGAATGCAAATTTCATTTTCAATTTATCTCAGGAAAACTTGATTTGCAAGTGTGTATTTTTTCTCAAGACACTATGTACCCACATGCCTAAGTTCTCTAGGAAAGGACTGGCTTTAGAAGTAGTGAAGGTAGTATTCATTACCCCACCGAATCAGTCCTTAATGCTTCATTATGACAGTCAGCGAGCATCGTTCATAGTACTAAAGAGCTTTCCACTGGGCACTGAACTGAGACAGTCAATTTTATTCTCAGTGACAAGCCAGTGGTAACAAGTTTCAGGCACTAACTACACATTGAACAAGTGATTTATAAATTAAAAAAATAATAATAATAATAATAAAAACAACTACTATAATCATTTGCCTATAAGCTCAGTCATAACATGCAACTATTTTCCAGTTAAAAGTAAAACTACACTAATCAAATTTTGATATACAAAATCAGTACCATTTCATTCAATGTTTATACAATTTAAAGAAATATTTCTTAATATATTCCTTTAAAAATTAATTACTCCTTCTGTGGGGAGATACCATTAGGCACACCCTGAATTTACAGCTCTGAGCGGAATGTTTGAACAAAGAATTCCGCTATAAAAATGTTCTCTTACCTTTTAGAATGATTTGTTTGTCAATTTGTAAAGGGTTCACCTGTGTAATTATGATTATGCTAAACTTCACATTTAAAGACTTAAGTGGTTTTGAAAAGTTTTCCTTATGTGCAATCAAATGATGAGATGTTCTCCTTCAGTGCAAGTGTCGAACAGACAGCTAAGTCCTTGATTATGAAATTTAGTGAAATCACAGCAATAAAAAAGGAACACTGAGAATATAATATTGACAACTAATTATCAAACTTGCTCAGAAATACCATTATCAAGACTGGTTTATAGCTGGTATGTTTATTCTGCCGCAAATATCTTCCAAGACTATAGTGGTTCAGCCTCAGTTCACAGTTTAGCTTATTAGCTTACTATTTCAATGGATATAGCAAAAGCTTTCATATATTATCTGAGATTTTTGTCTTCAGTTTAGCTAGTAGCACTCACTGGAGTAAAGTCAAGCCTGTACAGACTGAAACTAATAGTCGTTAAGTAGCAGCAGCTCATCCATAAAGTAGGACTTAATAAAAGTGGGGCCCTAAAAATGGTCGCTGCTGAGGATGATGGGGTCGCAAAGCTATTCAAGTGCCAGCTTGGTAGCTAGATGTTTTCATAAGAATAAAATAAAAACTGAATTCATTTTAAGGTTAAGTAGTACCCTCTCCATGCTACCGTTTTAGAAATAATTATGGCAAAATGGGAAATTTAGGAGATATGTAATGTATAGACATAGACACACACATAATGAGTAACCAACATAAAGGTCTATTGTCAGAAATACAGAAACTGGAAAATGAACACCATTATCCTGCGCATGTGCATACCATATTAGTTAATATAATGGCCATGATTTTCCTCCATAAGAACAAAATTAGGTACATCTGTTCTTAACTTACTGGCAATTTTTGCTTGAGACTTGAGCCAGTTGCATGGCCCTAATAAAGCACAATACATCTTTGATGGAAACTCCTGTGGGATGCTGTTGGCTTCAACGTCACCTTGATCTAGGTTTTCGTGGTGGTTTTACCCAGCTGGGCAGCTGAACTCCACCACAACTGGTCTCTCAATCCCCCTCCTTCTGCAATGACCTTGGTGTCTGCAGGGCTGTTTCTGTCTACATTTTCTCACTCCTCTCTCCCAGCTGCTGTTGCACAGCAGTTTTTTTCCCCCTTTCTTAAATCTGCTCTCCCAGAGGCGCAAACGTCGCTTACTGGCTTGGCTCTGCCCAGCAGCAGGCCCCTTTGTGGAAGGCTGAAACTGGCCCTTATCTAACATGGGGCAGCTTCTGGACCCTTCTCAGAGAGGCCACCCCTGCAGCCCCCTAATACCAAAACATTGCCACACAAACCCAATACAGTTTTCACACTCAAGAGTTTAACAAAACATGGCATCATCATCCATAGACCTAAACCTGATTGTTATATAAAAAAATGAATACATTAAAACCCTTTAGCACCCACATTAAAAAAATCACATTGACATCAAAGTATGGGGACTACTGTGGCTAAATGAAATGTGCTTTTCCCCAGAGACCTAGTTCTCAATATTATGTGATTGCATTAGACATGCATTTTTTAATAGCAAAAAATGAACAAGAGAACAGTGGAGAGGAAGTCCTTGTTATTCCACTCCCACTTTTAAAGGAAAAGTTTGAAAATATAAATGTTAAATGGCTGTTAAAAATTCCAAAGTTAATGAAAATGTTCAGAATGTGTGTTAAAATCTATAACACAGACATATAGATATACATATCAAATATAAAACAAACATATGATGTAATGTAACGTAATGATATGATAAACATATAAACATTAAAATTTGGAAGCCTTACTTGTTTCACATTTTAAATCTGAATTGTCAGTATAGTGAGAAAGACCTAACAAAATAGCCATACTTACATTCTATATTGGTTTCTTCTGGTTTCTCCTCCAGCATATTTTGCAATTCAGTGTTTCTTTCTTCATATCAGAAATTAGAAGGGGGCAGAACACAAGGAAGGTATCTTCCTGTGCAGTATAAATTCATACATCTCTCAAAAGGTCCTGATTTTAGGCTCATTTTGACAAAACTACTATAGCTCTTTCCAGTAATTGTTTTGTCCATATTAGTCATTTTTGGAGTGAAACTATGGAGATTTTAAAAGGAACTGGGTCTGATCAAACATTTTTGTTCTACTTCAAGAAGTAGGAACAATCTGTGTAACTGTACAAAATCTACAGCTGTACTCATCTTTGGGCTCATTATTACTACTAAGAAATGGATATGAAGTAGGGTCTCATACTCAGTCTTCTAAGATCTATCAGGGATTTTATACCTTTTGATGGCCCTGAAATCTTTTAGTGTTATATATGCAACGTTTAAAACAAAGGAACACAATCTTAACTAAGATCTGTAGTTCCTTTTGTTCTATTTTTAGTATTAATGATAATTAGTATACTACATTATTGATGAAATTATATTAATAGGCTTGTAGAACATAAGAGGATAGAGGAAGTTGTACCTCAGTAGCAATATTCTTTTTTTTGTTTTTCTTTTTTTTTTTTAATTTGCTTTTCAGCACTATAAGAGATTGCATATACTTTTACTTCAGAATAGTTTTTGCCTCCCTAAGCTATTTATTTTCCAATTACTCAGGCTAAACACTATGGTATAGCAAAGTAGACCTTTCAAAACAGTCAGATTGAGCTCCTTCATGCTTTCTGCATCTCTACGCTCTTCAGCATTCTTCCCTGCTCACTTTAAATATCTTGCATCCTCCTCTTTGCCTGAATGATGTGAACAAGATCCTATTAGGACGGTGTAAATAATGCATATTTAGAAATTGCACCATCATGAAGGAGTTGAAAGCAGTAACATCACAAGATTTATGATTGGAACCACTGTTAGCTGCCTGAAGATAGTATAATATATAATGAAATGTTCACAATATTTAAAAAAATGTTCCTGCGCCTGGTATAATTTACCTACTTACATTTGCTCCATCATGTGTTTTTAGGAAATAGAAAACATGAGACTTCAATGAGGAGCTTGTACGTGTCAATGACCCTGCAGCACTGTTGTTGCCTGAACTCTTTCTTTATTAACATATTTTAGATTTTGATTAACTTTTTTGTCTGTGTTTGTGTGTGTGACATCTGTTTTGTTTCAGCTGTCTGGGGTAGGAAATGAGAAACACTTTAATTGTTGGCTTGCCTGTCTTTACTCTAGCATCTACAGGTACCATTCATTTTTCAGTTGAAATATTGTTTTGGAATGTTGTAAAATGATACTCCCCATAAGTCTCAAATTGTTCCTACAATGTTGGTCAAAATACTGAGACACCTAATTTTGAAGCATAGTCATTGGACCAGGTCACGAGTGTAATTCAATGCTCTTTATATAATGTGGTTGTTCTGATGATGAAAGAAGTGCTGGGAATTTATGAACTTGTTTAGCAAGTGTGTTTTCTGTGTTTTTTTATTATTCATGAAATTGAAAAGTGAAGATGGGAGAGGTCCCTGCAAACTGATACACTACCTGATCTGGCCAGGAAAAAGTCATCCTTCACGGAGACCTGGTTTATTAATAGGAATAATATTTTTTTATTCAATCCTACACAAACCCTCACAGCTGGAGTTTTCTCTGCAGCCAACACTCAGCTTCATTTTATAAGAAACACCCAGGTCATACTACAGGCAGAGTATACAGACACACATTCAAACTCTTCTCGTCATGGTGCCTATTCTCACCTCTGATTTGCCCCATTGACATAATAAGCCAGCTGCATAAGTGAGTCAGAAAAATTGCCTAACGCTTTGCTAGAAAAATTGATCTAGGAAAAAAAAAAAAAACACCATGGAAATTCATTGGAATTTACACCTTGTTGGGCTGGGGTAAGAATGCGTTCAGAATACTTCAAGATCACAGCTACTCAGACTCACTGATCATCAAGCTATCACCCAAGTGTCACAAAAATGCTATTTATTTAAACTCTCCTCTGACTACAACTTTTCAAAATTCAGATCTCACCCATTAAGATTATTGAATGGAATTTGAGAGAGGCCAGCAATACCATTTTAAAATTCAGGTGCCTTGTTACTTGGGACAGTTGAGAACAGGAAGAGCATTGTATCTGGAGCCACTTTGGAATCCAGATCACTGTTAAGCTCAGGCTGTCTGAAAAATGAAGACAAATTAAAGAAAATGGAAAGTGATTTCCTGTTCCCTGTGTGCAGAATTACTTCACCAATATTGTGAAAACTATAATATTCATAACTGCAAAAGTTGTTAACCAAATGTCTTCCAAACTGATGAGGTTTCATTGAGATGTAGGAACATCTCATTAATACTTAAGATGTGGGACAAGACTGAATTTCTATTTTTGATGACAATTCCATTGCCAAATTTTGGAATATGACTTCTGTAATGTATTTCTTAAATTAGCATATAAAGCAGAGTAAATTAGCCATTTCTGCTCAAGATTTGTTTCTCTATAGAGCATGGTAGATTATTTTTTATTGTTTTGATTGATACTTTGGGACTGCAGCTAAGAATGGATATATTTATTTCAAGAAGAGCTTGATAGATTGAAACATTTTTTTAAAGGCTTAGAACAGAAATTTTACCTGAAGAATAATTAATTTTATCTAATTCTTATTAATAATGGTAGAATATTTCATCTGAAAATCTATAGATTCATCAATATTTTCATCCATATTTTGATGGTAAAACTGATGGTTAAGAAAAGATAAATCCAGCATTTATTTTCTTTAAATTAGTAAGCGAAAAAAATGAGTCTAAGTTCAAGCCGCTGGATGCTAGCTTGCATGTGTGTATATGTGTAGGATACTAACTGGATTCTCCCTACCACCAGTTTCAATCCATACTTTGTGCCTGCTCTGATCCCATGACAAACAGCAGTAGCACAGCTTGCTCTTTTGTCTTGTGGTTACACCAGACCTCATCAGACTTCTTTATTTTATGGATACACAAGTAAACACTGGTGACTGAATGACTGTGGTGTCTGAGACCTGAGTAAGATTGCTGAACTATGTCTACAGTGTTAGGTGGAGTGGTGTCATGATCAGAAACCTACACCTAATACCCGTGTGGCAGAAAGGTGAAGAATGAATTACCTGCTTGTCTGGAAATTGCTCTTGCTTCTTCCAGGCAAACAAACGGCTTCTCCAAGGCCACAGTAAGGCAAGCATGAACGCAGCTGTACCCGGAGCAGATCATTTTTTAACTGTTGTGCTCGGCTCACACTGAGATAAAACCATTTTGTTGTTGTTCTTGGCAGGTACACTAGTGTTTGAACTTGTGGGGTAAGCAACTCCATCTCATTCTATGGACTAACAGAGAACACCAGACCCAGGCTAGGCTCCATAGTGCATTATGCTCCCTTTAAAAGGGAGAAGAAAACAAAACAAAACAGAAAACATTCCCCTATCTATTGTTTTAGGGTCTCAGAATCAGACTTTTGCCTTGTGTAAACACGTATCAATGGAAAGAATGTGGAAGGCTGCAGGCTGTCCCCTCCTTCTCCTCCTAGTTTCCCACTTAAAGGCCCAACAGATTCAAGAAGAACAAATCTGTTTCCTATTTTCTGCACAATAGGGATGCAACTTTTAGCTACAGGGAAAGGAAGGGAAAAAAAAAGAAAAAAAAAAAAAGGACACAAAGTGCATAAGTTCATGAAACAAGCCTCGGCACAAGAGAGACTGCAGCAACTAGAAAACTCAATAGGAGACATATACTGCAATAAAATTTGCCAGATGTGAGGTTAAAGAAGCAGGAGACAGGGGACTTGCAGGCCTGCTGTTTTTTCTAACAGTGGTTTCCTGGGTGCCTTTAAGTAAACGAAAGAAACTTCTCGTTAGAGGGCTGTGGTGCTTTCAGTTTCTGATATGGAAGTCCCATACATTTCGTGTTGCCTCAGATTACCAAAGTGGGGGCAATAACAGCCCATTTGTCAATTCATGTTCCCAGCTCTTCACAAGTATTCTTTTTTTTCCCCCGCCTTTTGCTTTTTGTTTTTATATAGCACCAAGAAAAGCCTTGATCTAAATAAGGGTCCTAAACAACAATATGACCCCAAACACCCTGACCAAACTTTGAAGTTAACCCTGGTTTGAGTTGGACCAGATGTCCAACCCAACATAAATTATCCTGTGGTTCTATGTTGCTGCAATAGAAATTCAGTGCATTTTAATAAGCAAACAGGTTGGTCATGAAAGTCTGCACATTGTCAAACTGCAGCTTAGGGAACCAGACAGCTTGCTACAGTTCCTAAAGCCATGTTGCTGGAAATTACTCACAGTGACTCCCACATTCATCTTGGGTTCAGCAGGCTCATATATCTGTGTATGGTTGGTGAACAATAACCCACCTCTCCGATCAAATAGGAGGTGCAGTTAAGCCTATTGCTGATGTTAGATAACAAGAAACAGCAAAGACAATTCATGAAGGCAATCAGTCACCCAATGAGAGCTAACCCTTTCCTTCTAACTTAGCTTAATTTCCTTTTATGACAAGATTACCCGTCTAGTCAAACAAGGGAAGCTAGCAGACATAATCATTTTGGATTTGCAAGTCCCTTCCAACTTGGGATATTCTATGACCCTATGATTCTACTCAAAATAACCAGTACAGTCACTCAGAAATGGAAAGGCTTTGTGCAACTCTCCCAGTAGTGGCAGAACTGGAAACCTCAAGAAAAATATTTACCCATTGCAATTAAGGATCTCTGCTGTATTCAGCAGAAGGGGATACTGCATGCATTGCCTGTGAGGAAACAGACACTGGAGAACACACTGAATTTGTAGCATCCATCTCCTCTCCCATTGAAATAATCCATCAAGCGTGGATTAAATGCTGTGGCTACAGAACTTAAAGTGAGCTTTCTTTCCAGTTGAACAGAAAAAAATATCTCTTGCTGTATGTCCAAAGAAGGCCCATAATCACCAGCTTTTGTTTGCTTGTGTTGTTTCTGAACTAGTGAGGATACATGGCAAAGGGTTACAAAAACTAAATGCCCCACATTGGTTAGAGTAGATGTGAAGCAGAAATAGGGAGGTTCGATATGTCTGGGTAAGACAGATATGCAGATCTGAGACAATTATAAATAAGCATCTCAGCCTGGAAGCAGAAAGTTCATTTCTGACATCAAAAAGCTCCAACTCCCCAGGTATTAGGTAGTAAACAAACAAACAAACAAACAAACAAAAAAGCTAAAGAACAAAAAATAAGATTTGCCTTTGTTAGTGCAATGATATTTCTGAACCCCCAGGTTTCTGAATCCAAGGCCATCACATACATACCACAATTTTTATAGATGTCATTTATGTCTGAGTTGCAACAATGAAAAAGGCTGACATTCAGAAGTATCCATGAATCTGTACTTTGGAAAAACTAATATCAGTGTTCGCTAATTTAAAAAAAAAAAAATAGATTGCTGACTTTTAAAATCACAATACAGAAAAATTATAAAAATTATGGAAGCTATAAAAAAAAACACTTTCAAACATGAGAATGTTAGAAGATATTAATATGCCAAATCAAACAACAACCAACAAACCTAATTATTCCTTATTCTCCTTTCCCCGCATAAGCACACAGATGCCTAACTTCCAGCTACAAGTCTGACCTCCCTCATTATCAAAGGGAAAAAAAAATCCAAAATGAGCTGCAGAGCACTACAATACCAGACTAGGTCTCCCTGGAGGAGATCACTTTTTAGAAATGAGCACTACAAACACAAGTCAGATTGACTGGAAATCTAGTGTCAGGATTTCAGGCTGACTTGTGGAGTCATGCACTTATGCAGCTACAGACATACTGCTCATATGGTTTTATATTAGGGGACATTTGTTTCTGTCTACAAGCTTAAATCTACAATCTACAAACTGTCTAGTGGTTTACTGTAACTCAATTTTGGTTATATCTGTGAGTATATTCCAAATTTCCATCCCTCACTGCAACATTAGGTGATGGATAACTGAAAATTAAAAGCTCAAGTGACTGAGAAGACTGCAAAGAACTTTTAATAGCTGTATGACACTGAGAAACTGTTGGTTACTGAGTGACCCTTTATTCTGCTATCACCTCATTCAGTTGGACACAAGTATATCTGTTCTTCCATCTTACATTTGATGCAAGGCAGAATGTAGAAACAAGGAGAACAAGAAAACAGCCAGAATAATGACTCTCAAAAGTATATATGGAGCCTTGCGACCCACTATTACCTACTTATGGGAGGATACTGAGACCCATTAGCCAAATGCAGGTACTCCTGGAGATAAATATATATTCATCCATGGAATAAGAAAGACCAGAGCTTGTTAGAACATCATTAGTTCTGCCAGCAAAGAAATGGATGTGATACATGCACACATTAACAGAAGTAGGCAGGTAATCATATGCTATTTCTAGAGAACACAATCCTCAGGCTGCTGGCTAAATATGTCAGCAACAAAACCACTAAATTTTAGACACAAAATATTAGTCTGAATCACACAATAGCTTTGTTTGGCTTGTTCAGACTGGATAGGGCTACAGGAGCCAAAATACCATTCAGAGCTACCTTTTTAGTCTTACTATTTCATTTTTAAATCTCCTTCATTCTCCTATCACCTTTAACAAACAAAGGAACAAAAATAACCCTCCATAGACTGTGTGTCCTCAACCTTTTGTCCAGGATAAAAGAAATATGCACCTAAATTGATCCACACCCACCCCTCGGTGAGAAGCCTTCTACTTCCCTGTAACTTTGACAGAATGCTGCATCCCAAAACCAAATACCTCTCAAATTACCCCATACAGTTCCCTCTCAAGCAATTAGATGCTTTGGTAGCAAATGCAGAACAGAGTAGGCTGCCGACAAACATTCCTCTGCTCTTAGTACTACTGCTTTCTGTTAGCTCCCTCATTAGATAGCAAATTGATTAGAGATATTAAGCAGGCAGTGTTTCACCTGGTTTCCTATCAAGCTACAAATTGTCTATCGGAGTTTAGGTCCCAGTGGGTAGCTCCTGTTTCAGGTCCATGGGATACAAAATCTTTATTTTTCTGGGTCTTGGGATTCACAGCTCACTCTCCTACCTGCAGGATTGCTTGCCTTAATGAATGAGAGCAGCAGCACCCCTCATCCCTGTTTCTTTTTTTTTTTTTTTTTAATTTCTCTGGTAGTAACCATGTAGTTGGCACACTCATAGTTAAACACTTGTCGCTACAGTCAGTCCCTCACAAATACAAATGTGCACCTACTGCCACATAAGATTATAGGTGGATGGATCAGAACGAGAAAAAGGGAGCAGCTCTGAAAGTTCCCCTGCCCTGTGATATGCCTGCTGTGAACTAATACGGCTGCAAATGTAATACCCATCTATCAATATCAACACTTCGACATGAAAATATGAGAGCCAACACCTTGAAATTATGGGACCACTTCCAATATTTACCTATTTTTAAACTTAACAACCTTGGCAACCCCTCTTAACAAGCACCACTACCTAGTTTAAAAGATCCCTTGTGAGAGAGAACAGCAGTTTAACTGCAGGGAAATACTGAAGTCACTTGGCTGAAGTGAAACTGCAGAGATGGGTTTTTTGTTGTTGTTGCTGTTATTTTTGTGTTGGTTTTGTTGTTTTCCCAAAGCAAATGGTTCTCATCAGGATTCTTTCTTTCTTTTTTCTCCTGAGAATGGCTTTTTTTTTTCCATTGTAGTTGCATTCCTACTATGAGAGGCATAGATTTTTAAAGAAACCGTTAAAAAAAAATTACATTTCAGATGTAAAGGAAGGAGGGAATTCCCCACTTAAGAAAGTGCATGAGAAAGATATTTTTATATATGTGTATGTGCATATGTTTATATGGATACATATATATATTTCTACAGCTTTATGAAAGATTTTTGTAGGGTAAGTTGGCTAGAAACCATCTCTGAAGCAGCTAAAACAGCTGAACTGATGAGGAACGAGGGCAAATTACAATGTATGAGTGAAGCAAGAGTTGGGCTCTCTTCAGAGCTGCATCCACATTCAAGAATTTGGGGTGCAAAGATTGTATGTGAAGCTGTACTGTCATTTTTTTAAAGGCAGGCCAAGCAGCTCTGCCTGCAGGTGGTGAAACACCTCCAGATGTTGCTGTAAGGGCAGCTCTGAGCACATCAGAGAGCACCTCTTCTCCGCAGGCATTCCCAGAGAGCAGCTGGCAGCCATTTGGCGCAGCTTGTTACGGCAGAGTACCCCAGAGGAGCTAGTGCTTTGTACCGCAGCACTTATAAATGCCAAAGCTGTGCTTGGTACTGCTTTCGTGCTGTGCAGAAAGGCCCAGCATAACCCACAACCAGACCAAATCCTTTGCCAGCTCCAGCCAGCCCTGTACAAGCAAAACATTAGTCTTCTTAGCACCATTATTATTAATAATAATATTCTTAGGCTGTCTGAGACAGCAGGAAAAGGGCGTTTAAGATATCTTTTAACAGAGACAAGCACACAGCTGGCTGCTGGCAGCAGTGGTGAACATCAAAGGGCCTGGGCCAGAGGCAGGGGCCAGAACCATGTGCAAGGGAGGTGTGTTTGTGGCAGGCCCTGTCCCAGGCAGGAGGGGCAGGGGAAACACCACAAAATGATTCAGGAATATGGTTTCAGGATGGGAGAGCGATGACAAGGGAACTGTGGGGAAGTATCACGCTGCACAGGAGAGGCCACGAGGATCTCGGTGCCTGAAACAGCACGGAAGCTCATGAGTGGGGCAGGCAGGGCAGCTGCTGAAGAAGGCGGGAGAGCAGGCAACAGACATGACAGAAATTTCATCAGCCACACACAGCTGGGCAGAAACAAATGGCGCCATTATGTGCTCATGGGTTAGTCCGAAACAGCATTAAACCAAGAACCTAAACCAAACTGAGGAGTGAATCAGTGGGTGCGCTGGCGAAATGCTCTTGGAAAGCATAGATACAGCCCTGAGGTGACCTATATGCCCATGTTACAGTCCTACTGGTCTCTGCTGGATCTCTCCTGCTAACAATTTGAGCATACTAAGGGACTGAGAAGATTTAACCCTTTTTGCTACCACGAGTCTAAAGCTGGCCTACCCAAAGGCCTACCGCTCCCTTCCCATCCACTCCCTCCCTGAAACACACACACAGAATTTTTACCCTTGCATCCCTTTCTTCCACTGCCCCTAACTCCTCACAGCTTTTGAGTCATGCCGGTTTTACAGCTCTGCCAGAAGCAGCAGCCCAGCTCTGCTGGCACATAACAAAAGGAAACTCAGCCCAGCCACGGCATGCACTTCTTCACTTTTATTCTGTACATTTCCACACAAGTCACAATACAGAAAAAGTGCCCAAAAGGAACAGTAACCAGCTCTTTCACTGCATACAGATTTCCTCCTTCCCCCTGTTTAAAATCTCCTTGTTTAGCAACACAGTGATCAAGATACTTCGTATAAAGAGGAAATGCAAGAAAATCGGGGAAGAAAATGCTTTCTTAATTTTTTACAAAAAAAAAAAAAAAAAAAAAAAAAAGAACTCCCCCTTCCCATGTCCCCCTTCACTGCTGGTTACCTGGACCCTAATTTTCTGTTAAATGTAGCTTCATTTCATGGGTGCTGCTGTGTGTCTCAGATTCCTTTTGCCAGCTGGCAGCCTCATGACGCACAGCTCCGGGGCATTATGCATGGGGTCAGACAGCATAAAAGAGCCCTTTGTGATGTTATTACTACTCCTGGAACAGATGTAGGTTCAGATAATAGGATAAGTACAAATACTGGAACTCTGGATGCCCATGAAATGTTGGCTGAATATGCGCATTTATTATTTTACTTTACTATTCTGTGTAGGGGACTAAACATATTATGGATTGGTCCAGATTCTGACCTCTGTCACACCTTGGTTCATCTGGAGTGAATTCAGATCAGGATCTGTATTTTATCCTCTACCACCTCAAGGAAGCAGCAAGTGAGCATCCATTATACAGTCTGATGGAAAAAGCCTTTCCATCATGAGCGTGTTCATCAGCATCTCCTGTGACCACAATTCCTTTGATAAACCACAGTCTTAGCCTTGTTCCTTTTTGCAGGTGACATCCCCAGCTCTCTAGCTCTTCACTGACTCTTGTCCTTGTTCATCAGTTTTCATCTCTCACTTGCGGATGGCCAGAGCAGATACCAGTGTGAAGGCCAGAGAGTCTTCTCCCTCAGATGTTTGGCTTCCTTCCCTAGAAACATTTTGCATCAACAGGCCTTGGTGGTGATTTTTGGGTTGTTGGAAAAGCTACTATGATACCTCCATGGTAGAACAGAGGCAACAGAGAGAGGTATTTTCTGAGACAAGCCCTCACAAATGAAACCCACTCTGCTCGATGAACTCAATATGATGGTATACAACTACTCTAAAATTCACCAAAAAATCCTCTGGAGGAAGGGCAACCACCTGAATGCTTTTATTGACTAGACATGTCACCTGAGGTTAAAAAAAAAAAAAAAAAAAGTAGTTAAAACATGGAAATTTAGAATAAGAAGTGCAAATTAGCTCATTAGAAACTTGCCATCCTCCAGCACTCTTTACTATCTCAATTAAGTCAACTCAGCTAAAAAGCATGGGACTGCGCTACTCCCACCTTTCTTCAGGAATGATTCCAGATGAAGCTGGATATTAAGTGGGAGCAACATTACTAGGTACAATGAGAAACTGATGAATGGTGAATATAGAGAAGTTTTGGCCATGCAAAGCAAACCACCTTACTTGAACGTGTGGTTGGGGTTGGTGGTGACATCATGCCTGTTATACAGAAAAGGAAACTGAGGCACAGCAAGGCTTGTGCAATAGAGACTCAAAGACAGTGGCAGGAGTAAAACCTCAGCCCCTTGATTTGTTACCCTCTGCCCTATTCCTTTAACCACAGTACCTCTGGTAAGATACGCTGATTAATTATGACACACAGTGTTTCCCTATTCTGTGACACGTTCATGTGACACATGGTTAGACTTGTAAACTACCATAAGACGGTAGCATATCATTAAACACAGTGATCAATTTTTGTATAACCTTTATGTTTTGTAATAAAATAAGAGGTCAATTCTTGCTCAGAATAAATCCCCACTGAGCTAGCAGTGACAGCCTCATAAACCATCTCCAGTCCTCATGTACGTTGCATTTTCATTAGCATGCACTTGCAGCCTGATGAGTATTTTTATCCATAAGAAAATAATCTTTCCCCAGAACGCATCATGGTTATTCCCAGTGAAAGGCTACAAAGCCGTAGCTGTTGTAAGAGCTGTGCAGAAGAAAAGTGGCAATAACAGTGGCACAGAGGAAGGCCTGTAGTTTGTAGCAAAATGGTCTGCTCACTGACTCAGAGAGGACACTGAAACCTCCATGGACTGCCAGAAGGTTTGCGTGAGAGATGCAGAACACAAGTCCTCAGCTACATCATTTTCTAGATTTTCCCAAATCATTCAACAGACTCCTGTTTCTAAAAAACTGGCTGCATCCAAAATGACTGGCACAGGGCTTACAGCACAAAATAATACAGATAGAAGAAAAATAACCTTCATTTCCCACTGTGAAAGCACACTTCACCTTGCAGAGCCTTCTAGAGAGATGCTGGCAGTCATTCTCCCCATTCCCCTCCCCCGTGTACTGCAGGCCAGTGGCCAAGTCAAGCAACTCCCAAATCCATCTGGGGAGGGATTTTAACCCTTAACTATTTTGCTTTCCAGTGGAGTTGCAGGACATGGAGCATATGCAGTCCTCAGTGTGAGGTCAGCTGGATGGCACCCGTTACAAAGGGCAGTCCAGTGCTGGCTGCTGTGCGAGGAAATGGGTAGGAAACACCACCACCACCGGAGCTGCTGCCCTGCCCTAGCACTAGGAAGAGAAACACGCTTGATGAGAAGAGCTTGGAAGAGCCCTTAAGAAAGGAAGGCAGCTCCTACAGGCTTAACAATGTCCATATGTATTTTACATTCTCCCTGGCTCGTGGTATGGTGCTTAGTATACGTAGCCTCCAAAGAGGTGCTGCTTTTGCCAGTAAGGTGATATATGGATTTTTCTGCACATCAGCCACCCCCTTTCCCTAGATCTGTGAGGTGCAGCACTGAGCTAGAGGGATGCAAAGTTCCCAGGGGCTTCTTCAGGCTTTGAAGGCTCAGCCACTTATTTTCTTTTCTCCCAAAGCTGGTGTGTGATCAAAGGAGGCAGATGGAAGAGAATCACTCTGCAGTGACACGCAAACGGAACAACAACAACAAAAAAATAAAAAATGATAAGCCTTTGCCATCTCCCTGTGATTTTTCTGAGATGCAAGCTGAGCAGAAAACAGTGTGGCAGCAAGGCCAGCCATTTCACACCAGAGACCAGCACACTCGCTCGCCAATTGGAAGCAGCTGCCACTTCTTGCAAGCACGTCACAGAGCAGTATGGTCACATTTCCCTGGGCAAAGATTATTTAACAGGAAAAAAAAATGGTAAAGAGAAGGAACATGACAGTAGACAACCTCCACCCTCCCCCCCAAAAAAGACTTTTTTTCCCCTCTTGATATTAAAACTAAGCCTGGAAATGTCATAATCAACCCCTTAGGTGTGAAATGCCCAAGCCCATCATGCTTCCCATCTGCTTAATCCTGGCACATTACAGTTACCCTCAGAGGTGCCTTTAGTGCTGCATGTCTGACTCACTGCTGGCACAGCAGAATTTTAGTATTCCTACCCATGGTTGGGTGTGGTCAGATGACATCCAGCCATCTGTGACACTGGTCAAGCAAAAGTGTCCCAGAGGCAAACAACTGAGCAGGGTTTTGACCTTTCCATCAAAATCAGGATAACATGAGTTAAGGAAAAGAGCAGTGATCAAAGAAGCAAAGACTTCAGTGAAAAGGGACTGAAAAGGACAAAGTAGGAAAAAAAAAAAAAAAAGCAAAAAGCATTCAAGATGATTTTAAATCAAATTTAAATAAAATTATGTTCCATTTCCTTCCTGCCATTAGCTGCCAGCAAGCTCACTTCTTTTCTTAGCTTTGACATGAACATACTTCTCCCTCATGTCATGGAGACAGGGACACTATTACAATGGTGGCAAGACCACAGGAAAAAAAACAACTCACAGCTGCACCCACCTCCTATTAAAGCAAACATAACTAACAACAGTTATCCCATTCTGATCAAAAAAAAAAATGGTGAAGAGGTCTGAAATGGAGAACAGTAGAGAGAAGACAGTAATTTGCTTTGTGGCTTGTAGTAGTAATGTCTTTTGTCACAATGTGGCCTTGTTTATATTAATTTGCAAGCAAAACCTTTGATGTGGCTAAGGAAAAGGGAGAGGTGATGTGCATCACTTAGGGCTCTTGTATCACCTCACGAGGCCTCAAGACTTGCAAACAGAACAGTGAGTCCCAGAAGCTTGTGTGGTGATCCTAGTGGGGGCAGGAACAAGATGCCCCCTGCATATGGATGACATAAATATTGGGAGCAGTGAGCTTGGAGCAGAAATAGCCCCTTCTCACATTATTAAAAGTGGATAAATCTAATTATGGTGCAAAATTGCTCATTACAGTGATCTTCAACAACTAGCACTGCAACTCTGCCCAGAAAATAGCAACGACTATGGAATCCATTCTGTAGGGTCCCCGTTCCCAGGGTTGAACTTAGTTTTACTTTTCTAATCTTGCCTTCTTTCATTTACTGTGTGAATAGCATACAATAATAATAATTTAAAAAAAGAGAGAGGAAAGGAAAGGCAAGGGAAAGGGAAAGGGAAAGGGAAAGGGAAAGGGAAAGGGAAAGGGAAAGGGAAAGGGAAAGGGAAGGGAAGGAAAAATCCTAGAAAAGGCAGACTATCCATTAGAGCCAAATTAGCCAAGTAGAAATTGTTCATGTCTGTTGAATCATGTTCAAAACCTTCTTGAGTTTCTCCTCCATACCTACAAACCTAACTGGTTCCTACAGTTCCCAGACAGGACCCGCATTCCTGAATACCTGTAGGAACAGGGGCTGCCTTCTCCCTTTGCTTGGCCACAGGCTTGAGGGAAAAAAGTGATAATTGAAGGTCCTTAAGACAGTTGGAACCAGAAGGCCATTTTGCTCACTAAAATAAATGGTAAGGCTAAGAAATGAATTGCGTCTGTGTTTCATGCATTAGCAGTTAGCTAATTGCTGCAGCACTTGTCATAATGGAGCACCAGATTGGCACCACGCACACTTTGCTGAGTGGTAGGTTACACATCAAGCATCCTCCTAGACAGGGACTAATTGAAGAGCCAGGTGTTACACTCTGCCCGCAAAAGGAGGCTGGTCTAGATGAAGCAATTACATATGTAGTAGTGTATTGCTAAAACAAATAGTGCTTATTTCTTGCATGTCGAATTGCTACGGCTTCCGTGTGCTTTGTATATGAAAGCTGGAGCTGTTAGCATACTTGGGAACTCTGAAATAGTATTCCAAAATCAGAGTTCCGTTTCTAGTAGATGAGGGCAAAATAATATAAACCACTTTCTGAAGATTGTCTGTCATTTGCTCTCGCAGGTATTCACCTTTCGTATGTCTGTGTCAAGAGAATCACTGCTGCCTTAGATTCCCCAAATCTCCTCCACATAAGGGAGGCAGGATCATAAACTGAATGCTTTTAAAGGGCTAAGCATAAAATTCTTTCCAGAATTATAGATGTGTTTATGTCAAAACCTGCTTTTGTTGCAAGGCACCCCCCTGCTTAGACTTCTTAGAAGAAGACGTGCTCCATCAGAATGAGGAGTTTTAAAACAAGCTGCTTGTCTTCCCCACTCCCTAGGTAACTGGATACATGTGTACTGCATAGGATATATTGTCTTTAAAAAAATAAAAATCTGGGAAACAAGAAACTGCAGCTGAGATTGGAATGTGGCACCTTATAAATAAGGCAGGAGACAAGATGCACTCTGATGGCTGAACACAGTAAGGTTATTCAGCTGTAAGCCTGCCTAATCACTGAAGTCAAATGTAATGAAGTTACTGGCATGATCAAGGCCTGAGGGAGGAATTTTCCCCCTTTGCAGTAGCAGCACCATAGGCAGGCCAGGAAATCCCTTGGCCAAGGTGGGGGGCGCTGCGCCAGCACACAAGTACAAGTGGCAAGAGAATGCCGCTCTCTGTGGGCACCGTCCTGTCCAGGGGTGCTGGAAATGTGCTGGGGAGAGAAAGGGGGGGGGCTGAGCTCTGGTACCTACAGAGGGCCTCAGGCAAGGCAGTTGGGAGCAGCACAGTGCCCCATGGCACAGCTTGGAGTACACTTAGCCACAGTCACTGCTTTGACTGTCGGGTAGCTCATCCCTCCCAAGCCAACTTTGAAAGAGAACTGTAAGGGAGAAACTTCTCAGGTACCTAACCCTCTTTTGGGCAGCCTCAGCCAAGCTGATGCAGTCTGTTGGCATTGGTAATGCCTCAGCAAATGCTGGGACATGCTGGCCCCTCTATATAATCTGTTTGCCCTGAGTGCTGGGTGCAGGGCTAGGTTATAACTCCTCTTGAAGCATTTCCACAGTGCAGCCGTGCTCTGCCTCTGGCACTTCCAAAGGGAGTTAGAGCTCAAGACCCATTCTCCACATAAAATTCAGGTCTTCATCAATATGCTGGCAAGTCACTTTTGGCACATTACTGAGTCTCCATTGCAATCAACTAATCTTGGCAGGCAGCTCTGGGATTTAAAAGCTGTAGCTATCCATTACTAAGAAAAATAGTTGTCTGCACTGTTGCTAAGAAAGCAAAATGAAAAGATGAGTACCACAACAGAGAACCCTGTAACACTATGTCCTGTAGCTTCACAAGTATCCAGAAAGGCACACGTTTGTGGTAAGCTCTTTTAAAGACTGCTGAAATAACTGAAGATACTCACATTTGATTCTTTAGATTAATTAGGAAGCAAACAACCCAATATTGTTTTGGCTCAGATTCAGTCAGGAAAATAAAAGGAGGAAATAATATCTGATGAATGGAAAAGAACAGATATAATGGAGAAAGAAATGTCACTTTCAACATGGTAGAAGAGCTGTTATACAGAAATTTAAACTCCATTCTACTCCTCCATGGATGTTAAGTCTGATGGAAAAGAAGCGAAAAATGGGGGAGAGAAAATTACACACTCAGATGGATCTGCATGAGAACTGCTCCCCTTTTGGAGTACATGAAATGCAAGAACAGAATTGTCCTTGGAGTGATTGCAATGCATTCATGTTTCCAGCACATCCATAAATTTCTTAAGTACCATTAAACACCTGCAAGATTAAGGCTACTTAAGGCTACCAATGTACCTTGTACCAATGTACCTTGCCCATTTCATAGCTTTTGCCCAGACAGATCTTCTCCACATGTTCTTGACAAACTGGAACACATAAACACACCCCATAGTAGGTATCTGGGATGGCTGAAAGGAAAATAGCTACCTTCCGGGTGAGGTTGGTGTTACTGATTTTCATTACCATGCGTGTCACTGTCATGGAAAAATAATAATAATAAAAAAAAAGACAAAAATGAGCAAAAGAGGACAAAAAATACTGCTAAAACAGAACTTCCACTTCCATACCACCAGAAAAAAAATATATATATACATATATATATTCATCTACAACAGCTTCAGCTCTGCAAATACAACTGGGAAGATCAAAGGCAATAAACATTAGTTTTGTTCTATTTTCTTTGTGCCTATGGTTCTTCTATGTGACGGTCCTTATGTAGCAGGGGACATCTCATGTAGTCAGAAATCCAGGCTACAGCACCATGCGTGGAGACTGAGCAATTCCACATCTGCTGGGGAAAAGCAAGGGTGACAGATGTTAGTAATATCATCTACAGACATCTTAAAGTGCAAAACCATGGACAAGCCATCATGTGAAATGGTGAAAGAGCCACTGGAGTCTGAGGCACATTTTGTAATCCAGTGCAAATATTTGCCTTGAACTCCTGTCTTATATGAGTCATTCAGACTCACACCTCACACTATCGAAGGATGCTATAATTAGTGAGAAATGTATGACACTATGCCTTGGAACACATAAATATATTTCTAGCATTGAAGTGTGAAATAATAAAAGTAACGGATGCTATTAAATAATAAAAGTAAGTTTATTTTATCAACATTATAAATACTTTATTTCCCTCCATTTAACTCCAGAATGAGATAGTCAAACCAGTACAATGGAACAATTCAGGAGCTCCTCAGTTTTACTGAAAAGGGTCCCCTTTAATAACAAATTAAAATGGAAAACGACATTTTGTCAGTCCGGCAACCTCAGTAGCTGAGCATCCCTAGGTACTTTGTCATTCAAATGGCACAGTTCTAAAAGTGTGCATGAGTCTATATATATGCATACTGATATTCATAAATATACATATATATAGCAATATGCACACATAAATAGACACAGCCACAGACACTTTTAGTAAATCAAAATGTTTTACATGTCATTTAAGTGGGCTTCCAGCTGCACGCTGAAATCTGGGCCCTGCACAGTGTAGGCACAATGATACTGTCCTAAGCTAAACCCCCAGTGCTCAAGAGATTCAATATGCACGTGTCACTGTTAACTGCTGCAGAGCCACTTGTGGTGGCTGTCCAAAACTGAGAATACAGTAGCACTGGGGAAGGAGTAGGAAATAACCAGTATCCTGGCCCCAAACTCCATCCCTTAGTGAACCACGCTCTGATATCCCTGGCTGTGTGTGAGCCATCACAGAAAAAAATGTGCGTGCTCTGTTATCTACACATACAATAGATGGCCAGTATCTATGCATTACTTGTGCAGTGCTTTGGGACACGTTGAATATTAAAAGGCACTACATACAGCCGGCTACTCTCCTATCTCCAGTGCTGGGGTTCAATTTTCATCACACAGTAACTGCCTCCTACCACATACACACAGCAGGAAGCTTTCCAGAGGCATGACCACCTCACTCTGATCATAGCATGGCACTCCAGCTGCCAGGGAAGAAAGCATGCCAGGCTCTCATGTGTGCTCCAGCTCCTTTCAGCAGCCCGAATGGCACCAAGGAGCTCAGGAAATCTGACCGTTCCTGACAAGCTGCTCCAGAGCCAGCCCCTGCTATGGACTCCCCCCAGGAAAGAGGGACGCATCACTGAGGGAAGGAATACTGGGGATGGTGAGGGACCGAACCTGGCTCCATCATAACAATTCGCACATGGCCTCTGGAGGCTACCTGTGATCAGAGCAAGCCTTTATTGTTCCACCTTCTTCATGCGACTTCAGGACGAGGGAGCTGCAAGGTGCTCACTCAGCATCCTCTGCTTAGGCCCCAATCTGGCCTCAGCACAGGACAGAATCCAGCCCCTGGTATCTTTGAAGCTTCCTCAGTTTCTCACACCAGTAAAACAGCAAAAAGATACAACTGATACTAATATCATTCATATTTTTAGTCAAATATATAGAAATATTACAGTGTTGTCTTTCCTCACAGCTGGGAAATGATGCAAGGCCTACTATGAAACCACAGCATGAGGATCTTCCTTATGCAAGTTTCACATACACAAAAATTATACTCTGATGTTTTAACATTTGCCAAATTCTGTTCTAATATATACAGCTTTGCCACAAGCCCCTGTATTATTATCAAGGGAAGGAATTTGGCTTTCATATTTTATTTTTTAAACAAGAAAGGTAAAGATAGAAAATAAGACAAAATACATTTCATGTCACCATTGATCTATAGATTACAAATATATATAGTTTCCTTCCAGAGGAAGAAATACTGAAGAAATATTTTGCTCATATCAAATGAACTTTTGAAAACTGAAAAAAAATAATATATATATATATTTTAGCTCTTCCCTTTCTGCCACAACAATCTCTCTTGTCAAGAAAGAAAGGAGGAGAGAAAGGGAGGGAGGAAGGGAGGAAGGAAAGGAGGGAGGGAGGGAGGAAGGAAAAAGAGAGAATGAGAGAAGAAAGAGAGAAGAAAAGAAAACAAAAAAGGAAAAAAATGAAAAAAGAAAAAAAAAGAAAAAAGGAAAAAGGAAAACAACAAAAAAAAAGAAAAGAAAAAGGAAGCAGGAAGGAAAGAAGGGAGGGAGAGAGGAAAAGAAAAAGAAAGGAATCTCATTCATTTCATTTTTACAACTTCTACTGAGGAAGAAGAAAAACTTATCTGAATAATGACCTGAGTTTTTTCCATGGTTTCCAAATTGGATGTAATCCTGATGATCACCATCTAATGGAGATCTTCCCCTAGCAATGCATGTGAAACCAAACACCATTGGATCTTTCAAAATCAAACAGCAAAGCAAAATTCAAAAATCTATTGCAAGAATTATGCCAAAAGTGGGCCATGAGGATCTTCATAAGAACTGAGCAAAGTGGAAGCTCTGCTATTTCTGGCAGCTGAATTGTCTTTAGTGATTGAAAACCTGAAGGTGAACATTTTGTGTATGTCTGTGTATGTCTGCTTTTTCTTCTTTTGTGGTTATAATCTTTGAGGTAAGACAGAGAACAGACGAGTACAGTAGACACAACTGGCCTTTATAGTGGCTAAGCAAGTTTAAGTTTCCAAGTCTATAGTAAGCAATGAGGCAAAGAGCTGCTGCCTGTCCTTCTCCAGGGGGAGAGCCTCTCTTTAAAACTTTGTTCCCCATCCCTTAGGGAATCAGGTAGTTTACAGGCTCAGCCAGAGGAGGTTTTCCTATTCCCAATATGACCAGGGCAGTGCCTGTTCATTTGTTCATGGCTGACAGATAGCCTTCCAGGTTTCCTCTCCCCATCGTAAAACCCGTCTTGCCAGAAGTAAAAAATAGCTATCAGCTTTTAGATAGGTCTGAAACCTGAGCAAACCCAGTTGGTCGTTATAAGCTCAACGGTGATGCAAGAAACCTTAAGGGTAGATTTCTGCTCTGT
The DNA here is from genome assembly GCF_009769625.2 of Cygnus olor. Lineage (NCBI taxonomy): Eukaryota > Metazoa > Chordata > Aves > Anseriformes > Anatidae > Cygnus > Cygnus olor. The sequence goes on along the minus strand of NC_049169.1, from coordinate 62,001,040 downwards.
CATACAATGCTTTATATCCCTTATAACTCCTTTCCATTCAAACGCCTGTCTCATGAGGATACCATAACCACATACCCAGCAACAATGAGGAGGTTAGATTTTGTTACTGCTGTAAATTTAACTGTGTCCCACACCCTAGAAAACAAGGCAATAGGCAGAATTCTCTCCAACAGTGAGAAAACTCCCCAGTGATTGAACACTGAGGAAGCAACTTCTGATGGGACAGCAAGAGAGGGAACACAGCAGGTAAAAATGTTTTTTCGTAAGGGCATCCAGAGCTCCTCAAAATTTTTGCTACTGCCTGACCATTTGTGAAAACACAGAGATAACAGGTATTATTTAACTGATGACAAGTGAGATGAATGGGAGAATTAAAGGTATGCAGAAAAATGTAGGGATGAAGGAGGGCCTGGCTTGGTGTTTTAATGTCCCAGTTAGCTTGGTTCCCCCACACCAACTTCTCTTTTTTCTTTTTCTTGTTTTTTAATAAATTGTACAGATGAACATGGGAGAAGTTCATGCTACTTGCTGGAAGCAATAAAGGTAAATTTCCGTGGCCCATGGATTCCACAGACCTTTGAGTGTCCCACCTCATCCATCATGGGCTAACTTATGGAACCTAACTGTTCCGTGGCAAGACTCAGTAGCCCTTAGAAACCGGTGGCATGTCCTCAGATATTTTCCACAAGAGCAAGAGACACATTGATTCCATCAGCTTCTTTCTCACATGATGCCCAAGTGCTCAGGTGCAGCCTTGCTATTTCCAAGGATCCTCTTTGCCGTTTTCAGACATCAGACTGCTGTCTCCAGATCCTCATGGGGAACCATTTGGTAGTTCTGTCGACTCTCCAGGTAGGAGGCCAGATCTGGGTCACCAGCTTGCTGAGCCCTGTCACGAGGGGTCTTACCCTAAAACAAAGAAACATGAAGAAAAAGTATTGTGCCAAGATATTTAGAACAGATGAAAGTGCGACCCAGAGAAATCACAGGAAGTACAGAAGTACATCTGGAGAATTTACTTATTTATCCAATAAATAAGGTGTCCAATAAATTGATGTCAAGTTTTTCTGTGGAAGTCATGAGATTCTGAAGATTTTCAAAATCCTTGTGTGGTTTAGTACAAATAATTCAGCTCTGTAAGGACATGCTATTTGATACATCACACAGAAGGACTCACATGCTGAAAGGATCTGAGTTTTCATTCAAGGGCTACAGTCCCTCTGTGAATGAATATAATGCACGGTACTGTAGATAACACTTGAAAAGCATACTTCACAGACTACACACAATTTTACTAAGGATATGGAGAGTGAGATTACTAACATTAGAGATGAGCTCAATGTGGTTCATTCTGTCTCATGTCAAAATTTTTCATTTTTCAGTGCATCATTTTGCTATTCTGTTATCTGAGCTACCTTAAGATTACTGTAGAATTGGACAGTCTTGATCATAAACAATCAAAAATATTGAAAACACATTAATTTATCTCCACAAAACCATTCTTGCTTCCTGGATTTCTGTATAGATGAAAATTAACAAGTCAGAAGCCACTTATCTGGATTTCAGATGTTGCAGAAATTATCTTTTACAATGTATAGTACTTTCATATGAAAAAGTGATGATCTCTCTCTGGTTTATAGGCTACTCCACACAGCATAACATGGAATTTTTTGTCTTGTTGCAGTGAAACTGCTTCTGACTCACAGAATCACAGAATCACTCTAGAACCCAGACATCCAACCAACTCTCAGATACTGGTCACAGGTCTCTTATGTTTAGAAATGCCAGAGGGGCAGCTTCTGTACCATGTTCCCAAGTGATCAGATTGTTGTATTGACAGGCTATTCCTAGGATTTATTTTTTCCCAGACATCTTCCTCTGCTAAGCTTACATGGAGAGAGGGTTGTGGTTAGCTTCGCATTAATGAACACGGGGGCAAGTGAGGGCAGTAGAAGATGGTTAGCCATCCTCACAAAGCAAGTCAGCCACAACAATCAAGCCTCACAGACACTATGCAATCAAAAACCAAGACTCCCCCAGGTGGTCCCTGCCCACAGGCCTCTCTTTTGACCACACAGGAGAAGGATGCTGCTGTGCCATGGAGATGCCTCATTCACACCCAACACACTGAATAGTTTGAGGCCAGGCTCTCTCTATAGTGAAGATGACCCATGTTGGGGACTGAACTGAAGTCTCTTGTACTTGTTTCAATCAATACAGATTTCTAAATAAAAATAGCTTGCGTAAAAAAGAGCTGCTCTTGGCACACACAAGGAAGCCTCAATCATGCACACAGCAGGGACGGATGCTGATCAGTCGCGCTTGGCTGCAGTGTTTTATAACTGGTCGACTGGACTGGGTTACCTTTGAGTCTGTCTTTCTCAGCGAGGCTCCCGCATCCACCAGGAGCTGGCAGATGGCACGATGGCGCTGGCAGGCCGCCTTATGTAACGCCGTCTCACCCCTAGACCAAAGTACAGAAACCAGCAGTGAGATGCATCACATCAATGTACGCTTATGAAGTATGAAGTGCGGTGAATAGATGATGTATTTCTGCAAAGTTGCATTTTGCCGGCAGAGGTGGACTTGTACCCTCTCTCCCTTAGCATCTACATCCTTTGATTCAGTAAGAAAGCTTGTAATGTGCAAATTGCAGATGGAGAACTTCTGAGGAGTGGGAAAGAAACATGCAGATTTTTTGTATTCAGAGGGCTGAACGTCACATTCCCATCCAACCGGCAGTTCTGTTAACTGCTGCAAAGGCAAATCAGAGACCTTATTTCACAGTAGGCTAAACTGTAACAGCATTTTTTTCTTCCTACTATTTCTTACCTGAGTCTCTTTCTTGGAGGCATACTAGAAAAATCATGCCCATCAAAGCCATGACAGCTACCTTTGCTGCCCCGGTTCTGACACCTGGCTCTCATGGATATATGAGAGGAGTTTTGTGGTTTTGTTCTCTACTGTTGGACTAGTAAGCTACTGGTGAAGCTTGAACACATGCTATTCAAAATAGAAAGCTTTGTAGTGGGTGCAGATTTATTGCAAAGCTCCTCAACTCAGGCTGGAGCTACATGTAACAGGATTCTGAGACTGGCTGTGCGATCAAGGTTAAAAAAGTCTATTCAGCTTTGACTAGAAAGAAGAGGAGGTATGCTTTGCATGGGCTGCAAGAGGTGTCCATAAGACTAGTGTCAAACAAGAACAGCTGTTACATATCCCCTAAGATAACAAATGACAAGAATTGCCTTTAGTAGGGCAGATCTTGCACATACCTGACCAGAAAAGAATTTCTGTCTCAATCCTTGACAGGGCAAGTTGAAATATTAATAGGCAACATTGCAATGAATCTCCCTCTGCTGCATGAGAGAATGGGGTGCTACCTGATTTCACACTGAGGATCAAAAGACAAATTCATGCTGGCAGATACGGCTCGAACCTTCCCTTTTCAAGAGTTAGGAGTAGAGGAACCTTTGTAAAGGGAAGCCCTCATAGCTTTCACTTGAACTTTATTTCAGTGTCTGTGCTATTACAACTGCATGAGGAGAAGCAGGCAGTCCATCTAGACTCCATCACCCCTGGATTGCCCACAGACCCTGTGCAGAACCTTACTGGCATTCTTCATTAGCTAAGGACAACTGTGAGATGGGGAATTATAGGTTAAACCCCTATGAGAAAGGCTGTTTTGTTTCCCACATATTCCATATGCTTTCCAGGATTATTCATGGATCCCTCCCATACTCTTTGTGATATCGTGATTATACAACAAGATATTGAACAGTTGGGAATTGGAAAGTAAAGGCTTTTTAAATAATATCAGAGATGACTGAGGTTCTAAGTACTTGAGAGAAATCTTTGCACAAGCTGTGGCCATTTAGGACAGCTAAGGCAGAGCATTCTGGATGAACCAAAAAGGGACTAAAGAAAAGGCATTGAGCAAGAAAAGTTACGTCGTGACTTTTGGAATTAGTCTTTCATGTTGGTCCCTCAGCTACTAGATTCTGGAAACACTGAAGCACAATGCAGGACTTGTATCTCTCTAGAAAGACTAATGAGGAATGGGAAGCAATAGAGAGGAAAACCTTTTTGGAGCTCAAGAAACATTTGTTTTAGGCCAGAAAGCCACATGTGTTGCTGCTGTTTTTTGCATTTGGGGGGGTTATGATTGATTGTTTGTTTTTGAAGAGATGTGCCATTATGAAAAACGAGAGAGGTCTGCTACTGTAACACATGTATTGTGAGGAGGTAGGGTAGATTGTACTTACGTTTCGCTGTCTGTCATGTCCAGCAATTCAGATGGACCTGCAAAAGACAGTCAAGTATGTCACGTTAGCATTTGTTTGCATAACTTTAGGAGCACAACTATCAGGAGAAAATATTCAGTGCAAATCTGTAAAAGAAACCAACTGAAAGCTCAATTAGCACAAATATGCTAAACTTCAAGGTAATGTTTGCACAAGCCCTTGCACTAGCAAAATTCTGAATGCACAGTCACTGCTGGAGTGTCAGCGTCAGAGAGGAGCAACCTCTAAATTATACTGGGAATGAATATTCATGGATTTTATTTTCTCACTCTTCACCTTGCTCAATTAAGTGGTTCACATAAGTACAGCGCATTGAAAATGCTGATATACTGGAAACCCTGATATATAACAAGTTAAAATCTATTGTTAGTATTAGATGGAAAATGTCATTAGGAAGTTGAAATTAGCCAAATTCTGTCGTGAATGACATCCCTGTGCTACTTCATTTAATAGCACTATACAGAATGTAGATCAGGGTGGAATATTCCCAGCGGTCTTTATATTGATATGCAAATCCTGTACTCTACTGGTCAGCAATGATGAGGAAAGTAAGATTAAGAAAAATAGAAAAGATTTTTGTTAAGTTGGACAAAATAATTCATTTACATTAATGTCCTTTTGTTCTTGATATTCACTGCAGGCAGATGTTTATAGCAGTAAATTCCATCATTGAATCACAACGATATGGAAAAGCTAGGATCTGGATTGCATTTGAAACAAGAAGTACTTTTCCCTTTGCAGTCTGTGTTATTATTCTCCTCTCCACTGCTCTGGAGCATAGCGCCAGATGGTATGGGGCAGTTAGCAAGGGGAACAGTGAAACTTTATAGGAATTTTACTTCCTGTTCATGAATATTTCTCTTCATCACACTTTGACTTTCAAATGCAAGGGTCCTCAAGCTTACAGCAAATCTCACCTGAAACTGAGGAATTTCACACTATTTACTTACAAAGGCCTACACACAACTTCTCTTCACTTATTTCACTGAACATGTGTTGAAGTGGATCAGCGCTGTCTGTCTCTCTCTCACTCCTTTTACAACATATACAGGCAGTATTGTCGGGTGAGCTGGATGCCATGGTTCCTGGAACTGCAGATAGCTCCTTGCCTTCATATTCCACCATTCTGCGAAAGAGGTGGTCAAAAAAACTAGCATGCTTAGTCCCCAGGGCACAGTGCACCTGCATGCCTACTATGGCAGTTCTCCAAGCTCATTAGTCTCTCTCCTTTTTTAAAACACAGTGCATTCTAAAGAAAATCACATTGTTCAAAAATAAATGTGATTCCCCATGGCTTACTACACCACCACATCCCAGAGGTGGGTAACGAAGAATGACCTGCAGTGTTAAGTTAATAATAGTCTATGTCTGTTCATAGATGGGACAATGAAGGTTGTGATGCAATGGTGGAGCACAGTGTCTGGACTGGCTGCATTGGGCATAGAGGTACTTACCCTGGTAAGTGGAGGAAAACAGAAAAAAAGGGTTAAAACATTAGGAGTAGAGAGGGAGATAAGTTAGAAGAACATGATCTGAGAGGACAGAAGAGCTGGAGCAGAGTAGGTCTGGTGAGATGGAGAACCAAGGATAAAGGAAAACTGGTCAGGAACAGGAAGAAACAGCAACACTAGGTCAGAGGAACCGAGTGCTGAGGACTGAGTGGGCAGTCCATGAGTACAAACCTAAGCAGGTGCCACGTAAAAAGAGGGCTCTCCAGCAAACTGTTCCAAATAAAGCATCTCATGGGAGCAACCCAGTTCCGTCCCAGACATACTTAAGGACTAGATATTGGGGTTACTCAATTTGCAGCAACATCCAGAATTCGTTCATTTCATTCCCTCTGCTCTATCTCTGAAATTAGATGGTTCCAACTCACACACAGTCTGATCTGTGCCCCGCACTTCTTTATTTTATTTTCGCTTGTGCTTCTCTTAAACCATCTCACGCCCTCCTCCTAATTTCCTTTCCCCTCTCTTTTGGACCTCATTTTTACATCAGTCTCCCTGGCGCTGCCAACCGACCATTCCAAATCCCCCTCTGCCCTGGGACAAAAGCTGCACAGATGTGGGAAGGGCTGGCACTGGGAAAGCTAACGGCACTGTCATCCTGACCCAGCAGGGAGGCGGCTGTTTTACTCTAGGACAAGAGGCAAAGAAAGAAAAGGGGACCAAGGCGCAGAGAGAGAGAGCACAAAATAACCCCATAGAAATCCGGAAGGGAAATGCATGAGTGAGATTTCTATCAAGGAAAACAGCAGGGGGGAAATAAAAACAAAAGATAGAAATGTGTGGAGAGGTGGAGGGAGAAAAAAAAAAAAAGAGAGAGAAAGAGAGAGACTTGGGGACTAAAGAATGGCAGGATGCGGACACAGGGGGAGAAGTTCGCATGAAAGGAGCTGAAAAGCATGACGCACTGAGGGGAAGCCCAGCTGAGATCACTTTCTTTCCTTAACATCTCCGATAGACTGTCTGTGTAGAATTATTAACTTTTTTCCTTCTCTCCTTCTGCCCTCTTTCACTCCACCAAAGCCCCTCTCCAATTTCTCAGGAGGCAGAGCAGCCTAAGCTGGGGATGGGAGGAGGGTAGGGAAGGAGACGCTCAAAAGCAGCTGCCCTTTAGCTGAGCTCACTACAACATAAAAGAGAGGCAAAATGACCATATTTCTGAGGCATTTCCAAAACATACAGCACCATGCGGTACAAAAGGCCTCCAGGCCTGCAGCACACCCTGCTTTCTCCAATGGAGGTGGTTACAGCTACCCCCAGGAGACCCACAGCTATTAACCCCTGCCAGTCCCTTGTCCTGTCAGTCCCTCCTTTGTAGAACCAAGGAAGAAGTGAATTTACTTTAAACAGCAATGTCTTCCATTAGCAGCATTTCTGTGTGTTTATCTGTCAAAAACCTCTTTGGTCAATAATTTGATTAAGGTTTTTATCTGTGGGACAAAAATGTATTTGGTTCCTTACAGTCGAAGAGGGAATATTTTTAAAATAGCAGTAATATGAAAAGGCAGAACTATTTCAGGTCTTCCCCCAACTCTGCACTCCTCATTTTTACCTGATGTGAAGATTAATAGTGTCTGTTTTGTACTACTAGTGTCTTTTGGCTTTGAATTTCCACTGTAACATGGAGTGTAGTCTGATTATGGGATCATAGCTTCCATTTGAACTGTCTCTCACCCATGTTAACCTCAAATTTGGTAAATTTAGAAAGTAAAACAGACTATTTTATACCTTGTGCCTTCTAGGAAAATGGAGCTGTTTTCTACTTAGGCCCCTCACAAATGTCCTCCCACCATAAAACACTCTGAAAATCTAGAGATAGTAGTGAATGTCAGGCATACTCACTCTCCTACAGTGTTACTTTCTGATGGCTATCCAAATTTTGTCCCTGACATACATCTCTGTCACAGAAGAATTTGCTTTCCAATCATAACAAAAAAGTAACAAAACCATCTTCTTGCTTACTGGAGGATGCTGTCCAGTGGAGCAAGGACATTGAGATCTGAGGTCACAGAAATGTTCAGGATGAGGTGCTCTACTGACTGACTATTCCACTAGAAGTTTCCAACACAAAATCCTAAGCAACTGTAATTAACTTTCCTCTATTCTGTTTAAAACTAATAGAGAATTCTTGCTTGTCTTTTGAGCCTCTAGAGAAGAAGAGAAAAGAAGAAGATAAACCTTGGATTGTTTGTCTTTAATAATGGTTATAAATTATAAATAGTTCAGAGCTGGCAGATGAAGATTCCAAGTCAAGTTTGATTCCAAATACAGATGTTGATTTAGGAGATCGTTTTTCTAACTGAGCTTCTTAAGCCTTCCCTACTTCTGATTGTGTTAAGCAAGTAAATAGTTAACTCCTTTATAATGTGTAAGCATTGGGTTGTGAGACAATTGCTGACTGCAGCCACAAGCAGATGTGGTTCTGATACCTACTGAGTTTGGCCCTCAGTTTCTTGCTAAGTGTTTCTTAGCCTAGCTACAGACAGGTCTTAAAAGGTGACCTTCCCAATACAAGCAAAGGACCCCTGATTTATGAAGGCCCTCTTGAACAACATTTAGGTCTGTGTTTCTGCCCTTTGTACACAAAGGATAAAGAGAAACTGTTTTGCAGGAACAGCAACCAGCATGACCATTCCTGCAGCAGTAAGCAGCTGTCATTCCACCACCTACTACATCAGTGCTTCAGCTTCTATTCCAGGCTTGTGCTAGTCCTCTGATAAGTATCTGGCAACACTGCACAGCAGTCTGTGTGACTCATCTCTGCTTTTTTCTAACTTGAGAAGGGTTATTTTCCTCGCGTTAACATCTGAAATCATTCTGATCGAGATCACAGAATAACCTCTTGTATTAATTCCCCTGCATGTTTGCAGAAGGCGTAAAGCCATCACCAAAAAGGACAGCCTCAACATCACAACACCATTTTTCCTCCTTCATAAACCCAGTCTTATGGATGTGGTGTGTTTGTTGGTGAAGGGAGGGGAGAGAATTTCCCACGCCTTTAGCACATTTGATTCATGCCAGTAGCTTCACACTAGGTAGTTAAAACTCTTGGTATGGTGGGTTTTGTCTTGCTGTTTTTGTTACTTTAAAATATATTCAGAAGATTTTCCCTGTGATTAATAATAGGTTTTCTGTGCTGTGTGCTGGAGGGTATTTTGCTGTGGAACTCCCATTAATGTTAATAATCTCCAACCATGTATGGAAAGCAGACAAACTATGGGGGAAGTACAAGTGGGCGGAGGTAATTGCCAGAGCAAGAGTAAGATCCATTTTTATCAGGGGTGGGTATCAGCAGAAATGAGAAGCTAGATAACGGGAAAGACTCGGATATTAGTAGCGTTGGATTGAGTCTCGTACACTAATTAATGTTGAGAAGATGCCAGGTGCCAGAGAACGCAACAGAAAAACAAGGATATGATGATGATGATTCAGCAAGAGAGCTCATTTGTGACTGAGAAGTACCCAGGGTAGAAATGAGTTTCATTAATTGCTTGGTAGGAGAAGAGAGAAGGCCTCTCTATTAGAGTATTGTCCCATGCACTCTCTGATCCCTAGAGAATGTTAAACAAACAATGCATTTGGAGAAACCCAGAAGACATATGTCTGGAAAGCTGCAAAAGCTTCCTGCCATCCCTGGGGATAGAGGGGGGAGAGAGGAACTGAGCTGACATTTGCTCAACCTTCTGGTCTGTCTTTGTCTAGCAGTATGAAATCCCTTACATTTCTCTATTCACTTCAAAAATTCCCATAGATATCCTACTCACATCCTTACCAGCTTAAATGATCTCATTCTAAACCTTCACCAAAGGAATGGTAACTGGGTCAGTTTGTAAACTAAGGCATGTGAACCTAAAAAAAATCCCGGAGAGGCATCCGTGACAGTGAAGTGGCACAGGTCGTGTGCACTGAGAGAAGAAACCAGAAACAGTAAAACAATGTATGTGTAATTACACCTATTTACTGAACTTAGAGGCACATATATGAACTGTAACTAATGGGATAATCCAGAGGAGTTAAGAGGTAGAGTTAGTAATACTAGTTAGTAATACTAATACTTCTTACAACTTTCGAGAAAAACAGCTAGTATTTAGATATAAGGCCAACTACACATATCTACTCTTATGGAGGTATCTACACATAAAAAAGGGCAATTCAGATCCCCCTCAGCCAAATATCTGGGGCATAGTTCAGTTGCACACACTTTGTTGTTGTTGTTGTTGTTTTGTGCCATTTGATCTCTTGAACGGCAAGCCTCGGTTTGCATTTGCAATGACAGGGATGCTTTCCTGGCCTCCAGCTACCAGTCCAGAAGGATATGGGCCTTCGACAGGCCTTGTATGTTACCTTGTAGACCCATGCAGATGTCCTGGATGTTCAGGGGCAAATTACATTAGACTGTTATGTTTAGCTAAATGAATGAAGCACACATCTGTAATCTGGGTCACTTGCTGGACTCCAGTGTCTACTTTGCCTAGGATCTCCCTTTAGCTACTCAGACTAGAAGAGTGCTCTATTAAAGAAGCTCTTCTCACTTCCATCTGACACTGAAAGAAGATAGGTCTTCGCTAGTACCTCTATCATACAAGGACAAATGAACTAGATCTCTCTTGACAGTACGGGAACTTAGACCTATAGACTACATGACACCTGTATGTAAACACCTAAATGTTAGGAGTCAAACTGAAGCTAAATCCCACCCCAATTAAAACAAACATTAACAGATGGATTATTGCCTCTTCCTTTACTATGAGAAGTGTTTTTTTCTCCTCTCTGTACAGTTTCTGCAGTAACTTTCAAGCATTAGCTAACACATTCCATTTGTCAGAGACAGTCTCTGTGTTTAGTGCTAAGACTTCTGATGAATTAATATATCTGATTCTGACACCCAAAAGTCAAAATAGCCATTGATATTTTGGAGAGGGATCAGAGAATACTTACAAGAATGTTTAAAGGACTCAAAATCATATCCTGCAGAACAAGAGGATGATCACTGGACTGTAGCTCTGCATTCAGAGCAGTAACACTGTTATTGTCTGTATCTGTATCATTCTCCAGCAACCACTGAACAAGATTACTGCAGTTCCACCAGGCAGAGACTCTACTGGGTGTACTACTGCCTCAAACATATGTACACACACAAACTGTTGTATAGCCCTTGTAAGCATGCCTGCAATCCCATTACTGACAAAAATAAAGAGTCCAAAGGAAAAAAGGAACATGGCAAGATCATAGACTACAAATATATATACTTAAAATAGAGATCATAATTTTTGTTATGAATCTTGAATTTAACCGAGACATAATATTGGAAGGTTGGAGAGGAAACAAGGCAAATTTAGTCAAGTGCACGGTTTCCTAAGCAGAGTATTATTAAATACTGAAATAATATCAATGATAGCAGGGGCTCTCCATCGCTGTAAATGTTTTAATAGAGATTAGATGCTTTCTACAACAGATGCTGTAACTGAAAAACAAATTAGTTCAGAGGAGTCCCATGCCAGACATCAAGCTAGAGCATCACACTGGGTCTTCACAGCCTTACAACTGATGCAACTGTGCAAATACCTATTCTCCTCAAAAAGCATAATTACTTTAGTTTCCCTTTATCTGGAGTCGTCGCTGCCATTGCTGATACATTCCAAGCCTCTTGCTCACACGTGCTGCAGATGGGCATTTGGCTGAGGGTGACCACAAGGAGTGCGGGCACTCCCAGCCATGCTGTGCTGTGCAATTTTACCTACTGACACTTGGCTGAAGTACAGCTCTCTGTGGGTTTGCCCACTGTGACTCACCATGCTCCAGGATATATTTCACAATCTCGCCGTGCCCAGTCTTGGCAGCGTGGTGCAGCAAGGAGCCATGGTCGGGTCCTTGGATTAACAAATTGGCTCCTTTTTTACAGCATTCTATGAACTTGAAAAAACAAATAAACAAACAAAAAAATGCACACACAGAGAAAAATATGATAAGGAAGGAAAAGCAGAAAAACAAATATGCAGGCAAATCATTTATTAATTCTTGTAGGAAATCAGTACAACAATGCAATGCAATGCGATGAAATATAATATTACTTTCAAGTCAGCTTTTAGACCTCAGTGAAACATATCTGAAACTGGAAGTATTGACAACTATATGGGTTAATAAGACCAGGTCATATTTCCTGAATAATGAGGCATTGCTGCTCTACAAGCAGTGAGTTACTGCTTGCTAGCAATGCTTACAAACCCATGTTCAGTGAAGTTGTTGGGATATTTAAAAATATACATATTTGATAGGAAATGTTGGTTCATCTGCTGAAAATTCCAATTTTTCCTCACTAAGGGAGGCATACCCAAGGCAAACGCTTTCTGAATAAACCAGAAAACTCAGAAATCCACAGGGAGCTGGAGTTGAGCTGCCCCAGATCTCCCTTCTCACACACTCTACCTTGTCCAGGGCCCTCTGGGGGGGGAAACACTATCCAGGGTAAGAAGGGACATGGAACACCCACTGGTTAGCTCTCAGAATTGCTGCAGACTCTGTGGGGACTTCCAAGAAGCAGAAACTGGACAATATTTTTATGACTGCTTGTTTGAGGAATGCTGCCTAGGTTCTGCAGCCACCACAGCCAAGGAGGAGGTATGGAGGGTGCACCTGCAGGCAAAGAGTTGGACTAACAGCGCTGTCATTTTTACAAACGGCTCCAAGCTGGCTTTTCCCAGATAATATTGCAATCATTAATCACAGCCTTCATCCAAATTCTGGAGCATGTTTGCAAACCCTGACTTGGCTACTGAAAAACACGGCCTGAATAAATGTCAGACTTTGGGAACAAAACTTTTTAACACGGGTACCTTTTCCTCCCAAAGCAGGGTACCAAAAACTGACAATACCAAGATACTATCCATTTTGAGATGTCCATCAGACCATAAGACACTAAACCGAGTTTCACTCTACCTGATCCTGTCACTATGTAGGAAGAAGTTAAGATGTCTCTAACAACTCTAGTGACTTGGCCACCCATATCACTACACTAAAATATCATTTACCGTGTAAGGCTGCACCAGATCTACCCGGTTCAGTGCTGCCTCTGCTAGTAGAGTAATTTCCCTGTTAGTAACTGACACATTGCTCCATACAGTGCACTATGGATCCTAGGCTGAAAGGTGCTGCCTAACACCAGATCCTATTCACTCAAATTTCACACCTCACCTGACTGATGTGTTCCCCCAATATTTGAGGTTTCCTGGAAAGGCTGTAAAATGGCATTTGCCAGCAGTCCCTACAGCAGTCTATTTATGTTCTGAGCAGAGGTGTGACATAATTTACAGTATATCAGACCTGCAAATAGCTGTGAAAACATGGACACTCAGTGCTCTGTGCTTACCTTCAGCAGATCACCAGCTATGACTGCCTGTAAAAGTGCTGTAAAAGACAAACAGAAAACTAACGTTAGGCAGAAAGTATTCTGCATATAGCTTCACAGCTGAGAACATACCTCACAGTATGTCTGGATTAAGACAAATGCCTCAATCCACTTGTGCACTCATATACTACCAAAATTGAAGAGGACCGTGGACTGACACGTGGGGAAGGCAGGAAGATTGCCCATGTTGCTCAATGCTATATGGATATCAAGGCAGTGTTTCCAATGCTGCCCTGGAACTTCATGCTTCTGTCTGAATTATTGCCTTGAAGCACTTTAGGGAATTTTCAAGTGTTCACAGGGTGGGCCTGCGACCCTGGCACATGAGCCTTAATTGAGGACATCCATGTCAAACACGAGGAACCTGAAAGTCCATTCATAGTGATGGTGAAGTGGTCAGTCAGTGTCAAATACAGAGTCCCAAGTCACAGATGACTGAGGGGCAAAATAGAGCTTTCTTAATATTTATTTGTATTACAAGAACATGTTGATGTGCCACCTCACAGCAAGTCCCACCAGTTAGGTAGGCAGGGTCAAACACAGAACAGGAGTCAGTCCCCACCCTTTGTCATGTAAAGGGACGCAGAAGGAAAGAAAGACAAAGCGAGGAAAAGGAAACAAGGGCTCACAGCAAGGCAGGGCAGAGCTGTGAATAGAGCCCAGGTCTACTCACTGCCAACACCTGTTTGTCCCAAGTCCAGGAGAAATAAGTTGGGCAAGAGCCTGGGCCTCTGTATTGCTCTGGGTATAGGCTGCACTCAGATAGTAACGCTACTGGTAGAAAGCAAGTAACCACCTTTTTTCTCCTTCTTGCTGTCATAATATTTATAGTAAAAACAATTATGACTAGTCTTTCTGGGAAAGCAGTTATTTGGTTTGCTGATGCAAAGAAGAAGATGCAAAGAAAGCTTTAAACATTTGCCTCAGTTCATAACTTTTCAAGTGTGCCTAACTCCATTTCTACCCTCAAGTCTAGGCAGCGCAATCAAGTGAAGCATTTGCTCAAGTATCATCCTTGATAAAGGTGCCAAAAACTCAAGTAGGGAGGAACAAGGGGGAAAGAAAGCCATGGTATAGACTTGCCCCTGAAAAATAACACACAGGAACTGCACAGTGTGAATTTCATGAGGAGCTTGTTACAGCTCCAGAAGTGACAATACATCCAAGCTAAACACTACAGAAGAATAAGGGTATGCAAAGACGACTCAACAAATGTCCCTTTCTTTGAAAACACCTGGAGTTGTGTGTGGCTTTCAGTGGTCTCAGCAATGCCTAATGCCCTGGTCTCACAGCAATGGGAAAAGAAAAAACCCAGTCCAGCTAATTTCTGATTCAGGAAACCAGGAGCTGCAATCACAGGTAATTCTTGTAACATTGGATTTTGGGCTGTTTTACAGTGATCATAAGTTAAACTAAGTCCTGTAAATCCCCTGGCATCTGTTGGGGGCTAGGGCACACTGCTTTTAGGAATGGAAAAACACAAACACCAGCAGGTAAGATAATGAACTGGAAAAATACATAAACATTTTTCCTCAGATTTCATTTTCAGTGGGATACAGCTTTTTTTTTTTTTTTTCTTTTTTTTTTCCTTCCCAGCATTTCTAATACTGGCTCTGCACAAATTAATACAAGAGCAGAATGTGGCCCTTGCACCATTCATTTCATCTTTTTCCACCTTAAACACAGATCGGATCTCAGAGATACTGTTATTGGGTGGGCTGCTGCAGTCTAGGATTGTATAATTATTCTGCTCTCCTCACACGTGTAGAAGTCAAATGAATTGGTGACATAAGCTTTTCATTGCCATCTATATCCAGTATTTTAAGACACAGTTGCCCTGAAATTACTTGTTAAGAGACAAAGATGCACTTTTTCATGCAAACCAGAGCTGCTAGTTAAGGTTAGAGCTCAGAAAAGACAGGAACGAGATCTAGAAAATTATGAAGTCAAAACAAAAGCCTAATAATCTTCTACATTGAGTACTCGTAACCAGAGGTTGGTCTGGTGATATTAGGATAAAACAGCTCTAAAACACATGCAACAAAATGAAACCAATCTTTTCCTATATTTTCTAAGCATCCAATCCAGCAAAGCATTTAGGCAGGTACTTAGCTTTGAGCTAATCACATTCTTGTCACCAAGCCTACCTTCAAACTTAATTTTAAGTGCTTTGTTAGAGTAGAGCCTATTGCATAAATGAATACATTACAGATCAACAAAACCAACAGGCATAACAAGTAGATTAGACTACTGTGAAATAAGCCACAACACTGGAAGACTCGGAAGCTATTGAACTAGAAATGGGGAAAGGTTTATCAGAACACTAACCCCAATAAATTCAGATGGGACTGCTGGGCATATTCAGGAGGAGGGTGAAGATAGCAAAAATCATCTGATTGTAAAAGAAGTGGTTAAAACAAGCAAGCAGATGGTATTGACAAGAGAGATGAATGAGAAATTGAACAAAAACATTGTTAACATGCAATGCCAGGCTACATTAAAATTAGAAACATTAAAATAAGAATGGTTTTATTTCTTCTGAGCAACACTGCACCACTCGTGTAATATATAACATGAATTATGCAATTGTTTTATATCATAACGTACCTTCAGGTCTTAAGAAAGCCTCAAAAATTACTTGATTTAATAAATATTTAAATCAAGTCTTTTTTTTTTTCTCTGCTTTTCCTGAGACAAGCGTTTGTCATGACTAATAGAAATGTTTTATTAACTTTTTCATTTATTTAGCAAGCAGATTTATTGCTGATGAAATGTGTCAGCTTGACAAGACTGGAGACTGCAGTGTTCTGTCCATATAACTAGGAATCACTCAACCTGTCGCAGTGCTAGACACCCTGGGCTGCCTTCTCAGCAAAGTTCAACCCTCTGTATCAGTACACCCCTACAGATAGCCTCTATCCCATCTCTGCAGCTTCACCAACCACTCTGCTGAAACAGCCAGCAAATGTAAATCACTGACTGGGGTGATGGATCTTGACAGAGACACCTTACCTGATAGGATATGGACAGACAGAAATTCAGATTATGTGGGTAACAGCTGCTAGAGAGCAGCAACTTGGGGTGAATTTTGACACCTGGTTCTAACCACCTCTCTGGGCCAACTTACAAAAGGTGCTGCATTAAAAATAAAAACATAACAAAACATACATTTGACTCATAAATTAAATATTGAACCGTTACAAGTGAATAATGCACTAACAGGAAAAAAAAAAAAGCCAGGTTAAAAAGGCTACTAATTGAATTCTGGTAATTCTGCAAACTAGTGCAACTTGAGAAACAAAAATCACCTACCAGCACATCCACATAATAATACATTTCCTGTGGTATGTCTCATTCATGCTATTTCCATGTTAGCACACACTGTTTCTATTGGAAACAGCTATTTTTATTTCCTATTCTAAAAATAAATTTTAAGGTCACAGAGTTGTAGTAAACATTTTTGTTTCCTATTCATAGAATTAACCTACCAAGCCACAGTTGCTCCCTGGTTCTGCGTATGTGTTGGCAGCATTACAACTTAGCACTGCAAAACCAGTCATTAAACATTGGGAAGATAACAAAGTAACTTCAGATGCTCTGAGATACCTAGAGGAAGCTGGTCTCACAGAGCTGCCTGGATAGCCAGAAGAGAAGTAATCCTTCAGGGAAAGCAACTGGGAACTCCTGCAATAGCTCCTGTTGTGCATCACCCTCCACAGACAATAGAAGTTTTATGGGAAATGACCTCCCAGCTTGCAGTACCTAAATTAAGAGCTGAAATAAGACAGAGAGGGGATCCTTCAGGAGTGCATTATCCCAGGAGACATGCCTGATCACCTGCAAAAACAGCCAAGAATGGGCAAAGTGGGGCATCCTCCTTTTAAGTACTCCTTAAAATGAGGATGATACTCCTGGTACCAGGCAATGCTCAGGATATTTAGCAAGTTAGATAAATAATTGTTAGTGAGACTGTGATACCATAACCATCTTCCAGATTTTAATAGTCATACTGCACACTTGATTTGACCCTTCCCTGATCATAGTTGCAACTGCTGAAATTATACAAACTAAGCCCCAGTGAATACTGATAAAATCGTGTGGCTTCTTTGAAGCTATCACCACCTCCAGGGAATTCTTCAGTGAGGGTGTAAGGCGTGTCACTGGAGGGAGCAGAATTATTGAAAACTGCTTTAATGTATAAGTACCACACAAAGGAGTTGTCACGTCCATGAATAAAATGCTGCCAATTTGAGGTATATGAATTAAATGCACTGTGTGAGAGCAAAGTATTATTTATGATAATACATCTTAAAATGGGTTAAAAAATAGGAGGCTAATCATGCATCTGAACAGTGTATAATAATAAATAAGGAATCGTGCATTTAAGCACATGGGAAATTCTGTTGGGATTTACCTACTATAACTCCAACATGTAACAAAGTTAGGGCTGATAAAATCTTTAGCTCTTTCAAAAGACACATAAGATGGCTGATGATCTGAAGGGATCAGGACCTTGCAGAAACTTCAGTCAGACAGTGCCTACAACTATCCATTTCATTCTATGACACAGAACGTGGAATTAATACACCATCCACATTGCAGTACTGGGTATTTCTTTCTGGTTAGAGGCAGCTAATAAATATATTAGATGTTAGGGCTTTTCTGTCAATCCCCCTGAGTTTGAATCTTAGTGTGCAACACCATTTCCTGCTAGATTTGCTCAAGGGAACTCTTAAGGATCACCTCCTCAAATACTGCCTCACTCAAACCTTGCTGAGATTATAATGATAAAGAAACTGCAGCAGAAGGTGACATCATCAAATTTCTTGACAGTTATTAAACTTAACTTGGCCTATCATTAGCTTCCAGAACATTTCCAGCTCTTTATTACTGTAGAGGTGAAATGTGAAATTCGTAGAACCAGAAATTTAAAGTAATTACCGTTTTACACATTGAGAAGTTAAAACCAGACCCAGACTAGAAGGGTGTTTTACACAGCTGGATTCTTCTGAGCTATTAAAGATCAGCAATACAAAAATGATAAGAAAACAAGCTCTTATTCTTAACTTCACACTAGTTTCATAGAAATCAATAATACCTTCTATTTTAATCACTCAAAAAGCTAAGCTCTCAAGTGAGTGTGAAGTCTATATAGATTATCATTCAGAAATACGTTGTTTTCTCTATAAAACAACAATTTCCTTGTAACAGCTTTGTACAATCCAGTAAAGATCAAATGTAATACAAAAAAGTGACAGTAACATAACTTTCCTAGAAATGTACAGAACTGACCCTTTTTCTACTCTAGCCACAATCTTCAACCCTGGCTGGCAGAAGGTGGTCTGTGGACTACTTGCCTTCCAAGATAACTATAAAAACCAAGCATCTAAATTATACAGCAGAGCATACACATGACATATCTGAAGAGTCTGCCAGTCCCATAGACAGTTTTTAGGGATCCACAGCAAAGAAAGGTTGAAAAACTCTGCATTTGGGCTTTTACAAGCCAGTTACTTTATCCTAATATTTAATCTGCTTTTAAAGTTACAGGGAGAAAAAAAAAAAAAAAAAACTTTAAAATATGTTTGCCAAATTATCTACAAAATGGAGAAATTAAATTAAAAAATTAATAATGCTTTGTTGGAATGACTGCAAGCTTGCAGGTCTTTGATTTATAGAAAGTCTCAAGTCTTACCAAAGCTGATGATGCTTAAACATTTCTCTTTGAAGCTAAGCTGAGTGGAAAGAGCAATTAAATGTTTCTTCATGTATTTTATGCACCTGCAAGTACTGGAAGCAACTACTGGAGATAACGAAAAAGAAAAGTAAATGGAAAAAAGCCTTGTTGGTGGAGGGGTTTCCTAGATGCTGAGAAAAACAAACAGACAAAAACAAAAACAAAAAACACAGAAATAAACAGCTCTACATGGGTATGAGAGTCAAAAGACTAGCAAACAAAAATGTCCACAACAAAGCAAAATGTCCACTAGAAAGACTTGCTTGAACTTCTGCACAAGAAAATAACTTCTATATTCACTGAAACAGGACTTTGCATTAAGCAGCTGTCTGATTCTTACAACAAAATTTTCATCAGCTGGGCCAAAAACCTGCACCAAGCCCTAGTAAGGGATGCCCAGTGACATTGGAACCTATTATTACACTGGTGCACAACAGAATGATATTTTTTTTCTTACCGCTGCATATAGGAAAAGCTGTGTTCAGGCAAAAAATGCCCACTTTCATGAGAACACACTGTAAAATCTGCCACAGGAATCTGCCTGAACATAAAGCTGAGTAATGGTGTTTCATAGCAAGACTCTTGGGTATATCTGTCAGGCGATAACCTTGATCTTGTTTTCTTTTTATGCTGATTTTTACCTTCACATTGAACTAAAGCTCATATATTGCAGCAGAAAAAAAAAATCTTGCACCAAGCAGAAGAATATTTTTCTGTCGTTTTTGAACGCTGACAATTTTGATGCTGAGCAAAAAGATGGTTACCATACCAGCCTCACGTTTCAATACTTGAGAAAGAAGCTCCATTATAACCAAACGGGATATTTTGGCAGGGAATTTGATTGCCTGTAAGCCCAAAGAGACATCAGCTTTTAAAGGTATTTATAGCTAAAAATAATAATAACTAAAAAAAAAAAAAACCTCTCACTATCCCTTTTGAAAAGTTTATTCCTTACCGAAGGAGCCGTGTGGCATGGGAATTGGGAAGAGGCAAAGGTTTCTTGACTTCCTAGAGGAGTTATACCTCAGCCTAAAGACTGTTTAAAAACCATGATGGAAATAAGACAGGAAAAATATATAGAATTTAGTGATTTCTTGCCTAGGACACAGTGTTTCTCATGCTGACTACAGCAAAGATTGATTGATTTTGAAACTTTACAAAACGTATCTGTTTGCTGCCACTATACAGTACCCAAAAGAAACTGATGGTAAACAAGATTTCCCCACAGGATTTCAGCTTTGGGAAAGGCTTAGGCTTCTTAGAGAATCTGAGAGTTTCAGCGCTGGTCTAGGTAGCTCACGAGAGCAGTGCTGTGAGGCACTATTTCCGTGAAAGAAAACCAGATAAAGAGCCCGAGAGTTCAAAATCTTCCCAAGAGACCAAGAAAACACAATGCAGCAACCTGCTGCAACCAAAAGCTCAAAAGCACATCAGCTGAACAGCAGCCAGACAGAAGTCTGACAACTATTCAGCAAGGGGAATATTATGAAGGCCTTCACACAGCATCTCCAGCTAATCCATCATAAGGAAAAACGTGTGCATAAGCATACTGTCTCCTGTGGTTTAAGAGACACCTTTGAAGCATGCTGGACACCTGAATAAGTCATACTTCAATAACATTTATTTCTAGGATTGCACAAAGAGTTAGAAAGTCCTTCTAAACATTTTGGGTTGTCCTTTAGCTACAAAAGTACCACATCCTGTGCAAAGCCAAAGGAGAGAACTGACACAGTTTTAACTGCAGCTGTTTGGAAATAAAAAAAAAATCATGCAAAAACCATCCATTACTTAGGTGGTTATAAATATGCATTAAAAACCTTTTTTTCCTTTTAAGAATTTTAGATTTAAACAGCACACAGTATCAAAACACTGTTTAGAGAGGGGAAAAAAAATAACCACACACAGGCTTGCTGAAGGAAAAGAAAGGCCAAATTCTCACTTACACAGAAGTTCCTTCATAAAACTCTGGAAGGATAAAGAGGCTTTCAAGCAGATGTAAATTACACTCAAGCTGTCTTTAAGGCCCCATTTGCACTGTCAGCCTTGTTTAAAGGTAATTTGATGCCAATTAGAGTCCACCCTGAATTGTTTATGTGGCATTGGTGCTGAGCTAAGAGTGCAATTGAAAGTTAGGAATGGAAGTATTCAAACCCTAATGCTGAACTTTTCCTGCAAGACCATTTCAATCAGTTTTACAAAGGGAAAGGATGACCATAAGGAAAAAGGACTTCCTTTATAAATGGTCCAAAAAACCAAAGAGCAGTTGCAGATAAACTAAGTACCATCTGGCAGGCATCATGACTTTTTTTTTTTTTCTTTTTCCCATCCACCATTTTTATTTTTAAGCCAAGACAGGAACAATTACTGTCATTTTCAGGAGTGATGTGTTGGAAGAAAATGTCTCTGATCAAGCAAGAACACTGGGCAGGGAGACTTTGGCTGACTAATGCAGCCACTTTATCAGTAGAGTTGTATTACTTTGGCAGGAAGGGAGTTCTAGGTAAAATGATTAAGCAGTGATTTATTTTTTTATTTAAAAATAAGAAAGGGTAACAAAAAAGGAACAGTGTGGGTCATGCTATCCATGCTATCTCTCCCCCTTCCCTAACTTGGTGGACCATTCCTATCACAGGCACTCCCATTGCAATCCCTTCAGGTTTTTGCCCCTGCAAGGCTGGCTGAAGTGCCTTTGCCTAGGAATATCTAAGTAACTCATCTTCAGCAAATAGGTCTTCATAATAGGACTAATAATCTGAAAGTCAATTCAAGCATTTATTTGCTGGAGGAGGTCTTGGGTGGGTGGAGGGAATTGTTTTCCTCTTTTACATTAATACGGTTATCCAACCACAAACAGCATCACTGCCTCCACCAGAAACAAAAACCAGGAGTGAAGTACATTGCAAGGTTACCCAGGGCTTCTGCTTGAAAACAGGTGCCCTGATCCAGACAACACTTTCATTGCTCCTACTTCCTTCTAAGAGGAAAGGAATAAAGACAGCGGCCATCTGGAAAGAAACATTTCCCAGTTTTCCTCTACTAGTCATTCAGATGCCTACATCTGCCAAACCTCTCCCTCCTGCTGCCTACTGATCCCTCAGCCTGCTTAGATATAACAGGAGCTGGGGTGTGGGCACCTTTTAAAGATTTCAGACTAAGAGGATCTCCCTCATTCCTAGAGGAGTGGTTTGACAGAACACTTTCTCTTGCTCTAGGTGACATGGCTCTACATCGATCCCACCCTCTGCTGAGCTGAGAAGTGAATGAACAAATTCAGAGCAGATCCCCACACAACTGTTGGCTCAGCTGGCCACAGACAGACTTTCAAAACACTGTCCAGGAGGGCTTTCTTCCCAAAGTGGCTAATTAATCAAAATAAATACCTGCAGTCAGGACCCACCCTCCCCCCCCCCCAGCACTGTCTGATTTGCTCAGTGAAAGCATTCCAAGACATCTTAATATGTTGCTAGGTAAATGGCTGCAACATCACTCTGAAGAATATAGCTTCTCAGTTGGAGCTGTGCAAAACCATCACTCTCTTTTGATGGAATATGGTGTATAAAAGAGAGGTGCCTTTTTTTTTTTTTTTTTTGATGATTCTACCAGCACTGAGAGGTTTAGGTTCCTCTGGAGTTATCTGCTCTTCCTTTTATTCAGGATAGCAGGATATTTAAAAAATAAAAAACACAAAAAACTCCTGGAAAGACTGTTCTTTTGCAGACTATGACTAGCAAAATTAGTGGTCAGTAACTCCAAAAATAAGAAAGGATATTGACGGTGTGAAGGCCAGCTTCCTAAGGCTTCCAGGGAGAAAGGGAAATCCCCATGTGCCAGCAAGTGTTCTCAGCTCATGTTCTTTTCTGAGACTCCCAGAGTCTTCTCCTTTTTCCACAGGTTCAGACTTCTTAATGGGGCAGACAGTACTGGAGTACACACCATAATGCACAGCACATCCTGCCTCAAAGGGAGAAGTTCATATTGGTCAGCAAAGCATTTTGCTGTATGGAATGGAGATGCCACCACCTTCTACAAACACACTTGATCACTCCCTTCCTTATAATTCATACAGCAGCTCTCTTCACCCAGAGGGGCATCCAGAGACAGACTTGTATCTCCCACCCCAAGCTTCCAGTCTGAAATTATGCCAAGCAATCCCTGTGGAAAATTCCTTTAAAAATGTTAATTTGAAGGTCACCATTTAACACACACCCCCCCCCTTTCACTTCTAATGTACCCCTGGCTATGCAGAAACGCCTCCTAAGGATAAGATATCCAGACTGGATTACTATCATAAAAGCATTCCCTGACAGAATCTGAGAGATCTTTGGGTGTCTCCATTTTTTTTTCAAGAAGAAAATCACTCTTCATCTTCACCCATTGTGTCATATTATGACAATGTAATAACCGACTGTCTCCAAAATATCTCCTTTGAATATATTTGCCTCTTGCCTTAATTTCTCACTTGTGCCCTACTCCCTCATGAATTTGGAATCTAATGCAGTAAAAAGATATTAAGTTTAACATAGCAGAGCTTGCTAGAAATTATGCTGATGCAACATAAAGCTCATCTGATAGAAGAAAAGGCAAAAAGCTCAGTTTCGTGGGCTTCCACCCTAAGCTCCTCTCTAAACTACTATGCTTTGAATTTTACTTAGTTCCATTTTGTCAGACAATTAGGGAATTTGGGGTTAGCTTTTCTATCTGGTCTTTTTGTGTTTTGGTGTTTTGTTTTAAAAAGAAAGTAGATGAATTTCATTCTTTAAATGCTCATTTCCTAAATACCTGTACCAAAGACAAAGACAAAAACCTTCTCAAAATCTTTAAGAGATTTTGTTTGTTTGCTTTTGAGGCTTGGGATTTTCTATTAGCACTGTTTCCCTTTCTGTGGCAATTAAAGTGGTTCTGTTTTGTAGCTGATAAAGGTGCCTTTAACATGTGTCCACAACAAGAAGCATTGTGCACTGTTACAATTGTTCAATAGATGCCCAGTCCCAGACAGATGGTGCTTTATCCTCACCCTCTCCTCAATACAGCACAATGCGTTGTCCTGTCAGGGATTAATGGAAGTGACACTCACATAAGATGCTAATTCTGGTAGCAACTCTGTTACTACACTACAGATGCTGAAACTACTGCTTACAACTAACACGGGAAGCAGGTGCTGAACACTGAACATTGAGAAACCAAAGAGAGGAGCACAATGCAAGAACCTGTTCACAATGCAACCAGAAGATCATGGACAAGGAGAAAGAGACATTTGAAAAGGAAGACAAGGATGATGGGAAAGAAAAACACAGAAACAGTAGGGAAAAAAAAAAAAAGAAAGAAAAGAAAAAAAAAGTACTGAAGATTAAAGAAGAAAAAAACAAAGGCCAGGAAGAACCAAATGGGAAGTTAATGTAAAAGATCCAACACAACAGAGAAAGTGTCTTTTCTCGGTAATGGCCAACACATCACACCATCAGTAAACCAGCACTAGAAAGGTGCCTCGTAATAGGGAAAAACAGCTGAAAGAAAGTGATGCCATTGAGATAGATTATTCTATGGTTGGATTTTAACACGCTGTACACCCCAAAGCAATACTGGCTTATAAATCAACTTATAAATGTTTAACATGTTGAATAGGCACACAGTTGAGTACCGGTTGTTAATGAAAATAAAAGTCCTAATACTGATTCTTGGATCCCTACTCCAAGAAAAATATGCCAGTAGAAGTGTGCATAAACACTGTAAAAGGCAGACAGTTCAGAGAGAAATTTTCAGCTCTGTCGTGGATTAGCTCATTTTGTGCTTAGATAGATTTCAGATCAAAGACTAATTTGAAATGCTTCCTCAGTTATGCTTGAAGTGGGCTGAGAAGCACCTAGGCTTAAATCAGCTTGTGCTACAGCACATCTGTCATGTTTTCCTTTTGGTATTGTGCTCATTTACCATGGTCTGCATGTGGCACAGCGGGGCAGAGGAAATCCAAGGTATTGGACCTCTCTTTCTGAAAAAATCATTGGGGCATGGGAAATCTTTTGTGTCTGAGAGACGTTCTTACATATTTAAATGTTTGACAAATCTAGCCAGATATGTCACAGTCATGAAACATAAAAATTCGAATAACTAGCACTATCCCATCAGTAATTGGTCAAGGAGACACTGGCCTTTCATCCTGCACTTCAGAGAAAGTTTCTTATAGCAGAAAGGGAAGAGTGAGAAAGAGGAGGCTACTCTGAAATGTTTATCAAGCCTGAAAAGCCAGACCCTGGCAGCAGATGGTAGATGAAAAACAAGAAGATTTTGAGAAAGAATAGAACAGTATAAAAATACTGGAAAGAAGGAATGCATTAAGATAGTAGAAAATACTGAGGTTTAAAGATATAGTGGGAAATACAATCTACATTGTCTGTTGCTCCATTAATAGATAAATAATGAAGCAATAGAATAAATAGAAGGGAAATGGAAAAGCAAGAGCAGTCTATCGCTAACAAGCTTATCCACTAAGAAGAAGATTAAGTCCTGATCTTGAAACAGTATAATAAACTGTAATGTTTCCAAATTTATTCTGAGGGCTAGAGAAATGGTAAATACTGTTAACATCTCACAAGTCTCTAGTACTTTGTATTAAAAAGATATGGTCGTGCTAAAAAGCAGATGAACTATAAAATAAGAAAGCTACCTTTCGCTCACAAAGTCAGTGTGCTGCAAATCACTGGAAGTAAAGTGAGCAGCAAAGTCATACTGCATGCATCTGCCATTCTGCTCTTGTCAGGGAATCCACCGCTATCAGGCAGTAGGAATGGACTAGATGGATCTTTGGTCTAACTTCTTTGTCCATTTCTATAGCTTTCTTTACTAAGAAATAACATATCACGGAGATAGAAGAGAATTTATTAATGATGGTATGTTTGACAGCCACTATACTGGATTAAAAAGGACTTGGTTGAAGCCAAGGACAATGCAGGTCAATACCTAACTAGTAACCCCCCACTCCAAGCAAACATACATCAGTTACACTCTGTAGCATCTCCTAAGTCCCACAAAACCTCAATTAGTATTTTTATTGCTCACTTGTGTAGCACTGCACACATTTCCAGGCTCAGACTCCCCTTACATCCTCATATGCAATTGTCTTTGCTATTTCACATCTGGACCTTTCTTGAATAATGCTTATTGTATTGTCTGGAAATTTTGCTGATTTTGTAACTGCATATAATTTGGATGCCAGAAAAAAAAATATATTTCTTTTGCAGTCCAAAATAATACTACAGATTCAGAGCTACATAATGAACTTTCCCCTCTCAGTTTCAGTCTCCTTTTGTTTGTTTTTTTTTTCCCCGTTCCTTGTGCAACTCTGCCAGTGTGATTCCCTCCTGACTTGCAGTATGCCTCTGGACTTCAGTATCAACGCCACCATACTTTAATGTCCTCTGAAGGGATATATGTACAACCTAGCTCTAAGAACCTAAGTTGGTCAAGTTATTAACCAGCTAGTCACTGCATTCTTCCTCTTTAGTCCATAGGGAAAGATTAAATCCTTCAGCCTTCTTCAGAACAAGCACATTACCATAACCTGCAACTCTTGAAACCTGAAAATCTCTATGATTCTTGCTACTCAAGCAATGATATTTTCACATGTAGAAGCTCCTAGCTGTGCTAAATTCCATACCCTGCTACCAATTTGATTTTTGAGGTAACCCAAGATAACTTAGGTTCAAGCCTTTAAAGCATAATCCACTCTCCTCTGTTACAAAAGTGCTGTCCTGGGAGCCATAAGAGATCAGCTCATCTTCACTAAAACCATGTATTGTCCTTTAAGTCCACACATAACTTTCCATAGATTCTCTATGCAGTCATGTGAATAAATTGCAAACACTTTCAATGGTTCAGGTTGCTTAAGAAAGACTCATTTTGCAAATAACTCAGCATAGCATTAGCTTCTGCCAGGTCCAGCTAAACGAACAAGAACTTCATGTCTAGGTGTGAACGTTTGAGCAACATTGAACTTTCATTTTTATAAAGTCATTTTTGCCCAAAATAACTGTGTTAAAACAGTTTCCTAGCTAGTCATTAATCTCATTTTTAACGTTATTTGTATACATAAAACAGATCTTACCTTGATCTTCTGAAGAGACTGGTGACCTGAAATAAAAAAAAAAAAAAAAAAAGTCCAATCAAACTTTGGCATGAAAAGGTCACAAAGAAGGTTCAAATCGTACTGTGGGGAATCGGATATGGAGGAATTGAAAGGTTTTATTCTTGGGCTTAGTTAGAAGGAAGGACTGGAAGGCAGCTAACAAAAAATGTGCAGAAAAATGCAAAGACATTTTCTAGCAGCAGGTCCTGCAGACCGGAGTGGCCATATTGAATCATGTTCATAAGACCATGGTCTCACTATTAAGCGCTCAAGCCAATAGTTTCTTTTGGATATATGGCAAAGAACTTACCTACTACTGTTACTGTCAAAAATAGCTGATGTTACTGTTGAGAAAGTCCCGATCCCCCAGAGATTATCAAAGGGACCATAATTAAGTGCGAGCCAGGAGGAAACCTCATGGCTAGAGGTGGTGGAGGAAATAATAGCCTTAGAGGAAATTGCAGTTACTAAGGAGGCCATTTCTCTTCCTACTCATAATTAATGAATTTATAATAATAATAAGCCAAAGCTGCTTTCACAAAGGCAACAGAAATGGACAAAGAAAAAAAAACAGCACTCTCTGGACAGATGTAAATGCCGTAAAAATAAACTCAACAGCACCA
Source organism: Cygnus olor (assembly GCF_009769625.2). Lineage (NCBI taxonomy): Eukaryota > Metazoa > Chordata > Aves > Anseriformes > Anatidae > Cygnus > Cygnus olor. Next base: position 61,973,347 of record NC_049169.1, on the reverse strand, counting down.
ACACAAGAGTTAGAGGATACCCTACCAGTGACTTAAGCCTCTGGCAATACTCCAAGAGCAAGGGATTATAAAACATGAGGGACATCTCAGTGCTCCAGCTGATAAACAGAAGGTCCCCACTGAATTTCAGGGATCTGTATCACAGTTCCTCTCACTAAAGAACTCACTCCTCATCGTATTGCCCAACATCCATGGCAAAAAGAACATAAAGAGGTGCAAACTATTGGCCCTTCATTTTTGCCTTTGCTGCAGTAGCTTGGCTCACAAAAACGGAGCTAATTGTACAGCCAAATCTGGGATATGCCTTGGTCATCAAGACTCAGCTTGACAACACAGTGGATTCGACCATTGCCTCAGTGCCTCCCTGACGACTTTTAAATGCATATATAGTCTTCCCACACACGTAACAAGAAGTTTGTTCCTGCAGTGAATGGAACAACTCATGCTTCCTTTCCAAGATATATTTAATTCTGCACCAATGTACAAAACTAACAAATTACTAAAAATTTAAAAATGTTAGAGTTGTTCAACAAACAGATCAAAGCTGGCATCTGAAAATCACCTAGAGAAGGAAGAAGGGAAAATAAAGTACACAAGGAAGAAAAGGGGAAAGAAAATACATATATATAACTGAGTCAGTGGGGGATAGAGAGAAAGCAAAGGGTTGGAAATCCTGGATTTAGAGGAACAGAGGAGCTGGGGAAGGAGTCTTGATCTTATTCCATAACAGGGGTTTGAAAGGTAAGGTTGAAGGATCATAGGACATCAGAAACAGATATGCACATATGTGGATGGAAAGAAAAGATGGAAAGAAAAGATGGAAAGAAAAGATGGAAAGAAAAGATGGAAAGAAAAGATGGAAAGAAAAGATGGAAAGAAAAGAAAAAGCTTTCCTAATGAGGTATGCAGAATTTTATTTTTAAAAGATAAAATTGCAGAGAAAGAGATGAAAGAGTTACAGCATGGCTGGAGCAACAGTCACTGTGAAAGGAAAAATGTGATTACCTAATTAAGATTCTGACTGTGCTAGAAGCCAATGTATCTGTATGGATCAGAATTAATTAATCCACTACTCCCATTAAATCCTCTCACTACTGCTGCACATCATAACTATGTTTCCTGCTCTGTTGCCAACCAAACCAGCTATGCCCTTCAACTTCAGCCATGTCTCTGGAAATATGGTAGGAATGCAGGTAACCCAGAGGATTAGTAGGCATTACTAGGACTCTCACAGCTTTAATCAGCAAGCCAAGCCTCAGCAGAAGCCCTTATGAGGGTCAAAACTCAAAACACAGATTTTTCTACAAGGTTACACCATGCAGAATGGGCCATATCAAAAGGTGTAATGTTTAGATTCTTAAAGATATTTTTACATGCAGGAGTCATGCCAGGGTCCTTAGCTCACATATCCTGACACTAGACCCATTTCTAACACAGTATCCCACAGTATCAGAGGAATTTATTCCTTCGTTTCATTTCTTAATTGCACAGTTTCATCACCTTTTAGATCTTAATGTGAAACAATAAAATAAACTAAACAGCTGGATTATCCTATAATTTAGGTCATCATTATGTATGGTAAACCAGATGTCACTTGCTCCTTAAAAAATAAAGAGATACTATCACAATAGCATGACTATCTCCATTAAAACATTGAAGTGAGAAATGAAAAATATGTTTGTGCACATTTAATGTGCCCAAAATTAGACTGTATTTTACAAAATACTAATCCCATGTAGTAGATCTTCTGATCCTTTTTTGCATTCCTTGAACTTAGTGGTTAAACAGTGAGTAAGCTAACAGGTACTACTGTCGCTACTAGCAGTGTTTTCATTTGAAAAGCTTCATCAAGCATCTTTTCCATAGGCTGGTATCCTGAGAAAATAAGGTTCATGCACACACCAAGGTGCTCTGATTATGTGTGTATATCTCTGCCTCAACCTAATAAAATTTGAGCCAGTTGGCTGATTTAATCCATCGTTAACAGAGGGGGCAGAGAGCCAATTACTGCTTCACAAGGAAATGCAATAGCATGAGCTCAAACTTTCTGAGGTAGCTGTGAAGACACAAAGAGAGGTTCTGAATATCTCAGCCACAGGAAAGCCTCAACAAGAGCTTCCACAATGTGTGATACCAAAGGATGAACCACAATAAACTAGGCTTCCTTTATTCCACTACTCACAGAAAGAGTATTTTGGCAAAGAATAGAGCAGACTTTCAACACTCTCCTACAATTTCAGGCCATGCATTTAAGCAGGAGGAGAGATTTTTCCAAAGCATTCAAGCACTGGCCTAACTGCGCCAAGGGGAGTCTTGCTTGTAACTATAGCATAAGGAAGTGAGGCTGCTGAGTCCTTTTAGAGTCCAGGCTGATAGTGCTGGGCACTTCATGCACTGTCTGGGCTATCCCATGCTTATGACAGGGAGGAAGGAAAGAAAGGAAGCCTAATGACCTGCTCTAAACCACATCCACTCACTCCACAGTCACAGGGGGCTTGCCTGACAGCAAAAAATCTGGTGCATGCTCATATTTCCGGTCACACATCTTTCTTTCAGTTCTTTAAGAAGTGTGAGGGATATACCATGGCAGCAATGGTCACCAAATGGGTGTCCTGAGAAGGGTGGATTCTCAGCTGCTAATGTCCACATAGTAAACATCTAGCTGACCTCTGGCAGCTGCCCTCTGAGTATGATTTTAGTTGTTTTACAGTCATAAAGAGTCAAGTTATCATTCCCACAACTTCCATGTCTTAAAAAAGTAGAGAAAAGTCAGTGATATTTCAGAACTAATATGCTGTCAAGATGTGTGCCCCTACCTGGATAAATACACTTTGCCAAATGGAATCGATAAGAAACTTCCATTTGCTTTTTTTTTTAAAAAAAAAAAAAAAAAAAAAAAAAAAACAGGAAAGGGGTCAGGCACTGCAATATCCTTATCTTAGCCATTTCAGAACAGAATTGCTTATTTTTTTCATAGCAACAGTTACTTGTTTGTGCTCTTACCTTCTGGAAATGTAACTTGCAGAAAATTAACAGTGCTGCCAAAATTAGCTTTTAGGCTCATCACCCCACCACCCCATCCTTCTGCAAAAGAGAGTAAAAAGGATAGAATGTCTATGGCTGGCTACATTTTCAGAACTGTGACATTTTTCTACCAACAATGAACTTTCAGAAACTTAAGTGTGAAAGGGAAGCCCAATTTCTAACATTTTCACAAAAAGGTAATGATTTGACTTCTCCCCTGCCCTGAGTTGGCAGAAGCTTTATGAAGAGCTATTCCTTTAGTGAGTAGCTAGACAAATTTTACTGTGAAGATAAGAAAGTGGATGAGAAGAGAGGAGGACGGAAAGCATGTTACCACCTCCATTTTCTTTACATGCTGTTTGTACCCCTCCTTTTGCTACAGGTCCTGCAATGGCATTCTCTTTCTGTTGCAGAGTAGCAAGTTCTGCTCAGAAGAGATATCAGCACTTGCAAGACTCGGTCTGCAATGGAAGCTGCACTTTGCCTGCTCCACCATTCCTTAAGCAAACAAAGCAGTACTTCCTGTTTGTACATGAGATGCATAAAGCTCTCCCAGTAAATATTTAGCAACACACAAAAAAGCCTGAATAACAATGTAAAAAGCCCCCTAATCATACATTCATGAGATGCTTCCAGGAAATCGGAAGACTTATGGTACTGAAGGCATGAGATGTGCCCACCTAAAACAGCACTGTACTTCAGAGTTCAGGGTCTGATCCAAAGTACAGTGGAATCATTCCACTCTTACAGGCTTGGGATCAATTGCTGGCAAAACTCTAATCCCCAGTATAGCCAAGACAGCCTTCAGCATCATGCAAGCCTTCCCCAAACAGCCAAACACTTGCAGCTGTTTCCCAGTGCACTCTCCAATGTGCAAGCACAAGATTTATTCAGCACTAGAGGGATGGAAGAGGGAATGTTCATTTCCAAGGAAGGCAGGGCAGGGACTGTCACATTTTAGAGCCTAGTCAACCAAGGCTTAAGAACCTAGAGAAACACAGCCAGCCTCCAGCAGATGAATTCTAACAAAATTTCAGGAACTGGGTACATTATTCATGAAGACAAAAGCCTCTGGAGAAACAAACCCAGAGCTGATGTAAAGCAGCTATTTTAATCAATAAACCTGTAGCAGAAACCATCTGCACCAGGTCTATTTAAAACCAGCCATTTAGAATTTAAAGGCCAAATAACAATCCATGCGCAGCAGTTCTGCTGGGTTTTATGACCATTCCTCTTTTTCCCTGCTAAAGCAATGTATTTCTGCAAACTTTCTCATTCACTCTGACAATACCTGCCTGTGAGCAACGGAGGGGAAGAGCTTTTAGATTAAATCCACTCCACCTCATTTTTTGCGTGCATCTCTTTGGAACTGACAGTGGCATCCCTGTGGCACTTATTCACATATTCTCCAATTGTAATGAAAGAAAAGTTTTAGCACATTAAGTATTTTTCAAATAAAGGTGAAGAAACACCCTCATTCACCACTCTGCATCAATCCCTCTGGGACTGGCAAGTTCCCTGCAGCCCTTGCTGCAGATGGTTCCTTGTGTCTTACTGGCAGAAAAGCAGAACTGCTTGCTTTCCTGCTCTCTCATCATCTCCTACTTGGAGAGGCGCAATAAGAGTTAAATATAGTGTTCAGCCTGGACACCACTATTTTCTTCGATGGCACTTAATGGAAAATACAAGTCTAGGAATTACTGAGAGCTTCCCCATCTTTCCACTTTCAGCCTACACATGCCCAATTCTGAGTGACCCTGCCAGGCTGGAGGAATGGGTTAGCAAGTCCAACAAAGGCAGATGCAAACCCATGCGAAAAGGCAGGCTAGGGGCCTATCAGCTGGAAAATAGCTTTTCAGAAAAGGGCGTATGATGTTAGCTGACCACAAATTGAATGTCAATCAACAGCGTGATCTCATGACAGTGGAGGCCAACTGTACACTGCGCTGTACTTGCAAGAGCATAGACGTAAGGTAGATGGAAAGGACTTTTCCCCTCGACTCAGTACTTGTGAGACTGCATCAGGTGTATTGTGCTTAGTCTGGAGCTTCCCAGAACAAGACAGACATTGACAAACTGGAGTGAGTATCACGAAGATGGTGAGGGCATATGAGGAGTGGCTGAGGGAGCTGGAGTCATTCAGTAAAAGAAGAGAAGGCTCGGGGGAAATCTTTTTGCTGGCTTCAGCTATCTAATGGGAAGGTATAAAGAAGCCAGAGCATTCTTGAAGTAAGAAGGAGGAGGAAAAACAGGATGAAAAACAACAGTCACAAGTTGAAACATGGGAAATTCAGATTGGATAACAGGGAAAAAAAAAAAGTTATCATGCAGATGACCAAAGAGGGGAATGGGTTGTGCAAAGAGACTGTTGAATCTCCAGCCTTGCAGACATTCAAAACTCAGCCGGACAATGCTTTGAACATCTTCATCTATAACTGGACTTATTTCAAGCAGGGGTGTGCATTAGATGACCTTCAGAGGTCCTTTCCAACCTATTTTTTTCAGCAATCTTATAAATCTCTCTACAAGGCTTTCTTCTACTATTATCCCAGCTTTCCTGTCATTCTTTTCTCTCAAATATTTCTCACAGGCAATGGCAACACTGTCTCTCACACGAGGGAAAAAGCTGACCAGCAATGCTCCCCAAATCTAAAAATTCCATACAAGTTTTTTTATTAGTTTGCAGAAATCTGTTCAGACATACCCTGTTAATCGGTACCAACAGCCTGGAGAGTCTAATTTTTTTCTAATTCTGATAAAGACAAAGATCAGCATACCATTTTTTCTGGTGTCTCTGTAGCTTCTTCTTGCAGCCTCAGTCTATACCTGCACATAAACTGCTGCCTCAGGCTGTTCATGAGCAGCCCAACATGCAGGAGTGTAGTCTGGTGCTTCTTATGAAAATGAAGAGAGCTCCGATGTATTCCTTATTGTGTCTCAGACATATCTGTCCCTTAAACATTCTATATCTTGTCTCACTACTAGCCATATTTTTACCTCTTAGCATTTACTGTATTTCTCTGTCCACTGTAAAATACTTTGAACGAAGGTGTGGAGCACCACAATGCTGCTATACCTGAAATTGTACTGACACCCAGAGGAGTGTCCTGGGAATTGCTGCTTGACAAAGGAATAAAAAATTCTCAGAACAAAATGTTAACCCAAGTGGGAAGGGAAGGGAAGGGAAGGGAAGGGAAGGGAAGGGAAGGGAAGGGAAGGGAAGGGAAGGGAAGGGAAGGGAAGGGAGGGAAGGGAAGGGAAGGGAAGGGAAGGGAAGGGAAGGGAAGGGAAGGGAAGGGAAGGGAAGGGAAGGGAAGGGAAGGGAAGGGAAGGGAAGGGAAGGGAAGGGAAGGGAAGGGAAGGGAAGGGAAGGGAAGGGAAGGGAAGGGAAGGGAAGGGAAGGGAAGGGAAGGGAAGGGAAGGGAAGGGAAGGGAAGGGAAGGGAAGGGAAGGGAAGGGAAGGGAAGGGAAGGGAAGGGAAGGGAAGGATGTTCTAACGTTCATATCAGAATAGAATGCTTTACCTTGGAATCACTGTCAAAACATAACTTAAGAAAGCTGTGTTGCATCCATGGAGAAGAAGGCATTTCCAAATGACCAGCATGATCACTGTAGGGTGATCCAGGTGATTTTTTTGTTTGTTTGTTTTGTTTTAATACTTGGCTCCTGTTTCTCTCACCACCACATGACACCAAGGTATCTCAGGGGAATATAAGACATTCAGTTTTAAGAAGGCTGATTCAAGCCTCTTTGAATAGGTATTCTTCCATTTCCAGACTTGAACTAAATATTTAAAATTTTCACTGGCCTACTCTGACAATTGTTGAACAAATCCGGGGGGGGGGGGGTGTGTGTAGAGACTGGAGGAGGAGAGGCAAAAGAAAGGCAGTGGCTGGTGTGGTACTAACCCTAAAAAAATAAAGTGAGATCTAGAGAGATCATGCAATATTCGGTTGTAATGACAGACTGTTAAGGAACTGGCTGCTGGATATAAGCACCACCTTAACTTCCTACGTGAAATTAAAAAATAATAAAAAAAAAAAAATGTTAAGAGCAAGCAAGTAGCAAAACATCTGACTTCTTTTCTCAGTAACCAATCTGTGTACTTTTACATTTCTCAGGAAAAGAATAACCCAAATGTCATCTTTTTGTGACTTTAACTTTTTGTTTAACACAAAGAAACAATTGGTTTTTGGTAACTGCAAAGCCATGCCAGCCACACTTCTGGCACACTAGGTATACCCTGATTAAGAAGTCACATCCCCAGTTTTGCCCTGAGGTTGGATAAAGGCAAAGCACAACAGCAGCTTGGTATCCTGAGACACCATCCAAATAATCTCAGGGCAGCTTTGGTTTCTAAACAGCTTAGAAACTGCCCTAAGTGGTGTGTTTGTTACCACAAAGCAAACCAGTGACTCCCGGTAAATTGCCTTTAGTGGTTTTGGGAGAAGGGAGACTGAAACATAGGAATCCTTTAGAAAAAGGTTCTTGCAGTAATGTTCATAAATAAGTGGCCTGATTTTCACAAGTGCTAAGCATCAATGAAACCTCAATTGTTTACCATTAATTTAAAAAAAAGAAAAAAAAAAAATCACTTCATTTAATGCACATAACGCACAGGTCTTTCTATAATCCAGGCAGAGCAGAATTGCTGAGCTCTTTGCACTCCTGCTATGGGATAAATAATGAAGAATAAAACTTTGTAATGGGATTTTCATATATGGTTTTGTGCTACACTTTTAGAGGCCTGGCAGAGAAACAAGAATCTAGGAGTCAGGGTTATACTGGCTCTAAGCCACCTCTGGCTCTCTGGTTTCAGCTCTTGGCATAATTTAGCCAGGTCCATCTGTGTCTGCTTGCTCATGGGCATCGACACTGCCAGGAACCGCAGCAAGGCTATGTGCTACAGCTCCGCTCCTCATGTATTTCCCTCCCAAACACACACCGCTGTGCCAGAACTGCTAAATGCTCACTCAGTCTCAGCTCCTGAGACAAAGCTGTGGGTTTTAGTGCTCCTTTCCCAGCACAGAGGGGCAGCAGGCAAGCAGGGACAACTTTTCTCCCTCTCGCCTTGAATGTTTTCCAGATGTCAGAATTTTCTCCTCTTGCCCAAGATACCCTTCATGAGGCTACTCAAGAACAGACAGTGTCTTCTACATCGTGACATATAAGCCTGCAGCCAGGGACCTAGAACATGCACCCAAGACATGGAAGAATAAGGGCAGTAATGCCAAGACACCCAATCTAGAGAAAGGGCTTCCTCATCCTCAGCAATTCCCAGACAAACCGGAGTCTCTCCCCAGCCCAAGCGTGCTAAACCTGGGCCATATTCACAAGTAGTTTCTTTTTCCACAAAGCAACATTTTTCCACAGAAATAAACCTCCAACACACACACACAACTACATCAAGCAAAAACAGATCACCAAAATATTTTTCAACAAGCCCTAGTGAAAAAAAATCACTTTTAGTTCAAGAGTCAAGTGAATATTCATGTCAAAATATTGCTCTCAGCCTCATCAAAATACTCTGAATTTTGTGTGTCCAAAACACTAAATTGCAAACCTCAAACAATGACCTATTTTCACATGACTGTGCTTAGCCTCTAACTTTTTCTGCATAGTATTTTGACACTTGCCTTTCCAGTTTCCAGGCACAGCTGAAATTAAAACATGTAGATATCTAAAGAGTTAGAGAAAGTTGGCAAAAGTTTAACTTTTAGGAGTGTAACACAGTCAACTCAAAGTAGTGCTTCTGTGTGATGATTTAGAGCAGCTTTTTGGTTTGGTTGGTTTTTTTTGTTGGTTTTGTTTTATTTTGTTTGTTTTACAATATTATGTTTCTATTCTCTTTGCAAGCCTGTTAAGCCAGAACTTAAGAATATGAATAGGAAATCAATAAATACAGTCTGAATTCAAATTATGAGATGTCCTAGTGTGAAAGATTGGACACACTATGTATTTAAATGCATGTGTTACATATGTACAGGACTATGCATCATACCCGTGCCCTGAAGCTCTAAAAGCTTATTAGCCTTGGCTTTGATAAAGCTTAGTACTGAATGAGAGCACATTAAGAACTGGTCTCCTCTCCAAACAGATGGCTGATCCTTATGGCAGGGACAGAGAACAGGGACACAAGTTTGCTGCTCCTCTGAAATGCTCAGAAAACTAAGACCTGGATGTTGGTGGGTTTTGTTGGGTTTTTTTTTTTTGGTCTTACTTAAACTCTTACAAATAAAGAACAAGTATACACAAATACACACATACATGTTACCTAAGACAACAAGGTTCACTTCTTTTCCAGTGTTTATTGGACTGGAAGTTTGCAATGCCGGAGGATATTTATCCTATATTTATCAGAGTACTTAAAGCAAGCCCAGAAGAATACAGGCTCCCTTTCTGTCAATCATCCTGTATTACACAAGTAAACCCAGCTAGCCCTTCTTCCAGTGCCTGTAATGTCACTGGGGGCCCTGGGTCTGCTATTTCCACTCCATAAAGCCAAAGAGAGGGATATTCATATCCCACAGTGGCATCATCAGCTCCACTCTCTCCTCTACCCATCTCTTGCCAGTTACAGTTACCACATGCCTGACATTTGCACGAAAGCAGTAGGCCTTAAAGATCAAATTATCAGATGTCATTTTTTTTTACCCAGCCAAACAGAAAACAATTGTACAAGAAGTGACTGCCTTGATATGTTCCCCTGTCTTCCATGCTATACAGCTGCTTTACTTCTCAGCATGGATTTTGCTTCTCACTCCAGGGGCTAAACTAAGCAAGCAAGAATGGAAGAAAAAAAAAAGGGGGGGGGGGGGGGCAGAAAGAGTTGTAATGAGAAAAGAGAAAAAAAAAAAAGAAAAAAGAAAAAAGAAAGAACTTTTCTACTTTGGCCTTAGCAGTCAGCCAGAGAGCAAAAACAGATTTATAGCTGTTATGGTAAACAATTTAAAACTGAGGCACCCAGCTATCTGTACTCTGTCAACATCAATTTCATCCTTTAAATACACTCCAAAACTTCCATTCCACTTTGAAAACTCATTTCCCTTGCCTTATCTACTGGAAATATTTGGTAAGTGTTTTCAAGCTAGATGGCAGTTGACTTTCTCAACATCCAGTAAGTAGGTCCCTTTGTCGAGCACCTGCGTATTCTGTTGCTTCAAGTTATATAAGAAGAAGTGAACTGGACTGCTTGCATTTCTTTCGGAAAGTGGCTTGCCAGCCTAGAAGCAAGATCTCTCTAAGAAGCCAATTTGTAGTCTCATGGTGCATAGGAACATTTTGCATGTCATTGTCTGCCAAAATAACATGTCAGCAGGGTGAATATCCTCAGCATCTCAGTTGAGATGCTACAAAATCATTAAGAGCCCTCATTCTGAGGGCTCAGGGGCAGGTGGGCGGGAATAGAGGAAGCTCAAAGCCCACCCCATCCACTCTGGGGATCTACATCCTGAATAATAGAATTATTTGATAATAAGTACTGACGAGAGGAAAAAACATCCTACAGGATACAGTACAGGATGTACTCTATTTCTATCACATACTGAAGGGGCAGAAACACAAACCCACCTCTTCAGATGTGCCTGCTGTTGTTGAAACCCCTTAGCAATTCAGCATCTCAACAGCACAGGCTGGAGACTTAATTCTGGAAGAAAAAATAAGCACTATTTGCATTGCACTCACATGTACAAATAAGGTCATACACATGCAAATCAAAATCAAATTCTAGTTTCTTCCTTTTCTAATTACACCTAACAAGAGCAGAAGCAAAAGACAATGTCCTAAAGCTCAGTATTCCTGGGAAAGGGGTTGTCAGGATGATGTGTCTAGGTTCTGTAAGTACCAAATACTAATGGCTGTTGAAGACATTTTAGTAAGTAAAAAACATGTTTTTCTACACAGCACAAGTTCTCTCTAGATAAAGCTAAATTTTGGCAGTAGTGACATCAAAATCTTATTAATTAATAGGAGAAGTGGTGATTAAAGAAGGTCTTCCATGGATTCAATCACTTAACAGAGACAGCAGAAGTTGCTAAAAGTTCATATTAAACAATTTTCAGAATCATCTGATTTTCACTGTTTGTGGAGTTCTCTCAGATCTAGTGGGTGCAATAACTGTAGAGGTATGGTACCTTCCCTGCTATATCAGGGGATGAATGTGGTAACAAGTTCCCTAGTCCTGTATCTGTATCTTCAGATGTCAGAGCAAAATGCCACAATTTTCTCATGCCCAGAACTGTCACCAAATTGGTAACATCATGGCCAAGGTCGTGCAAAGCCTCTTGAATCCGGAGTTGAAAATGACTCTTCTCAGGTTTAGCCTCACATGCGTCGTCTGTGTGAGATACACTCGGGATACACCAAAAATATATATTTTGCGGGCCAGTCTTTGGAAAGATATTTTGCTGATAATATTCCTCTCCATCCCCCATGATTTTAAGCATTGCTTTTCTCTCTAAACTGTGTTCTTTTCTTCTGCAGTTTGGTCAAGGTATAGTTGACTGTATTCAGACATGTCTAGGAATCCCTCATCCTGACTATGATAGGGATGAGTATCACAACTAGATACATTTCCCAGGGAAAGTGGACATGAATTAATTAACAAGGTGGGAGAGGCTCAAGACTAACTTATGAATTAATGTTTGTCCAGGTGTAAGTCTTATTTCCAGTTTCGTGACATGCCATTTAAGAAATTCATCTATACCCTGTATCTACAGCTGGATATGATCAAGTTTGCTGTACAAGCAGCACTTGAAGGAAAAAGGAAATTTCTTCTGGAAAAACTAAGAGCTGGACAATCAAATTAGCTTCCAGATAGTAATGGATACCAGCAGCAGCAGGTGTCCTTAAAGAAACTTTTGAAATCCCACAGGCTACAAAGCAGCACTTCACTAAGCAAGATTTTTATTTGCTGTCAATCTGGAAGGAGTACGAATTTTACTGGGAAGTATTTCTATCCACAGTTCTACAGTCTCCAGATTGTTCATATATACATTGACTGTACCACAAAATAAAAATAACTATCCTGTTTTTGAGAATAACTTAACTGAACTGATTATACAAAGAAAATAAGAGATTCAAGCTATTTCAGGCAGGGCTTGATTTTAAAAACATAGGGATGTCACAGAGAAAACACACTCCTTTTTGTAAGCCAAATTCCACCATTTTAAGAGCCTTGCTGTTTGTCAGGATGAAAAAAAATATATCTTGATGGAAAGAAATGAAGCTTCAAAACAAGTTATTCAAGTAATGCCACAATTCTGTTGGATTTCCATTGTTACATAGTAAGTTTTTTAAAGGATGTGAAAGGGCAGGAATATTTCTTCTCAGAACCACAGGCACCTATCATCACGGAAGAATTCCAAAGGAAAGCAATAATTGTTCCTTTTTTCCAACTGAAAATCTCCAGAGACAATGAAGAAGGCAAAAATATTGAAGTATATGGAGAGAATAAATATTCACATCAGGAGCATAAAGTACTTGAAATTCGCTATTCACCATGTCTGGGTGCAAGAACATAGAACAATTAACAGGTGCCTTCTTTGTCAGGAAAGTCTCCAGAAATGGGGGCAATGGAAGATTTACAACAGCAACTGAAGAAAAGATATTCTAATGATGAATAAATTTTAGCTTCCACCAGGAATTTAGGCAAGATTTTAGCTATTGTGACTGCAGCACACTGACAGTAGTGAGAGCTTTCAAAATACAGGACCAGACCCCACATTCAGACACATCAATTTTTACTGCTCAGTCTTACTGAGGGAACTTGCTTTCACTCAAACAATTTCTTATCCATTTGCTACATTCTTATAATTACTTTTTTTTTTTGCATTCTTCAAAGTACTTTCCTATTTAACCCACATGTACCTTTCCCTGAACCATTCTCAGTTCTCTTTACAACATTTTTCCTTTTCTTTCAGTCCTCATCTTTCCTTTCACTAACACTCTTCATTTTTAATATCACTATCCTAGCAAGAGGTGGAGAGCTGATTTAAGCACACCTTTTTCATGTTCCATCTTAAGGTAATAAGAATGATGCCTGACAAGCTATTTGTAAAAGTATCTAGACAACAGAAGAAAAAGGAAATGGAGCTGAGCACAAACAGACACTGCATTTCATTATGTTCTAATTCTGTTACAAGGACTACATGAGCGTACAGTGAAAGTGAGATATGATCTATATCATCACTCAAATAAGGTTTCACTGAAAGCAATCACTACTCATGTAGCCTCACCTGGGACTTTAAACAATAGAAGAGTCATTTGTACAGTTGTACACAAATATGCATTTTACTCTTATGACTTTAGCCTGTAAACTAAATCTGAACCAGAAAATTAATTCAGATTTTACTATCAAAACTCACCAGGACAGACTTCTTTGCCTGTTTAAGAGCTGATGCGGAGTTTTCCAGTGCAAGAGTTTTGGGGAAACACTTGAATTTTTCTATCCTTCACCAGCCTTTAAATGTTCACTATCACTAGGCAGCTCCTGCACAATACATTCAAATGTAAGTGAACTCTTTATATTTTCCTAACTTTCACTAGATGAGCATTCCTTTTCCTTTCTGCATGCAAGCTTGTATCCCAAATGCTCTTTTCACCTTGTACCACATGAAAATTTCTCTTAAAAACAAAAAAAACAACAACAACAACAACAAAACTTGTAATGTCTGTACAGTCACACTGATTTCCTGGGCAATGATCTGATTCTTGTGGTTGAGTTAAAACACTTGGCATTCAGCCTTTTTCTTCTTCCCTCTCAGGAACTAGGTTATTATTGCCTCATAAAGCAGTGCCTGGGTGGTATTACTAGCTAATTAATGTCTATTTAGTGTAAAGGGCTTCCAGCCCCTTTAGCTGCTTTTTCTTCCTTTCTCTGACAGGGCCAGATGGCACTCTGGCCAACCTTCATCCACCCTTCACGAGCCATGCACTCAATTCAGACAATGAATCTAGCAGCTTTGGAACTCATTACCTTTACATGTGTTAGGTGGGCAGGTGCTAGAGGAGTGGTTGTTACTGCTCCAAACAATGGGTAAATGAGTGACTTCACTTAAAAGACATAGGTTAAACGTCTACCAAGGAATAGTCACCTTTTCATTTTTGTATGCTGTTGTGTTAGTTGTTTTTATTTTCTATCCTTCATCATAAAACAGGATGACAAACACATACCTACAAAAAGAAATACATGTTCAACAATGAAACAGGCAACAGGGCAACAGGCTCTAAGGCAATGAGCATGCCCACCTCACCATACCATTTGATCACAGGATAAATTAGGATGATGAACCCACTCATGTTCAAAGAAAGAGTCCAATTACATGCTTCTGTGAAGCTAGCCCAGAGTACTTGGCTTTTTTCAAGATCAAGCACCAGTAATCCAAGTAACCATCTTCCCCTTAGTGTTGTATGCACCTTTCACGCTGATTTGATGTTCCTATTAAGATACGATCTGCCTCAGCTCCAGATTACTGCATCAAGATGCTAATTTTCATGTCCTTTACACTCCACAAATTGGTCACACATCAAAGAGCCTTCAGAAAGGGTAAGGGAAGGAGGAACAAAACATAAAATATCATTAACCAAATGCCATCTGAAAATTAATTAACATGAAGCTCACCTGATTAAAAGTGTAAATAATTTTCTCTCAAAAAACCACTGCCTCAAAAACATTACAGACGAATTGTTTTTTACCCCAAACATTTGTGATCAGAAACAATTCCAAATATCATCATTATTTTTAGATAACATATTCTCTTCTCTACTTTCATTGAATTAAGTCATTTAAGGCATCTCTGTATTAGTAGACTTTGTCTTTTTATCTGCATTCCTCACTTCTCAGAAAGCATTATTACATCTTAAAGAGATTAAATATCTATAATAAATTAAATTTAGATTAAATATATATATAACAGTGCCAGAAACACTCCAAGCAGCCTGCAGCCATGCTATGATCAGCTGTGGTCTAATCTGCTTTCAACATCTGAGCAGTGTCATTCCCGATTCATGTTTCAAAGACAAATGACTACTGAGAAAACAGCCCTTGTTGGTCAACTGAATGACGCTTTCTCTCACTGCAAGTCCCATGTCACTTGCCCTAGTGACAGGATATAGGGTCTCACACTTTGAGCTGGAGGTGCTGTGCAATATTTCAGGCCAAACATAAAACACTGGACACAGATGACCTTCAAAGGGTCCATGAGAACTCCATGGGTGGGAGGAGGCATCTCCTTCATGCTCTGCCAAATTCCTTTTTAGGGAACTGTACTCCAACTGGTTAGGATCCTCTCTGCAAATTTTATTTGAAAAAAAAAAAAAAAAAAATCTGAAAGGACAAACCTCTGAGCTGCTTTCAGCTGCCAAAAATATAAAAGAACTTTCTAAGCTTTTGCTTTAAAATGCCAGGTTATAAATGTTTGACTTTCCAACCTAAGTTTGGTTGGAAAGTCAAATGCTTGGTTGGAAAATCAAATACTCAGAAGCTTGGAAATACCAGAGCTCATGTTATCTAAGCATCATGCTCCAGCCCTGTTGCACTCATACATTATGACAACCTTTAATTACATTGCCACATGCTACTTTCTTCCATTGGACTCTTGCTTTGATGTTTAAAAAGACCTGCTTAATATCCTTTTGCATTCTGTATATGCAGCGCACAGCCTCAAGGTTCATTTATCCCACACTACCAAAACTGTGCACAGAATGTAAAATGATTAATTTTCTCCTAAGCATCTCTGACAGTCTCCCCCTAATATCCAAGTTTCTTGTGACTGTGAAATTTACCCTCGCTGTGTTCCTCTAAGGTGAGGTTGCAACATTATCTGTATTCCGCAGGTGGGAAAATGAGAGTCGGAAGAAAGAAGGCACAAACTTCCCATTAATTTTAGTAACACAACCTAAGGCACACAGAAAGCATATTACTCAGTTTCCAGTTCTTCGCTCTGTTTCAAAGTCTCCTTGCAATGGCCTCCCAACCTACTTCATAGCAGACATGCATAAAATGAGGAGCCTGTTGTTACTGGCCATTTGTGAAGTTTTTTTTTAAATCTGCGTCAGTCAGAAATTCTGTGGAGGAAACTGAGGAGAGAAACCAGTCCTCCAGAGTAGCTTTCAGCTGCCTTACGTGTAATATCTTGCTTTCTCCGCTGCAATCCTCTGCTTCATTTACAATACATCTTTCAGCTTTGCAGCAAATGAGGCAGTGTCTAAACATACTTCAGAGCTTGCCCACCTGAATAATGAATAATCTGCATCAGCTCAGAACTCTAGATTCTGGAGAGAAACAGCCACCATGTCCCTAGCCTGTCTCCTTCTCTTATCTATCTGCACCCCATGTTCTCCTCTTTTTTTTTTTCACTTCCCATTGTGATTTCTTCTGTTCTTTGCTTTCTCTGCTTCTCTCCAACAGCCCTGAGCCTGCACAGCAGCCTGTCCCTTCTCATATGTTGCAGTCCAAAGTCCCTGCAGGCTGACATTTTCTCCTTCACTTCCTTTTCCCATTCAGTGTCATCACCCTTTTCCTCCTGTTCTCTCTTTCTCTCACCCAGATATCTGACTGTCCCCTGTGCTCCTCCATGGCTACTTCCCATCCCCTAACCCTGTTCCCCAAGTTGCTGCATACACTCCTTTTTTATTTTTTTTTTCTACTCCTTCTTTTGGATTTTTCATCCTCTTTTCCCTGCTCCTCCGTACATCTTTCCCAACCTATCCCCATTTGACCAAGATTGTTCCTCCTGGTTTTTTCCTTCCTGCTGGAGATCAGCAGCACAGTGCCCCTCCTCAGCTTCTGTGGGCCTCCTGCAGCCAGGAGTAAGCACAGAGAGACCCCGCCCAAAACCTCCCTGAGCCATGTACAGACACAAATTTTTGAAAACAGAGCTCCTGAATCTGAGGTGTCTCCAACAGGCATCAACAGCCTCAGGGCAAACTCAGGAACACAAGACAGCAAAAGACATTTCCTCAGTATAATGGGGATACTTTTAAATGTAAAGCCTCAAAAACTTCACTGCACTAACAGCACTAAAACTTCTCAGGAAACAATTTCTGGATTTATTTAATTTACAGAAAGTAATTTAAAGCAATACATTTTCCCCAAATCTTGTCTTCAGAAACTACTGACTTTTGTTAAACTTTAAACTAGAAGAAAAAGAGAAAGAATCAAAGACTGAGTCTTACCATGAAAAAAAAAAAAAAAATCAGCCAAAACAATTACAGTTTAGAGAAGCTTTAAAGGAAACAGTGCCTTACAGTAAACAGTGATGGGTACACTTTACTCTGGGCAATGCTACTTTGCTGATAATTAATAAACGTACCAGATAAACATAATTGTTCCAACTAAACAAACATTTCCAGTCACACTGGCATAAATAAAATCATTCCTTTCATCAATTAGAAGCAAGTCCACGTGTTGTCACCATCTCTCCACACTGCCTAGAAGTGTCTAAACATCATTTTTCCCCCAGCTTTGCAAGATCCAAATTTCAGGTTGTCCATTTCTATCTGTTAAAAAGTGCACCTGAGTTCGCTATCCCTAGCACTAAAATAAGAACTGATCCAGAATTGCCCCAGAGTAATGGGGGAAACCCTGGTGAGCATTTTCTGTCAGTGAAACTGCAGATCACCGTTCCTTTCCTCTAAAACTCCTCCTTTCAACAGCATCCGTTTTGCTGGGAAGTTTCTGGTTTGTAGCTATGCAGCTACAAATTCCCATCCACACTGTATCTGCCCTGAAGCAGTACTCAGCAGGCACCGTGCAGCCTCAGTTTACGCACATCTGAGACAGAACACCTGGTTTTGAAAATCTAAAGCTGAAGGACCAAAAAGCTGAGAACCACTTCTAAAATGGGCTAGAAGAATTAGAGGTGCTCTTACACAAAGCAAACAGGATCACAGAGTCCATAGCCCATCTTTTGAACTTTAAAACTTTTCCTCTCCTAGAACAATAGTTTTATTCCAACTGGAGTTTTTATAATTTATTATTCCGTAAGAAATATTTTTAAAACATAGTAGTGTAGAAACTGATGCTCATCTTGCTGAGTCTTTGGTGAAGACACACTTTTGTATATCTTATCAAAAGGACAAAGCTGCACATTTTATTTAAACATTTAATGACCTAAGATATCATTACATTAAAAGCTATTTTTCAAACATCTTGCTCAAGAGCTTTCATCATGGCCATGGCAGCCAAAAGGGCCAACCATACCCTGGGGTGCTTCAGGCACGGCATTGCTAGCTGGTTGAGGGAAGTGACTGGCCTGCTGTACTCTGCCCTGGTGCAGCCTCGTCTCAACTGCTGTGTGCAGTTTTGGGTGCCCCAAGATAAGAAGGACATAAAACTATTAGGATCCAAAGGAGGGCTACAGAGATGGTGAAGGGTCTATGAGGAGTGGCTGAGGTCCCTTGGTTTGTTCAGCCCAGAGCAGAGGAGGCCGAGGGGAGGCCTCATGGCGGCCTGCAGCTTCCTCATGAGGGGAGCGGAGGGGCAGGCACTGAGCTCTGCTCTCTGGGGACAGCGACAGGACCCGAGGGAACAGCACAGAGCTGGGACAGGGGAGGGTCAGGCTGGGTGTTAGGAAAAGGTTCTGCACTGAGAGGTTGGTCAGGCACTGCAACAGGCTCCCCAGGGCAGTGGTCATGGCACTGAGCCCGACGGAGTTCAAGGAATGTTTGGACAGTGCTCTCAGACATGTGGCTTGATTTTTGGGTGGTCCTATGTGGAGCCAGGAGTTGGACTCAATGATCCTTGTGGGCCCCTTCTAACTAGGGATATTCTATGTTTATCAGCAGCAAAACCACTGTTTAGTCATAGAATCACAAAATATCTGAGTTGGAAGAGACCCACAAGGATCATTGAGCCCAACTCCAGTCATCCTATACCTGCAATGATATCACTGGCTAACGACAATATGAAAAATATTGCCTACAGCTTTGAAAGTAAGCAGTAATTGTAGAGGTTTCTGCTTTTGCATGTTGCATCAGAACTACCTTAAGGGTGAGTGCATCAGTCTTTTTCATTACCAATTGCTGTGAAGGTTCCTGCTGGAACATCAGATATCCTAAAATAATGTATTTACTTTTGGAAACATGGATGTACATTTTTAAGAGAGTGGAGTGACACGGGGGGGGGGGGGGGGGTAATAAAAATAAAAAATAAAATAAAAGCACAGAAAAAATACCTAAGGCAAGAACATATAATAATGGAGAAAGGGGATGAAACAGAAGTGAGAACAAAAGAGAAGAAGTAGAACGACTTCTCTTATTTTGGCATGTCAGCACAACTCAATAAGCTTAAAGAAGCCACTAGTCTGTGGTGATGGTGACAGTGTGTCATCAAGCAGAGAAATGCAGAGGGCTCTTACTGCAGCATATGGGTCTGGCTGGCGTCCTTTTGTTTGTCGGGTACCTCGTAGTGCGGGGAAATCTTGCCAAGGCCACTGTCGCTCAGCATCCTCTTTCGAACCGCAGAGTTCCACCGATCTGATATTCTAGGGAGGGAAAAATGAAGAGAAAGGCATTCAACTCCAAAATTTACTTTGCGTGCTCCACTTTGAAGCTCTTTTATGTCTGTCCCCACCATTTTTCAGCCCACAGCAAGCTAGCTTAGCTAAATTCACTGTGAGTACAAGACTCTTCCTACAGAAGAACAGGAACATTTCTGGTCTGCCCAGAGGATGAGAAGAAAGACATTCCACCACCATTCTGAGGCTCAGAGGACTTCATGGACTTATATACTGGTATCAAAGCCTTGACCATGCAGAGAACAGGTTTGTAACTTGTTAGATACAGATTTATGCCAGGGGCAGATATGCTCAGAGGGTGTGAGGACATTGAAAGGTGCTGAAGATACCTCTTTTAGTCCTGCTGTTTGCTTCAGGATGTGTAATAGAGTATATGTTACTCCGCTGTCCTTCTGTCATTACCATTGCTGCACCTGATCCTTTCCCCAAGTCCCCACCCTTTCCCATAACTCCCACCCCCTTCAGAAAAGGGGACCAGAAAAGAAATGCCCAACTCTAACGTGGTTGCTGAAGGCCAGATTCTAGCACCACTCACCCAGAGGCCTGCTCCACTACCAGATCAGGCATTCCGGGTGGCGTCCCCCCCTGCTGTGACATTACCAGCTCTGGGTCCAGAATAAAAATCTCGTCCTGCGAAATTTCCGTCACAAAGTGCAAATGTTCCTGTCGGAGTGATATAAGGAACAGATAACGAACCTGTGGCATCACTGGTCAAACAGAAAGCCCAGCTGGCTATAGGAAACCTGGTAGTAGATCAGTCTGAAGAGCATTCATGTGACTCTGTGTGTGTATTTATTTAAGTGCATACATATACACACACAATAATAGCAATGCTACTGAGGTTGTAAATAAGCAATTCTTAGATTTTAAACAAAACTAGATTCCCAACCAGCAAGCTTCACATTCACAGCAACACTTAAAAGGCTGTTGCTCAGTGACTCAGGTCCTGTCAACGTCATTCAGCTGAAAACTGGACGTCTACCCAAAAAGCTGAGGTTTGCATTTCCAAATGAAGACCATCATCTAAGGTCTGCCCTCAGCTGACATCTGACAGTATTTTTCATAGTTTGCAGGTATTTTCTCAACCCTCAATTGCTTGTATATTCTGTTTTTGCATCTCCATTACCAAACCTTTCTTTCTCAATCCCTCTTTTTTGTTATTGACACAGAAGTCCCATTGTCTTTCAAAAACACTGAGTGTGTAGGCCTGTCTAAGTAGGCGGATGGACAGGAAACTTCCGACATTTCGTGCACAGGGACCATCACATAGTATTGGTCTTTTGCCCACAGAAACATAGGGTGATGAAGTAGGAGGGGAGGATGACAATTTGTACAGAGTCAGAATTAAAGAAATGCAGGATAAACCAAACAGAATGACACTGTCCAGTTTAACCTGTAGCAGCATCTCCTTCATCTTTGCTTTACAAATGTTAAAGCACAACTTCATCAAAGCATGTATATGACTGTGTGCAAAGGCCCTTGGTGGCTATATGCAGACACTGAACCTGGGACCTCTGAGCTAAAGTCACAGCTTCTTCTGCTTGAACTAAACCACCAGCTACATATGTCCATATAATTCAAAAACTGCTTACATAGTTCTTAGGGGGACCAGATGCAAATTACCAATAGGTGAAGCAACAGTTTACACTTAATGCTGAGCCACTAATTGATCTGTTCTGGCTACAAACCAGGAACACCAAAAGCTCTGTAAAATTTTCAGTGTCTTTCAGAAAATAAATTCAGATTGGCAGATCTACACCACAGGTTTGAATCTAATGAAACTACATGCTGTTTTGGGTTTCCTTGGGCATATTTGATACAGCTCTGTTCATCATTCTCAACTAGTAACATCCCATAAATTTCCACAGCTATTTCATGTCACACAAAGGATCAGGACTTCTGGTGACCAAAAACATTAGTGAAAAGATAAAATCAAATAAGCTAGTGTCACACAGATACCCTTAGTAAGACACGATAAGAATGACAAATGTAGAAAATCCTGATTTGTATATCAGGTTGGCAGTTAAATAGAAAAGCACACCATCAGAAGATATAAATCTTCAGTGAGCTCAATGAAATGATGTGAATTATATCAACTAAAAAAAGGCCCAGATTTTTTTCTCTGATTTTCACAAGACAGCAGCAGCATTCTAGAATACACGAGAACAATGGCAGATAATTCATTTTAAGCTGCATGTGGCATAGCTTTAAAAAAGATTTATAGAAACAGTAACCAAATAGAGATTTACCTGAGATCTGTCAATGCGGTAAAAACGATCAGCAGAAGTTGCTGCAAGGAAGACAAACAAGAAAGCAGCAGTGAAGCAAGTGGTCTGAGCAGGACTGCATGAACAAGATGGGCTGAACTGACATCAGCACCATGTAAAGACAATCTCTGTGTCAGTGAAGTGACATGGGTGTCATAAGAATATAATTTGATTAATTCATTATTTCCATATTTCTACACCATTAGATGATGAATTTAGATGTTGGGCTTAACAAAACAATATTCACTGGAACTACTGACTTGAAATAAATAGTTAAAAATGCAAGAAAATTGGGTTTCAGGCATATAAGAAGACTTAATTACATTAAAATATGTGACAGAAAGAGCTGCATTCTTCCAATGACAGTAGAGCAAGCACATCATAAAATTGATAGGTCTAATAGTATTAATTCAAATTTTGAATCTGAAAAAAAACTGTAATATGCTTGGGACCTCTTTGTAAATCAAATGCTCAAATATTCCACCTGAATTACCAATACACTCAGGAAAATTTATTCTGCTCATGAAAAACACATGTACAGAGGGGAGAATCACTAAAGTCCTAATATGAATCTTGGCATTGCCAAATAATCTCTATTGATAAAAACAGAAGTACTTTATCTCCTACAATACGCTTCATCAGATGCATTTTTTATTGTTGTTTTGTTTCTGCTTTGCATTTAGTTTGGCCAGTGAAATCACAGATTTGCTCATTCTGGGCTTTTGACACAGCAGTGCAGTAATACAGCATTGTCATTTTTGGCTTTGCTAGGGAATATCAAATACCTAAAGACAAAAACTGAATGCATCTACCCAACCAGCTTTCTCTGAAAACCAAACAGATCCTAAATGCATGTTTTATCAATTTCCCTCATGAGCGACAAGGAAAAGTGATTAGAAACCATCAAGGAGAAACTGGCTTTGTTTTGAACAATAAAAAATCAGTCACCACATGCTGAAGCTTCTGCAAAAGCAGATGCCATCCATTTTAGCTGCTAATTCTAGTGCTCTGGAGCCTGATGTAAAGCCCAGTTAAGCTGTCTGCTTTGGCATCTGTACTATGAGTCCAGGTACCGCCACGTGATAAGTGCTGCATCACAGCATAGACACTAATAACACAAATCCCAAACGACACATGGAAGAACATGCCTCCTGGGGGCAACAATGCTACAGAAGGTATTTTGATTGCTAAATGAAGTCCCTGTTTCATTTTTCAGAGGAGAAAGGGGGGCACACAGCTCCGTTTTCAACTGTTCAGCAAAGCAAGAAGGAAAGCTACCCCTTTGTGATGGTACTCTTAGATGTGTTATCCTTCACATCTGCATCAGAAGCAAGCACTATGCTAGGCACAACAGAAGGGAGATGCACTTACCATCTAGGAAGCACCATCTAGGAGAGAGCCTCTGAACAGAAAGCACTCTTGGGAAAGAGCTTTCTTGGTCCTGGATAGGACAGGGAAATGACATAAAATAAAAAAAACAAATCTCTTAAAAGGACTATTTCCTAGCCTCCGCTTTTTTATTTTTCTCTACTGATATCACACAATTTGCAATACCTGCATAACTCAAATTCACTGGATATGTTCCACACTGACATCAAGGTTCTAATGTATTATAACAATTGCTATAATTAATGTATATAATATAATGTATTATAATAATTGTTATAATTGTTATAATTATATTTAATGTATTATAACAAATTTAATGTATTATAACAAGAGAGCAAACAATTTACTCTTTGTAAAGAAACTTCAACTACATCCTCAGCTATCTTCCCTTCAGCTCAGCAATACCAAAAAGTGTTGCATCAAAACTAGCTTTCTCAGTTGTCTACAGCTCCCTTTGTTTGTAGGGACAGGAAAACAGAGGGAGGTGAAAGAGAAGGTCAAAGATACACATCAGTAACAAACAACAGCTATGAACTCTAATTACTATGCTTGTTTGATGTGTGCATGTCATTTTCCTTTATTCCAGAGCAGTGTTTTTACACTGTTTCCCACCTCTGTCAATCTGCCACTCAAAGCAATTGCCCACTTTACTTGTTCCTAGTATGTCTCAAATACACATCAGGGTGAAAAAAAAATTATTCTCTGCATCCAAAATACAGACAGTGCAGGCGTGGGGACCACCATCAGCCAAGACAGCAGACATCCTGCATCAACTTGTTCCCATTCTGGCTAAAAAGACCTGCCCCTTGGGAACCAAGGGACATTACTTCAAGAACCAAACCAAATGGCTGGGGAGGAACAAAGGACTTCAGACAGCCTGCCCCTTGCTTTCTCAGCTCTCAATGAGCTGGAGACAAAAGGGATCTCAGAAAGGAGAAGGTGGCCATGACTCTGTGCCATGCTGCCAGTGAATGGCCAGCTAACTTCCTAAAGCCACTGGAACACAACATCGAAACACAAACAGATTTGTACAGGACAAAACACAACAGCACAGATTGTGGGCACCCACCCAAAATTTGCATAGAGCCAGATTCTATTCTTATTTACATCTTAGGCAGTAAAATTAGCACACCTGCAAATGATGTAAATTCAGGCACATACTGGCTCAAGATTAAAGTTTATTTTTCCTGAAGACAATAGGCTGTGGACAGGTATGCCAATGCACAAGGCAAGAAAATGAAAAGTGGAAGCAACGGGGAGGAAAAGTACCTTTAAGAAAAGTATTGCTATGCACAGAAAGCACAGGATGTGCGAAAGCACAGGATGTGCGTGCGTATCCATATATATTCATAACATAGAGATGTGACCACAGACGAGGATACAATGAGAGCTCACTAGGACTTGCCAGAATATCATACAGAAGCCCACCACCTTTCTTGTCTGCAGGATGCAAGACAAAATATTTTTGTATTGGAAATTGTACAGCTATATCTGGTGAGTAGTCTTTTGAGGGTCTAGCATCAGAAAGTAAAGGCTGGCTAAAGGAGCAAGTTCCAAAAACAGATTTCAAACAATCGTGGGCTTTCAGCCAGCCTTCTGACAACAGGACTATGAACTCTTAACCACTAGCATAACACAGAAATCCACCCTACAGCTCGTGCCTCAAAGTTACCACTCCAGTCCGAACTACAGCAGACTTTTAGAAAGGCATCTAGCCTACGTGACAGACTCCAAGGGACACAAAACCCACCAATCCCTCAGGCAGCTGGCATCACGTCCATGGTTTGAAGGAGGAAAGTGAGACTGCTTTGCATACAAGAGGGAAATTGTAGAAACACCACCACAGAAAATGAAAGTTTATGGTACATCATACACATCCAACACACCTGGAATATTCATACAGATTCTCGAAGGTTTGAATTATTTTATATGTTTTACTCTGTTTTTACTGCCTGTTTTCTATATCATCAATAAACCCTAGAAGTATTAGTTGTTTCACGTCAACTTATCTTACATTTTGCAAATCTGACATATTCCTAATACATTTCTAACCCAAATTGCCATGCATCAGAAAAAGTTAAGAAAAAAAATAAAGAATACATCCACAGAAAAATGGGTGTTTCATTGGTTCACTTCCCCAGGCTGCCCAGTCATGAGTCAGTAAGACTGAGAGGAAGAAGCCCATTGCTTTCTTCAACCTGAGGAAAATCTCAGAGAATACTGAAGGAAGTTGTCATTTCCATTTGAGTGGATAAAAAGATTTCCAAACTGATTACAGAGCAAATGATGCCCTCATATGTCAAGAGACAGACCTCACTCTTTGATTTACATAAAGGTATCTGACACATTTTCATCTATCTGAGGGAAAAAAAAAAAAAAAAAAAAAAAGAGGTTATGTTGATGTTGTATGGATACACGAGTTTTTGGTTTCCCTATATTCCCGGTCAGCAGAGTGTCTGCTTGCGCTGTGTTGTTTTCAGGCAGCTGTGATGACAATTAGCACTTTAAATTTTGATAGATACTCATTTCTCAGCCAGGTGAACTGATCTCAGTGCCTGGCATGATGCCATTGCAAAATGTTAACAATTTTATCTGGTATCATTACAGGTTTTGTATGATTCATCTTATTAGCTTCTGCCACTGGAATTGACTGAAACCTCCTATTATTGCCTTTCCTTTCTGGTTATCCAGGACAGAAAAGCAAAGACAGCTCTAGACAGCTCATGTGGCTTCTTCTCAGTGCCCTAGAATTTGGAGCTTGGCTATTGTACTGGCAACAGATCTTGTCTGCAATGTTACTGCAGCATCTTACAGATTTTGCTCAAGTAAAAAAAAAAAAAAAAAACTTCTGATCCTTGATACCTGCATCTGTAGCCACCCTGACAAAAATCAAACTTCAGTTGTCTCCCATATTTAGACTCACAGATTTTACTTGATCCCTTAAACATTGCCCTAATGTACTGGTTTTGTCTCCAACTTCTGTGCATTACAGGAGAGATGAAGAGGACAGCATAAAACTCAACAACATGAACTATTTCTGGAGATATGGACCAAAAAACATATCTCAGTGGTTGAAATATCAGATTTTAATTACACTTATTCCTTTCTCTAGTATGGGTTTATTGAGTTGTGGGATTTAGGTCTACTTCTATCACAGTCGAGTTGTATGTGTGAGAATCAAGGGCTTTCTGAAATCCACTACATTTGCTAACTTCAATATATCTAAATGCATAACGTTGTATATGTCTTAATATTTACCCCACTATTGGAGTAAAGGTTTGGGCTGGGATACAAAGGAAAGAAGGAAGAAAGCACCCACAGATAATGATGCATATGAAAATGGTAGATGATACGAACAGGAGACATGAGTAAAAGTTTTTAGAGCTGGCAGAATACATAACGATGGGAAAATGAAGATAGTGATAATGCTGGTAAATGTAAACTCAAGTCACAAACTGCATAGGCTCTTTTGAAGAATCTGTTCCAGCTCAAAAGCAGAACTAGCTTGGGAAGTCTCAGGCCCATGAGAATAATATTTCATATACATTTAGCTTGTTAGAGAAAGAAAGCAGAATGAAGAACAACTCTAGCATCATTTTTCTCATTTGCACTCAGGCTTGCTGATATTGTTTTTGCCGACTCCACATGTGTTAAGCTGCAGAGGAATCAAACAAGAAAACCGTGTTTATGAGACCTAAAAGAACCCACGACACCTTATTAGTGAGATAGGACAGTTTCATCAACTCAAGAACATTTTCATACCCTTTATCCCCTTCTGTAATTTATAGAGAGATGCCAGCAAATGCGGAACAAACTTCAAATTGACCTAGCAAGACAGTTTGTAGAAACAATCTGCTGAGAATAAAGCAGTATTTGAAGAATTCAGGATAAACAAGTACTGGAGACAAAACACAGAGGGGGTGCATTCAAAATGCAGCATCATAAAAAATTGATAGAAAGTTAGGGATTTCACAATGATGTGCACTAGAGGAAATGGCTGGGCAATTAATTTATATACTGCTGTAACTGCAGAGGTTAGAGCCAAGTATGGGGCTGATTTCTGACATTTCATTCTCTGTTTTGGCCCTCACCATATGCACAGATTTAGTTCTTCATTTTACCTCAGGCAGTTTCCTACACATGGAACAGTCAGCAGCCACTCAGGTTAATTTATAGGGAGTGGAACAGAATAATACATGCTGGTTTATTAGGCAATTCACTAGACAATAATGTTGTGCTAAAACTCAGTTCCAGGGCAATGATTGACACGAATGTCAAAAATATGAGGTTAAAATTGGATGCAGAAATGCAGAAACAAACCATGAACTGATATGAAAAAGACAACTTTAGAAAAACATGCCAAATCTGCATTTTCTCATAGTGTCTTCCTGGGTTCAGCACATTTACTGGAAGTCCTGCCAAACCGGAATTCTGTATCACCCAGGTAATCATTAAACCCTGAGAAATCATCTACAGTTTCACCACTATGCATTCCTATCCACTGGATCTCTGCATGTTTTCTCAGTGAACACATTCCTGCTGATCCCGACAAGACTTTCATTGTTAAACCTAGGAAAAGGCTATCAACACCACGCAAGCTTAAGTCTTGTGGTCCCAGGCACTGTGTCAACTGACCATTGTTTGTGTCAAGTCTCTGCGCTAATGTCAAGTTAGCTTGGGAGTCAGTAGAGTTAGTCTAAATTAGTTTACTCCCAAATAAAGCATTGTGCAGTGCAATATTTTACTGAGAGTAATATGTGCTCTTGAACAATGTTTCCAACTATAAAGCCAAGTTCTGTACTGTATAAACTGTAGAATATAGCTGTAAAACACACAAAGAACACAATTTTGAAAACTAGCCACCTAGAAATAGAATGTCATCACATACAAAAGACAGATTTATGTTCAGGATGGATCAAAAATTACTCTGAAGATTATGTTAAATGAGAGGTAGATGACTGTGGTGCACAGAATTATTAGAGGTTAGGCCTTCTAGTACACCTCTTCTCTCATTGGTAGACATTATTACTACATCTATGCAATATAACATGTTGTTCCATTTCTCAGAGAAACAATTTTACTTTTGTCATTTGTCCTAAAGCACACATTTTTCCAATCACTTCAAGAGGCAAGGCACATCATGTTGTGCTAATTTTAAAGATTCCATAAGGTTGCAAGAAAAAGGATTGTCCTAGGGAAACCAGAATGAACTTCCATCATTCAGGGGCAAGTGATAATCAAAAATTCCTCTAACACGTTTTCTCATAAAAAGAAAATCTGGGTTCAAATGCAGAGTGCAGTTTACATTGTTAACTTTTTTCTTTTTCTTTTTCTTTTTTCTTTTTTTTTCTCATTTAATGAAAAGAAAGTTCATCTTACCTGGTAGTGAACTCTCTGTGTAGTAGAAGATACCGACTGTAGGTCCTAGTAGGAGGATGAAAGACGTGCCGATCATGAAAAAGTTATTTGCAGTTCTGCTATATGAAGTGGTTGGGCAAGCACCATAAAATAATTTTGCAAGTATTTCTCACTGTTTTTAAGGGCATTGAACAAATACCAAAGAATAGCAGCTATAGAAAGCTCACTTAAAGCTTAGATTTGCATGCATTTGGTCAAAAAAACAAAAACAAACAAACAAACAAAAAAAAAAGATGCCTACAAAAACTTATACAGAGGTTATGTTAATGGATCTTTACCATATCATAGATGTATTTGTTCCATAAAAACTATCTAAATTTAGAAATATCAGCAGCAAAATGAAATAAAAAAAAGCTATAAGCCCTAAATCTTTCTTTTTTTGCAAATATTTCTGAGCAATTAATACACTAAGGAAAACCACTGGAAATTCTCCCTGTTTTAAGACAACCCCATGCCACAGTGGTCATATCAGAATGACTGTGCCGCTTAGCAGGCTTCAGGAATCTAATTTATTTTGACAGATATTTTGTCATACAATTTTAGCTTATTATATAGCCTACCAAAAAGCCTGGCCTACAGGCTATAGCTCCCTAGTTGGCATGCAAGTTGGCAGAGTGCAGAAGGCCTTGGCACCTCCATTCCCAGCATATGGGACTGAGCCAAATCAAGCCAAATAAATAAATAAATAAATAAGACCCTTGCAAAAGGCTGGAGAAACACAATTCCTCCACAACCACTGTGGTAATTCATTTTCTAGCCATGCTTCCTCCATCGCTGCAGAACCACTCTCCATCAAATACTGTCCATATTAGGCTGTTTTGAACACAGTCTGAGATCACATGTCATTTGTAATCTGCTGTGAACATCATCCCAATTATTTTATTGTATTTTTCCATCGTCAGATACCTTAAGTATACATTGCTTTACAGTAAGTTTTTATGCCCAATAATAGTCATAAATCAGGTCTGAAATGCAAAAAAGGTGAAAACCTGTAGTCAGATACAATGGTCCATATTCTGGATGCAAGTGGCAGTTTCAAAATCACAGCAAATTCAGTGCCTCTCATGTAGTTTAGGGGGAGGAATGAGATCCATAGCTCCCATGTCAATTGGGACAGCTATTTAGAAACCCATGTAAAGTCCTCACACTTGAAAATGGTTTTGAAAGATATCCGTAAAAGATTAAGAAACAGTGAGAGGTACTATGCTTATAAAAATACATCAGCTTTATCACTAGTGCATACACATTTAAAATTATTCAGGTAATGGGGTATTTGGATTCTCCATTTTCCATACTGTACTGTAGAATGAACTCTCTTATGGCACGACATTCAAGATGATAAAAGCAACATTGTTTTTAGTTTATCAGCATACATTTCTGTATATTTGGAAATTTCAAATTGATATCTAGTGTTGGTGTCTCTATTTACTCCATAGCAGTGTTAGAGAATGACATTTGCATAATTAGATACATTCAAATACTATATTTATCCTTACATAACACACTTTCTGATCGCTATTTTGCTAAGAAATGTGTATCATTTCAGCAATGTATGTGAAGAATCCTAGTATTTTGTTCATGTTCAAGCAGAAGTAGACACAATCATCCATGTCAATTCTGCTATCATTTAAATGGTTTCAGTGTGACCTATTATTTCCTGTTTAGGAAATGATGTTCAGTGTTACTCATCTTTTGTTAGCATATCATAACTCTAAGTTTTGTTTTCAGCAGTATGCAAACTGCAGTATTCTCAATACAAGGTTGTTGCAACTATTAGACCTCTGCACTCGGGACTAGAAGAAGCAGAGCACAGATTACTAAATGACACTT
This sequence comes from Cygnus olor, assembly GCF_009769625.2. Taxonomy (NCBI): domain Eukaryota; kingdom Metazoa; phylum Chordata; class Aves; order Anseriformes; family Anatidae; genus Cygnus; species Cygnus olor. The sequence continues at coordinate 61,942,902 of NC_049169.1, read as the reverse complement.
AAATTCACAAAAAAAAAAATCACCTCTTGAAGACGGTCAATGTACATCCGACAGGTCTCCAAGTCACAATCTCCTCGTACAACTATAATTCCTAAGGGGATAGCTGGGAAAGCAAAAACAAAGAAAAAATGTCCTTAAATGAGGTCTGCTGCACTTTAAAAGAAGATTTGCAATAGGTTTGTTGTTGCTGTTGCTTTTAATATCCTTACTAAATCTCTTTGTTATCTATATCTTAACAGTCACTTAAAAACAGGAACATAATATTCATCATTATGATGAAAAATATCATTAGTCTTACCCATTTGTAATTATCAAAGATTCTGGCTTTCAACTGCTTTTCATCCTGAAGAAGCTAAAGCAGATTTAGTTAAATTCTGTATTTCATTGTCTAATGTGAACATCAATTATTTAATGCAAAGAAAAGAACACACTGCAGAACAAGAGTTCAGGGAGGTGTTCTTGTGCATTCAAATATGAGTGAAATTTCATTTTCAAAACTCTTAAAATTCTACAGAAATGATTCAAAGTATTGAAAAATAAGAAAAAAAATACTTAGATGGTTAAAAAATAAATATATTCTCTAATTTATTTTTAAATTCTACTAGGATTTTGTTGTAAACAGTATTCTTCTGATTTCCTCTTTATTCTCTAGCAGATCTGTCCTGGAACTGCATCAACTAATATGAAAGAATAGGGCTGCTTCTGTTTTCCAGCCTGAGCTTGTTTGTTTGTTGACATAAGTAAGGTTAGAGACGTATTTATTTTATAATTATACTTTTACTTATTTCGGCAGGGAAAAAAAAAAAAAAAAAAAAAAAAAAAAACTGCAGCATGGATATTACTTCACTTCATTTTATACTAGTATTTAAGGGAAAAAAAAATACTCAGACGTTATCAGCTTCAGCTTTGTATTTCCAAAGCAATGTGACAACCATAGTAAGCATCCACAGTAAAAGTAAACCAAAGTTAAAAGGTATCCCTGAAGTCACAGCCTCACTTAAGACAAAACTGTCCAGCGTTGTACTATTTTGATGTAAGGGTGCTTTTAAGTCAAAACAGGTATTATTCCATCTACAAACAACATTGACACATGTCCATATTTTCTCAGGGAAAAAAAATATGTAAAAATACAGCAAATAATTTCCCTCAGATGAAGGCAGCATTTTTAATAACATGCTTTTCACAACCATTCCATTCCTGCAGCCACTAGGAGGAAAAAAAAAAAAAAAAAGAGAGAGAGAGAGAGAGAGAGAGAGAAAGAAAGAGAAAGAGAAAGAGGGAAAGAGAAAGAGGAAAGAGAAAGAGAAAGAGAAAGAGAAAGGAAGAGAAAGAGAAGAAGAGAAAGAGAAAACATATGTGAGTCTACAAGGAAGGTATCAGGCGAGCTGCCTACCAAAAACTCATTAAATAAAAAGGAAACAAATAAGAAAATCCTCAAGCACCTGAACGCCTGAAACTGAATCTCTAAATTATGTTCTTTTTTCTCCCTGGAGGGTCTTTAATCAAACAATGCCCCCAAACATAGGGAAGCAGCAGGAGAGAGATTTAAATCATCACATGAAGTATTCCAGAAGGAGAGAAGAATATCATCTCATAAACGATTTTGGTAACTGAATAACAAGAAGCAACTTAAGGTCACTGACAGTACTGAGGTAACTAGAAAAAATAACTGTGCTGCAGCTCCTCCTGTCATTCAAAAAAAGTTGATTAAGAGGGACCCTGAGATACTTATCTACTGAGAAGCTTTCCATCCTGATAAGTGAACAAGACAGTGCCAACAGGTAATGGGGAATGTCTCTGTGGCTCATGTTCTTGTGGCCCACTGAGGCTGGAAGCATACAGAGAAATTTAGTGGTGTCAGGGAGGAGAGTCAGGCAGCACGTACAGCTGCCAAGGTCATTATGGGCCTCAGAGGCCAGGGCAGGACTCCAGAGATACATCACCAGTGCTGCCAGCATCATATTCGGAAGGCAATTTAAACAGCAGAGCAGCTATGAGTCAGGGAAAAACAGAAACAGGAAACAAACAAACAAACAAAACACCACCAAAACAACAACAACAACAACAAACAGCAGGGAGGGAGAAATGAGGAAATAAAGAAGGGCTAAGCAGTAAAACTAGGAAAGAAGAGAGCTGCCTGCACGTCTCCTGAAGTAACACTGACATCTAATAATGATCCCAATCCACCTGCTCTTTTTCAGAAAGGCCAGCAGGGAACAATGCTCATTGCAACCTCTAGGGTTTTTTCATTACACAACAGAGCTTGTGAGACAAGTGGAACGAGGGTCAATTGCCGGCTAGGTTTGTTTTACGTCTGCTGACACCCTGGGTTACAGACTGATTCTCTTTGTTTAGTGTTCGCTATTGGTTAATGTGCTCTGACAGCAGACCCTTAAGCTCTTTGCAAAGAGTACTTAATGACTATCTAGTTTCAATTCAGGAGATCCCTCTGCAGCCCTTACTGAAGGAGTGTTTGTTAAGGTCTTTTATAGCACTAAAAAGTGAATTGCAGCAGACATGACTACTCCTCCAACAGTTACAAAGGCACTAGGGAGCTACACCACTGTCATAAATTGTCACCACATATTTTGTCTTGTCTATCGATTCCTTCCTCCATGAAGGAGTGTATGCACTTAATGGGGACCAGAGCTTTGACCCACTGAAATGATGCAGCTAACACAGAATGGCAATCCTTAACCATCACCGTTCCAGACAGCCCAAAACAGAAGGACCTTAGAAATATTTGGAATTCTAAAGAAATACACCAAAAAGAAATCTGAAAAGAAAGCACTAGTATGCAATACATAGTTTAGCAGTGGCACTTCTGAGCCTTTTCTGCATGACTGAAGAAGCAAGTGATAATTCACAAGTGTAATTAAATTACATCACATCTGTTCTTGGTGGCTATAGAAGAATTTTGGGTCATGTGACTTTGCTCTTAAAAAGAGCTGTGTGACTTCTGCTACCTGGAAATCCGGAACAAGCACAGCCTCTGGTTTTATGGGTCAATGGCTAGCCAAGAGCATTGGGTGGGTCTCAGATGGTTCCATCCCGCTTGGTTCATGCTCGCTTAAAAACCTTTTAAAATGGACAACACTATAATATAAGCTAAAATTTTGCATGCCAAAAGTTGCTTTTGGGGAGGGTGGGTTGGGGGTTGGGAGTTGGGAGATCCATTTGTCTTCCAGCACGTAAAATGTTTCCAGCCCTCATTTATATCATAAACCACAGTAAGCATGCACAACACATTGTGCAGACAAGATTTTCAAAACGCTTCACAATAGCTGCTGTTTGGAAACAAAAGCAAACCCTTACTAGCTGACAATGGGATTGAAAATGTGAGATTGTTGCTCCTTCTAAATATAGGGCAATGCTGTGCTACAAAGCCGAAATGGGGTAAGTTATGATGAATCAGTTAAAGGCATAAAGTTAACCTGCATACAATGCCTGGCATTCAATGTCATTGTGGACACTTTCATTAGGGAATAAAGGGACTCCTACCTTTTCTGAATAGCTCAGTGTGGTTGAGGATGTGAACAGTACAAAACAGTGCTGTGGGACACAGTCATTACTAGATGTGTCAGGTCAGAGGTGGGAGGGGAAGACAAAGCCTTGCACATGTTAAGATCACAAGCACCGCAGATCAACTTTCCCATACACCCACACACTGTCCATTCCTGTGACTACATGGATATATCCATGTGTGGGAATATGCCAAAAATATCAGATAGTCTCAGATCACAAGCCAAGCCACAGCATTCAAGTGCCAGAAATTTTTCTCCTGAGGCACCTGCTCTTCTGGCTGCTTGCATCCAGCTCCTAGCTTCTTTGTGTTCTCTAAATGGTGAAAAGAACTTTGTCCAAGGAGCTGTGGATAAAGACTCTAGTATTGCAGTGATGAGCAGCAGTGCAAGAACCCTAGGAGATGAGACAGGCATGCAGTTGCTTCATATTCTGAACCAGCACCGTGGAAAGCTTTTTGTTCCTAGCAGTGCTACCCACAATCATGTATCAGCAGGAGGAGGGTGAGGTAGGTACAGCAGTATGGCTAATGTGATGCTCTAATGACTGCAAGATTAGTAGTGATTTCCTAAGCCTTCATGAAATTAGCCATGGAATTTATAAACAAAGAAAAAATACTCCTATTAACTGTCCATTATGTTGAATACCTAAAGCTATCGACCTCTTTAATAGTACTGAGAACATAAATGGAAGAAGCCTGAAAATATTGCACACTACACCATCAAGAAAAAGTAAAATTCAATTAACTTCCCCGTTTATTGTTATGAAAGGATTCAATTTGTGATCTTAACACCATGATTAACCCACACAAATCCCAAACAAAACAGCCCCAAGACAGATCATTAAGGTAGATATGAATGCCAGGAAAACTCATTCCTATTCTGACATACCTCAAGGGGGAAAGGGAAGATTAGACATTAGACTGTAAATGTTTAATGTAGCAAATAAAGGATCCTCACTACTGAAGATGTTATAAGAATGTCATTTTCCTGAGGGTTTCCACTGATATTAGAAGTGTGTAGAACCATGTAAGTTCTTGTGAGAGAAATCGAAAATATTCAGACACTTAAATTAAGAGGTTTGACTTTTCCAGCATGGTTTTAATACGACTAAGTTTGTACGAAAGGATTTTCTTCCCATACAAATCTAAGCCATGTGTTTCTTCAGATCTTTTTTGTTTATTCTACTGACAGAAATTAAGCCTCCTTCGGTTGGCTTGGCTGTTTGCTAGTTTTTTTCAGCACTAGTGATTCAATTTTAAAATCCTCATATGTCAGGAAGTAAAACACAATGGAGGTAGTTACCAGACCTGTCTGAGAACATTTGAGAGGGTGCTCATCCCCTCCAGGCTGTCAGTGACTTCTCTAACACCTTGCCACACCAAGGAAGAAGACCGTGAAGAGCTTGGAATTGAAACTAGTAAGGAAGAGGTATTAGGACTAAGATCTGAAAGAGGCCTGGCTGAGCAATGCATACACGTTTAGCATTAAGAACAGGAACATGAGCTGTGAGATCTGGAGAAATACACAAAGATGGACAGGAAGGATATGAGTGGGACAGGACACCAAAGGGGAAGACCAGGACTGAAAAGGTAAGAGGAAATCACACAAGGAAAGTGATAGGAAACAAAACAGCAGAAGTGGAATATGCACAGAAAAATCTCTCAGAAAAGTCTATGCCATAAAGTCAAACTATGGCATGATTTCCTGGAAAGTCTGCAATGGAACTTAGTATTTTGTTTCTCCTGCTCCTATGGGGTCAATATATATTTATGAAATGTACTGGAATACCACCCATCTCTTCTAGGTCAAAGGGGAGCACAGCCTTACACGTGACAGTTCCCCCACTAGCTCAAAAGGCAGGAGAGTGTGTTAGCTGTGGATGTTGCTCTGTGTGGAATCAACTCAATGACATGAGATGTAAATTCAGTGGTTTGTGTTTATTTTTATGCTGTTGTTTCTTTAATCCATGCAATGACATACTCTGTTAAACAAATGTTGTTATGACTACGAAGCCAACAGCTCAAATTAGAAAAAGCCAAGATTAAAGTTGCCTATTTCAAAACGTGTGTGTATACTTATTGTGCTACTGCCTTTAATTATCTGATCACATCATATTTTTTCTTCTGTTGGACTCCTGTGTCTTTCTAATCTTTGAATACATCTGTGTATGCACACATGCATGTGTGTACATGAGTCAAAAAGAGAAATGTAATTTATTGTGCTGTCTGGACAAAGCCCACAAGGTCTCACCCAAAAAAAAAAAGACCGAAAAAAAGACACAAACAATGCCTTTGGCAACTTCATCTTTGTTTTTGTCATTTCTGTTTCATTTACAAACATTTATCAGTGGTTTACATCTGTAAACACCAGCATGAGAATCTAGGAGCACAGAAACAGCAGAGTTTCCAATATTTAACTCACTGCTGACTTCTAATCCTCTTGGTTTATCATCTTTCTAGGTGACTTTAGGCAACCCATTCAACCCTCTCAGTTTCAGATCTTACTACACCACTGTGAGAGAAAAATACATGAATTAGCTAATATCTGAACAACACACATTGAGAAAGCAAAGCTGTTAGAGCAATATGGTGACTTTTCAGCTGAGTGAAATCTAGTAGACAGTCTTTGGGCAATGTTGCCTTTTACAGAACCTCTACAAATAAGCCACCATGTACTCTAAGACACCTCCTGACAAATAAGTAACCATTGATACTTACTTTACAGGGCAAAAGAGTGGGTTTGTAGCTATGCAATGCATTCCACCTACACCCATTCAGACCAAATAGCCTCCCAATCTGAGCACATTTCCTTAAGTGGCTAATCAGCCTTGTCCTGGCTTCATCTGCTAGATCAGTTTTTGCTCTTTAAAATAGACACCTAGTAGAAGATCCCATGTCCTCTACATTATGAGGATTCAAGATGTAAATACCAAATCCTCGGCATTGACCTCTTCTTATTTATCTAGTTGCTCAAAATCATATGAAATTCTCTCCAAATTGTATTCACCCACTATATCCCTGAGCTTTAAAGAATCAGAATACATTTCATAGATCTGGGATTCTCAAACTGTGCTAAGTACACCACTGGTATAGGGAAGCCACGTTATCTCTGTATATGTACACATCTCAAATTACTCACAATATTGTTAGTCCATGTACTCAATAAGAACTCATCAGATGACCCCCAAACTCTCAAATAACCTACAGAAATTTAAGGCAGTGACATATGCAACATAGATATTTGGCTAGATATAGTCAGTAAGGGACAGGTTACTGGAGAAGAAATAAGAATCTGAGGTTGATGTCACATCATGTTACCCTCCATCCCTACACACACACACACACACACACACACAAAAAAAAAAAAAAAAAGGCAAGGAAGTAAAAGAGAAAGCTATTTAATTTACTGTGCCATTTTATTCCAGAGGAGATAAGGACTGGCTGGTTCTGTGTTAAAGATGGTGGTGTGAGAGACTCAGAGCTGTCACAGAGCTGAGACTTATTTCTGATACTGCTGCCACTGTGGTTGAGTATGATTCCCTCTTAATCTTAGTGGTGTTGAGCTACTAAGATGGGATCTGCAGGGCTACAGTATGCAAGACATGTAAAGGGCACTAAGAACTGACAGGTTCTATTAAAAAATAAAAACTAAAAATTATAAAAAATAAATAAAAAATATCTGTGCATTTACTGCTGCTGGTGAGCTAATTCACCCCTCCATCTTCATGGTGCAAATCTACAGCAATGTTGCTAGGAAGGACAAAGAAGATGTGAGGACCTCTTGAGCACTAATTAATTTATGGATGTGTTTGGTTTCAATAATTGATTTCTGCATATACCTCCATTGTCAAGAATTTCTTAGTGGAAATGGAATGGGGAAAATTGGGTATCATAAACAGAAAGATTTTGCCTTTTTAAGAACAATTGTCTTGTTCCCCCATGTTCAGATGGTTGTGCTTAGTGGTGTGGTCTAGTTGGAGGCCTGTAGCTAGTAGTGTCCCCCAGGGGTCAGTACTGGGTCCAGTGTTGTTCAACTTATCATCAACCACAAGGATGATGGAGCAGAGTGCACCCTCAGCAAGTTTGCTGATGACACAAAGCTTGGAGGAGTGGCTGACACCCCAGAGGGCTGTGCTGCCATTCAGAGGGACCTCAACAGGCTGGAGGGTTAGGCTGAGAGGAACCTCATGAAGTTCAACAAGGGCAAGTGCAGTGTCCTGCACCTTGGTAGGAATAACCCCAAGCACTGGTACAGGCCAGGGGGTGACCTGCTGGAGTGCAGCTCTGCAGAGAGGGACATGGGAGTCCTGGTGGACAGCAGGCTGACCATGAGTCAGCAGTGGGCCCTTGTGGCCAAGAAGGCCAACGGTATCCTGAGCTGCATTCGGAAGAGTGTTGCCAGCAGGTCAAGGGAGGTGATCCTCTCCCTCTACTCAGCCCTGGTGAGGCCACACCTGGAGCATTATGTCCAGTTCTGGGCTCCCTGGTACAAGAGGAACACAGAACTACTGGAGCGAGTCCAGAGGTGGGCTACTAAGATGCTTAGAGGGCTGGAGCACCTGTCGTACGAGGACAGGCTGAGAGAGCTGGGCCTATTTAGCCTGGAAAAGAGAGGACTGAGGGGAGACCTCATCAATGTGTATAAATATCTGAGGGGAGGGTGTCAAGAGGATGGAGCTAGTCTCTTTTCAATTGTGCCCAGCGACAGGATGAGAGGCAACAGACACAAACTGAAGCGCAGGAAATTCCAGCTGAATATGAGAGGGCACTTCTTTACTGTGAGGGTGACAGCACTGGAACAGGTTGCCCAGAGAGGTTGCGGAGTCTCCTTCTCTGGAAATATTCAAAACCTGCCTGGATGCCATCCTGCGCAATGTGCTCTAGGTGTGTTCCTGCTCATCAGGGGCGTTGGACTAGATGATCTTCAGAGATCTCTTCCACCTTCGGCCATTTTGTGATTCTGTGATTTATAATGCTGCTTTGGATCAACTATCATATTGGGCAGGAGGAAGTGAAACTGGTGATTAGAGTGACAAGTGCTTGGGACATATAAGGAAGGTGTTAGAGTTGACAACTACGTTTGCAGCAACAAAGAACATTACAACATAAAATGAAGAGGATATATCCCTTTCCTAAGAGAGTGCATGGAAGCATTCACCCCCTCACAGAAGGATCAATAAGCATCCCTTGTACCAGCATCAACCATCGCACAGACAATACTGAGATGCTGATAGAAGAAGAATGAAGGAGAAGAAGAACATAGGTGAGAGAAGGAAGGGGAAATTCAGAAACAGTGTCTTGGTTAAATGGCAGCTGCAGTGCTAAAAAATAAAAAATAAAAATAAAATAAATAAAAAAAAAAGTAGAGAGCAACAGAAGAGACTAGGCTAAGAAGAGTTTTGACCTTCAGAGGACAAAATGACATTCTTTAATTGCTCAGAAGGTCTTCAGAATGAGGTGTCTACCTCCAGTACAGTGAAGATTAATCTTCATGGAACAGTTTGTATGACGAGTTGTTAGATGTCAGGAAGTACAATTTCAGATGAAGCAGCTGATAGAATCAAATCAGTATTTCAAGCAAACAAGAGGAGTGAAATGTATTTACTGTGAGTTAAAGTGATCCAGATTATTACACTGATGTCAGAGCTTTCAAAACTCTATTATGGAGACATGTGACAGGCAAAAACCGTAATAGCTTCTTTGCTATTGTTCCTTCAGGGATAACGAGCATGAGTCGTTATTAACTGTCTTCCTTTTCCTTTTCAGATTGCTGTGGGATTCTGGTTTAGTTTTCAAAAGATCTGGGGAGGTAAAAGTGCTTTTAATTGGTGTGGGCAGGGAATGAATGGTAAGGCACAGTATTCTGGAATTAAGTTGCAGGTGTTCTGCCAAAGTCTTGACAGATATGCAAAGTGAGTCTCTTGTGAGTATCAAGAGAGACACACGTGCACCTGAGAGCTATATTTGTGCTGCAGGAAGCTACCCCTCTTAAAATAGGCCTTGAAGAAATACTACTGTAACAAGACCCAATATGAGTGCTCTTAGAATCATAGAATCACAGAATATCCTGAGTTAGAAGGGACCCACAAAGATCATTGAGTCCAACTCCTAGCTCCACACAAGACTACATAAAAATTAAACCATATGTTTGGCAACATATTGCCCAAACGAACGCTGGCAGGCTTGGTGCCATGACCACTGCCCTGGGGAGCCTGCTGCAGTGCCTGACCAACCTCTCAGTGCAAAACCTTTTCCTAACACCCAGCCTGACCCTCCCCTGTCCCAGCTCCGTGCTGTTCCCTCGGGTCCTGTCGCTGTCCACAGAGAGCAGAGCTCAGCACCTGCCCCTCCACTCCCCTCGTGAGGAAGCTGCAGGCCGCCATGAGGCCTCCCCTCAGCCAGCTCTGCTCTGGGATGAACAATCCAGGTGACCTCAGCTGCTCCTCATACACCTTGCTCTCTAGATGCTTCACCATCTCCATAGTCCTCCTTTGGATGCTAATAGTTTTATGTCCTTCTTATGTTGGGGCACCCATAACTGCACACAGTAGTAAAAGTGAGGCTGCACCAGTGCAGAGCAGAGCAGGACAATCCCTTCCCTCAACCAGCTAGCAGTGCTGTGCCTGATGCACCCCAGAATGTGCTTGGCCCTTTTGTCTGCCAGGGCACACTGCTGACACCTATTCAACTTGACATCAAACAGAGCCCCCAGATCCCTTTCCATGAGGCTGCTCTCCAGTCTCTCATGCCCCAGTCTGTACATATACCCACTGTTGCCCCATCCCAGGTACAGAATCTGGCAGTTACTCTTGTAAAACTTCTTACTGTTGGTGATTGTCAAACCCTCTAATTTGTTGAGTGCTCTCTGCAAGGTCTCTCTACCCTCAAGGAAGTCAACAGCTCCTCCTAACTTAGTATCATCCTCATTGTATTTTGCTAGTGCACAAATATTATCTGTTTTAATTTTTGATTAAGACTGGCAAAATTTCAATCATTAACTTGTCATGGTCATTTATTTTGGACAGCAAAACTCTTTCTCCTCAACCCACCCTGCCCATTATAGACTCCTAGGTAAAGAATGAGAGTTACTTCTTATGCCTCAGCACTCCCCTCTTCCTCCTCTAACCAAATAACTTCTAGTGGCAATGCTCCATGAAAGGGTTTGCTGATGAGGACTGAGACAGCATGCTTATTCCATAGATGTGTTCAGTAAATGATAGGGACAGGCAGGCAGTGATCTATAGACTTCCCATCAGAAAGCCATTTAATATGTATCCAATTATCTATGTCAGAAATGCAATTAAAATGGCTATCTGCTCTTCTTAAAAGGAACATTTATGTGATTTTCCAGCTTCCTTCCTCAAAAACTGAAGTTGTGCAGTCCTCTAGTATAATGATTCAGCTTGATGTCTGACTACATCTCAGTTCCCAGAGGAGATACAAGCATCTTGCAGTAAGTCACAGGGAAGCTGGGATCTTAGTTCCAGAACCACAGGGATTTTCCATTTTTCTGCTTCATGGAATTCAAGGAGCTGGATGAAATTCAAGGAGTTCATATTTTAAACAGTTTGATTTCTGACTGTTTAGAGAGTGCTTCTCTTCCCATACAGGATTTTCTTCAGCCGTAGTTAGCATTAGCTAGGAATCTTCAAATCAAGATCAGCCTCCTGTAAACTTGTTAGTCCAGCCTTTAGGTTGAACAATTCTGATAGGACATGATAGGATTTACGTCCAGAAAAACAGGCTGATGACTATCAGTGTATGCTGTGAGTTGTGTGTCCTTATACAGGGCTTTCCTAATATCTGCAGAGGGTAAGGTGAGATATCTTTTCTGATTTTCTTTTTGTAGGCTGGTGGGGATATTATTTGCTTTTTGATATTTTAATGTGAAAACAGTAATACGCAATAATCATTGAGACAGGTAAAGAAGGACAGACAGGAAAAACAACTTCATGAACAGAGTCAGGGAAGAATACTCTAGCCCAGCTATGTTATATTATCAATCTGATCACACAGGAATTTGAAAAAGATACAAAAGGACCCCCCTGAAGATGGTCTGCCAATGTATGAAAGCAACCATTTTAACTTTTGGTGTGCAAACATCTACTTTTTGAATAAAAACCTCTTAAGCACATGATCAGCAAGTGATCAAATGTGTGTATAGTCTAAAACCAAATTTGAAAGCAGCTAGATCATTCTCTGGACTTTTTCTTTTTAAAAATGTTATCATTATGGTTTTTGAAGGTGACAAATAACAAATACTTATTTACAGTTGCAGTGACAACAGTGTAAGAGGTTGTATAACTCTTGTCAGACCACATAAATGGCTCTTAAGATCTATTTAATAAATACTAAATAAACGAAATTTACATCTGTATTGAGGTTGGATGAGAATAGTTGTCCTCAGCTGGAAAGGCATAGGAAGAACCACCAAAGGAACCAGATTGTTTCCAACAGGGTTGAAAACACATCTATCCAACATGGCCCTAAGGATACTCAAGGTCAAACTCTCAACTTAAACCTGAAAGAAATTCTTCTCCAGTGAGCCATAATACTCTTCTTGTTATTATCCCTCTCAGTCCGGAGATGAAGGCTTAGATTACTTTAATTATGGCTCAAATGTACTAACAAACTTCAGAAGAGGCTGTCAGGACCTACATTAAAATTCAAACCATTTCAGTTCTTTTGTTGGATGGAGAGCAGATGAACTGAGAGAAGAATAAGGAGGGGTGGAACTGGAGGGGTGAAAGTGAAACAGTTTAACTATCTTCCAACAGTAAGATAAGTAAACCAATTAAAAGGAGTGTCATCCTGTAATTACCAGAGCACTCTATATTACAGAGGAGGCTGAAGCTTTGTTACACAACAAACAGTCATGCTTGTAATTTAATATGAATAATGAGCCAGATGCATGAACAAGACTCTATTAAATTGTTATCACAAGCAGACGTGTCCCTCATTGATTAATGACTGTGTGTCACCAAGGAAAGGAACTCCATTTCTAAGCATGGATCATCATCATCATCAGTGTTGCCAACGCAACCGTCTGTCTGCTTTTGACTTACCCCTGAATGTGGCAATTAAACCATTACATGAGGAAACAAAACAGTGATTATTTTCTTACGTGCAAAACTGAAGTCTCTTAAAGAGTAAGGGAAACCAGATTTGCTTCTCAAGATAAATGCACCTGTGCTAAAACCATGTTCAAGATCAGACTGCTCTTGCAATATGAAATTAATCATGGTCACTCATTCAGTTTCAAATTTGGTACTAATCATAAAACCTTAATAAGTTTCATATGCTAGGAGAAACCCAGTAGAATCAACAGAGAGACGCAAATAAAATAAGAGGTATGAAAAACACTTATTTTACAGCTAATGAAATCAACTTGCAGAAGGCATAGTTAAGTAAGAAAACACCTGAATTCTCTGTGTATGCTCTTTATACAGGCAGTATTTATATAGACAGAATGTATATATGCATATGCACAGATCGATAGATGAACGTATAGTCCCATATGACTCATTCAAAATGTGTGCTTGACCCTGGTTTGTTTTTGTTTTGTTGTTACTGCTAATATAAGATCTATACAGAATGCTCTACCAAAAGCAGCTACAACCTAGCTTCTTCCAACTTACAAGCTTCACGCAGTTTTTCCTTGTCATAAAGTAGCCCCTCATATTCTTGCAAATTAATCCGGTTCACTCTGATCCGCAGGCGATCTGGGATGGAATGAGGACTGTAAGAAAAGAAGAAAACTTCTTAGACAAGGTTTTCCATGGAAGAACAAAGAGAAAAATAAGATATGAAGAGATTTTAATCTTCTGTGAAAGAAGAATAAGAGCAAGCCTCTTCTAAACTGGGCCAGCTCCTCCCAGGCCCATCACTGTGTTTGTACAAGATTAGGACTACCCACCGTACAAAATACCTGTTACATCCTAAATGACAAGCAAGACCAAGAAGCCCATTTGCTGGCTGTGTGGTCTGGAATTGCATGGGCTTTTCTGAGCTCTTCAGTCTCTACATAAATAGCCCTCCCTGCTGCAATCTGCCTTTTTGTACATCTCTACAGACCTATTAAAGTCAGTAAATCCATGAAGCTTTGATTCAGGATGCAGATGATTTCTTGGGACATCTCTCAGGATAATTATTTCTCTGTCCATGAGAACATCCATCCAGATCTTCAGAAGATCCTGTTTCAGCAGCTCTGTCCTGGGGAGCAGGCAACAAACGTTGCCAAGAACTGGATTTCTAAAGTAGAGTCCCATACACAAATTACAAGGGTACTTAAAAAAATAAAATAAAATAAATAAAATAAAATAAATAAAATAAAATAAAATAAAATAAAATAAAAAATTAAAAAAAAAAAAAGATACCTCTTTTCTACTGATTTAGATGCCTCAGCTGCCTGCATACTTTTGAAATCGTCCATGGGTTCCCATCTATAAATTTAAATGCCCATATGTTGACAGAAAGTTGTTCTGAAGAGCTTTGTTTTGTTTTCATATTTCATCTTGCTGTTACTACTTGATTTTTTTAACCAAATGCTATATAAATTAACTTCATCACATTTGCATTTTACAATTCTAAAGAGAGAAAGATAGCTTGTGTATTATAATTCATATATATCAAAAGTCTGTCCTGGCAGGTCTGTCCCATTTAAAAGTAGATTCTTCATTCAGTGCTTCCACTGAAAGACTATTTTCACTATGTTTTATTTTAGTTAATGACAGAACACCTAACATACACACAGCCTTTTAAAAGTTAGCATTCTGTGCACTGTCATAGACAGAGTTACTGTTCCCTTTGTTTCAGTTCTAAAATATTTGACCTACAGCATTTGCACTGCTAGTTTAAATACCAATGAGCACAATCCACATGTTTTTTTCCCTTTTTAAGTGAGCCATTTTCTTTTTGGCCTGAAAATACTGCAGATCTAACACATAGTTTGTAACCATCTCTTGGTAAAGATTTTTTACCACTGAGATGGTAATTAGCAAATATTTCAGACTTTTCTTAACTGCATACTTTTTGTCTGTCACTTATGGACAGCTCTGTCACACACAGGCAGATGAAAGTAAAGATTAAAAATCAAATCCCAGTATAAAAAAAATGCTCCACTGGCACAAGTACTCTCAGCCTAAAAAGTGATAAAGGATAATGAATTCAGGGTGCCTTGATAATTGAAGTGTAAGACAACATGTTACAACGAGCTGCACTCCTTCTGTTCTGAACAGGAGTTCTGTATTAAAAATGAAAATAACCCTAAGATACATGGAAGATAACTTAGAAATCAGTAATCCTTAATAGTAGCTGTAAGACTGATGCACCCAGCAGTACATAGGCTGCCCAATGTGTTTCGTTTGCTCTATGACGGGGACTGTTGTGTAAAAGCACCCCAAGATATAGGCACACTGTTCATATTTAAGGTAAGCTTTTGCAGTTTTCTTGACAGACACCTGGGATGGTAACTTCCAGCAGAGCTTCGGGGGGCAGCCTGCTAACTCAGGTGCCATTATATTATCCTACAGATCTGCATTCTCCACGTGCAGACTCTAAAGCTGGCTCAGCAACCCAGGGAATATTATCACATGCAAGCTGGAGGGAAAGGTACGTAGATGGAAGACGACTGTAATTGCAGTGAGTCTGACACTTTTTGTTTTTCTCAAAAATAACTTTAATGTCACACTGCTGGATCAGAAATGAACATAGTCTGAGGAACTGTGTTCCTTCCCTTCCAAATTATACAAAATGCAAGTTTCAAAAATAAAAATCATGGAGGATTTTATTTTTAGCCAAGAAAAGATAAGAAAATGTTTAAGTGAGGAAACATAGGAATTTAACTGCATAGTCTTTGTCTGACGGAAAAAAAAAATAATTCATTGCACTTAGTAGGGTTCATGAAAATGACAGACTGACAGCCTTGAAAAGTGAAATCTTTTATGCACTGGTACAACATGAGAAGAAGCTATGCTGCTACCACCACATATTATTATGAAGGTAGCTCAGTCTTCCAGCAGATACGTTTATAACCTGGGGATTATCGGTAGGTTTGGAGGAGTGACTGGTTATGAATCACCTCTTCTTTGAGCTCAGCTGGGAAGAAAGGGGGTGGAGAGACAGGAGAACTCAGCAATGTCTTATTTCTCCTGTAACACTCAACCATGCTATAAAGACAGACATCATTCTTGTTATGCCCTGAATTAAGCCAAGTGTAAACCCAAACCAAAAATTGTCTCAAACTGCTGTTTTGTCTGAAACCAGAACCAAATCTATATTATTCTTCTGAAGTCTGAACTACCCAAACTGTAACTGTATTGAAAAAAAAAAAAAAAAACAAAAAAAAACAAAAAAAAAACACCTTCCAATCCCCAGTGAAAAATAAGCATTTTACCAAAAGCTCTTACCCAAGTAGGACTAGCTTAGCCCAGGACTGGTGATGTTTGCACTCCAAACCAGAACCATACCATATCTGTTCCCTACTCACCCTTTTCCATTTCTTCCTTGCTACACATCTCACTAGTGTGTAATGTTCAGGCCTCCCACTTCCACTCTGTGTTTTCAGAGGAAAAACACTTCAGTACAGGTTTAGTTCACAACGTAAGCTGCAATTGTAACTCCTAAGAGATCACTTACTCCTTTTTCTCCTTGATTAATCCTTTTTGATCACGCATAGCAGATACCTGACTGATATTTGTCCTTCTACCATATGTTGTTTCCCACCAGTCTGGTTCATCCAGCACCTGCTGGCGTTCTTCACTTTGAGTGATGATTTTTTTTAATGTGTTTTTATGTCTCTGCAATGTCTGTGTGGGACTTACTAAGGCTGTGAAGTCTTTAGTACTTCCTACTCAAAATTTCACTTCCTCTCTTTCCACACACTGTGGTCTTTCTTGTGTTCCTTGGTGCATGGCAGGACAGGAATGTGCCAGATACAGGCAACTGTAGACAAGCTATGCTCTATTGCGAGAAATATTGGGTGAATTTCCTGGTACATCAGTGCACTGCATATCTCTGAATTAGCATCCATGACGAAGCAAGAACACAATCTTAAATGTAATGTATTACTTGAGGAGAAATAGCTCCTTTCCAGGTCAAGTGCAGGAGCATAATCAGATGAAAAGTGTCATCAGGGTTTCCTATTTCCTTCTCCTGCTCACCACCTTTCTTCAAGACATGGAGCATTAAGATAGTACTACATAAATAAGTCGTATGTGTTAAAAGATACAACTGAACTTGCCATTTTGCCCATTTGAGAAATTCAGCTATCTTACTCATAAAAGCATAACCTCAGAAACTACAGTTTCTAGACAAAATTAGCTATTTTCAGAAACACGAGTGCTCAGAGGCCCTTTCTAAGGCGTAGAGATTGTATATACTTAGCTAAGTCCAGACACAAGTAATGCAGTCACAACTCAAATACATATAAGTACACGTACGTGTATATATGCACAAATATATACACATATGCAAAAACATTTATTCAGTGGCTTAAATCTGAACTTTTGGGTATGATTTATTTTCAAATACTCTTTTCTCTATCAGAATATAGTTGTTGGCTGACATTATACTGTCTTACTGAATTTTATACCTATTTAAAATAGCTTTGCCTCTAAAAATTCACTATGTGAATATTCACTCTTTGTGATATCTGACGTGTTAGAATGTTGTCCTCATCAACCAGCTAATTGACTCATTCAGTCACACAACTCACGAGCTGCATACTGAGCTCTCTTAAACACAGTTGAGCAAAACACTTCCACCATAAATACTTCTGTAATCACCACAGATACTGTATAATAATCCTTACTATTATACAAATTGCACTATTCCTTTTGTTTAGACATACTGAGCATATTCAGAAACCACAAAGCTCAAGGACACAAGCGTATCTATGCAAAAACTAATAATACAGTGCTGAATGTCACTGAAAGCAAATGTTGACATTGTATTAATAGAAATTGATGTTTCTAAATACTGCATATAATAACTTGCCCATGTGTAAGGACAGGAAGAAAAGCATTCCAGATAGAGCAGTAGAAAATTTATAAATAAATCTTCACAAACTGCTGCATTGCAATTCAACCTAACATATTTAAATTTCTTGCACCTATTATTCTTCAAAATAGTGTATTACATAGTCAATGAAAAGTAATTTAAAGTACAGATGAATGAATTCCATTACTTCCTATAGAACCTACTTAAGAACCTCATTCCCCAAGCAGGTCAATCCACAGAATTACATTCTAAAGGTCATATGCCCCATGGGACCATAAGTACAGATTCAGGTCAACTGAAACATTCTGTTCATTTGTGTTGATTAGCTAAAATGGTTTCATTTAAATAAAAGCCTAAATATCAAACTTCTCAAAGCAGAAGCATGGATAGGCTATTTTACCATATTGAATTTTATATGATGGACTTTTGATTAACATGGACCAGAAGTGCACATTTGAGGCATTATTTAATAACAATCCAAATGAGCCTTGTAGAAAAGCTACGCACATTAGTTCATTGAAACAAACTATAAATGATTGTATGCAGATGTTATGAAGTCTTCTCAAAATTACTCTAATTCACCCTCATCAAATATTATGTAATTTCAATAATAAAGAATTATTTTCTTTCCTTTCTAGCTTGCAAAGTAGCTGAAAAGTACAAGGAAATAGTATTAGTTTCTATCAAACAAATAGGATTTCATTTTTCCACAATACAGAAGACAACATATATTGAATAATTCTTAATTTAAGGAAAATGGGATGCTTTCTGGGAACTCTTAAAACTTGTAGACAGTCATAAAAATAGTTTTAAAAAATTAAATGTAAATAAAGCATAAAATTGTTTGCTTTAACATAAAAATGGCATAAAAATAAAAAATAAATAGCATAAATATAAAAAATAGCATAAAAATTGTTTGCTTTAAAGCCTACTCCTCTCTGAGTACATATTCATCGAATGGCACACCAGGGTGCACACTGGAATTGGAACCACTCTTTGTACGGGGTAGCTCTTAGAAAGTAAGTGTCATGCTGAATAAACTGTTTATAAGGTGGACTTATTTTAACACACACACAAACCCCCATACCTGCTGCAAATTGCTTACTGTAGAAGTATGTTTGTTTCCCTCCTACACCTGAGCCATAGCATTTCTGCAATTCTAGAAATGTTGAAAAAAAAAAAAAAAAACAAAACAAACAAAAAAACCACAGCAAATACCTTACAAAAATGAGAAGAGCTTTTTTTTTTTTTCCCCCATTCCATTACTTGTGGTTCTAACCCACAGAAGCAGTCGCATGTACCTATTCTGAGACTGCAACCTGCTCTACTTCCACTCACCGATAAAACCCACTCAGCTTTTCCTAAAGCTGTGACTTCCTTCTCTCACCCCCTATTAATCATTCAGCAACTGGCAAGAGGATACCAGCCAACTCACTTGGAGCACAGCTGTTTCTCTTACGAAACGTGTTCCTGCATCCAGTCACCCAGGAAAGAGAACGCAGGCAGAGCAAGTTTAGGTCCTGCCCTAGGTGCTCCTGCACAGCAGCTGGATAACGCTTCTGCTATGTCACCAGGCTGATTCAACTGGGAAGAGAAACTTTTAAATTATGTATGCCCTAATCCACATATTAATTATTAATAAACCCTGTGAACCATTTCTTATTTTTTGTGTCTGCGTAAAGGAAATAATGATGATGATAAAAACAGTCCAACAATTCTACAATATCCAGTGACAAATTTCTGATAGACCTTCCAGAATACAAACCACATCAAACTACCCACATACAGCTTTTAATTTGATTAGGCAAAGAGTAAAGGAAAATAAAATCTTCTCCTGCCCCTCCCTTGCAAAAACTAAACTTTAGAAAACACCATATTCCTCTGGGGCACGTTTGCAGTGACAGATTAATGAATTGCCTATCTCCTAGAGAAGAAATAAACATGCAAAACTGATTAAATGTTCCAGTGTTTAGAACAATTGGAAAAAGGAAAATAGCAACCAGAGGAGAAAAAGAAATTAACCTTACTTTTGAGATCTCATTCACAGAGCTTGCAAATGATATATTAAAATGTGTTTTTGACAGCTTTTCTCTGCTTAAAATGTAAGTACTGGCACAACAAACCAGAATAATCTAGCTTCTTCTAATGGACAAATTTCAATACTTCAGAAAAGTCCACTGCTATTTTAAGGCAAAGCTCTTTCTGAGCTTTTTACCAAAAAAAAAAATATATATATATATATATAAGTTACACCAGGGAAAGACTTTTTTTTTTCCTTCTCTTTGATGAGTTTTATCCCAGATAAGCCAGGTTAAGCCAGTTGTACTAAATCTTTTTGCCCTTTTTTACCTCACACTTGCTCCAGCAAGAGCTCAAATATTTTGCTGTGTAAAAAAGCTAGACCCACCCATACACTTAAAACACTTGCCCAGGTGCCATGTAGAATCCCTATCTTTGTTTTCCGTAATTTCACCAGGCTAGCTGTGGTCCTCCCATGCTTTGTGCTCCCAAGCACTGTGGATTCTCCAATAGTAATGATCCCACTAAACAGGTGCCCACTTGCTAAACAGGAAAATCTGTCAAAATAAAAATGAGACTCAATTTCTGATAATTCATTTAGCAAAGAAAAGGAAGATGTATACAAGCACTTTCATCTTTAATTATGCATTTGGAGAATAGCTCACTTTGTAACACTTTCTTCCTTTTGCCTCATTTCCCCCCGATCTTCATTAGATTCTCCTTCTATAGACAATACCCATATTCAACCCAACCCACAAAGCTGATCTCTATACACAAAAATTATTCCTTTCACCCCTTTTTTATTCACATAGCCTGCATGCCATGCATACAGACTCTCTAGGCACACCCTATTGCGATCAACTCTATTAATAAAATCTCTTTACCAATAAGGCAGTATTCGCATTTTCATTTGTGCAGATGTTGTAATTTTTTTAAAAATCACTGTATATCCATGGTGTTTATTTTGATTGTAAAAGGACTGTACAACCTTTGTGAGTCAAGTTTTAAATGGTAATTTTTTTCAGAACATCTTTGAATTAACCACATAATGCAGATGTACTATCATATGTATATCCTCCTCATCTCTAATGAACATCCAGCTGGAAATGCAAGTCTTTACCTTCCTTTTAAAAGAGCCCCAGTTAAAAATTCAGCACTTGTATTTACTCATGCACCCTGTACAAACATTTCAAACAGATCACGCTACAGTTCCACTGTCTCTGCAACAAAGACCATATGTGCCTAATAATTTTGGCTGCCTCAAGTTCCCATGCATACCCTGCTACAGAAAACTTGGAATTTATCTAATACAAGCTGTATCTATCACCATGACTCTGAAGAATCCGTCATGCTGTTCAGTACTAACTATAACTCAGGCTCTTTATATATTGTTCAACAAACAAACAAACAAAAAAAAACACATTTGAATCTCAAAGCCATCACAACCCAAATCAAATTTCCTTGATACGTCATGAGTTCTATTTTAATTTGTCAGACACATTAATTGGCAGCCACAGTACAGAAGCATGTTTAATCTATTTTTGTTTGTTGTTTGTTTGTCTTTTACAGATTTTAAGATACAGAATATCTTTGACTTTCAAATTAGTTTGGGACTTATGAGTCTCTCTCTCTGTCTGCCTTATCCTGAGAACTGATATCAAATGAGATATTTAAATGAACTGTATCAAACTTGGATGTCATTTTCCAAGGAATATCCCTCAACTTGGCAACAATCCTCCTTCTCCCAGACTTACAGCTTGGTTAATGTTCTGTGTAAGCAATAAGGCATATCTCAAGTATTTTTAAAGGCTTGCTTAGGATACTAAATTATTGATAGAGAAGTTATTTGTATTATGTTTTTTTCCTCAGCTGAGTACAGCCAATATGATACGAGGGTAAGGCACACTGAATTGGAAATCATTGCTTGTTTGCAAAACAACAAAGGAGGAACTTGCAGCTTTCTGAAATGTGACGAATCGTTGAGGTTGGACAGGACCTCTGGAGGTCATCTTGTCCAACCGCCCTGCTCAAGCAGGGACACCCAGAGCCTCTAGCCCAGGACCATGCCCAGACAGCTTTTGAGTATCTCCAATGAGCAAGACTACACGACCTCTCTGGACAGCCTGTGCCAGAGTTTGATCAACCTCACAATAAAAACACTTTTCCTTATCTTCAGATGGGACCATCTGTGTCTTAGTTTGGACCCATTGCCTCTTGTCCTGTTGCTGGAAACCACTGAAAAGAGCCTGGTTTCATGTTCTTTACACCCTCCCTTTAGATACTTAAAGATATTGATGAATCCCCACACCAAGCCTTCTCTTCTCCAGACTGAAGAGTCACAACTCTCTCAGCCTTTCTTCATAGGACAGAGGCTCCAGTCCCTTAAACATCTTTGTCGCCCTTTGTTGGCTTTCCTCCAGTATGTCCATGTCTCTTGTACTGAGGAGCCCAGAACTGGACCCAGCACTCTAGGTGTGGTATCACCAGTGCTGAGTAGAAGGTAAGGATCACCACCATTCACCTGCTGGCCGCATTCTTCCTAACACAGCTCATGACACCATTAGGACTTCTTTGCCACAAAAGCATGTTACTGGCTTATGGTGAACTGGGTGTTCATCAGGACCTTCAGGTCCTTTTCTGCAAATCTGAGATTTGCTCTAAATATATATATATATATATATATGTTCAATCAATTTTCCACATAATCCTTGACTGGCTGAAAATTTACGTTGTCTATTGCACATACCCATTTTTTAGAACAGAGAAGTGTTGGTGTTTTGTTGTTGTTTGATTTTGTTTTTTTTTGTTTTACATAATCCATTGTTTTTCTTCTATGATGAAATAAGAATTATGCTTGGAATCAAGTTTCTGCTCTGAATATTTGGATTATAGCTCAGCAATTACTATTTTCCATCATGCATCTCCAAGTTATTTATTTGGTAGTCCCACTTGAAAAGATATCCAGCATAAGACGGCAAAGCAAGAAGACAAAAGGGATGTCAATAAAAAGCAAAATGGTTGTTTTTTTTGACTGAATAGTCAGAAAGTATTTCTGAAGCCAAACTATATTGCCTGAGTTGACATATTAAGTTGGGATTTTTTTATTTTTTTTTAAATTTTGCGCACACACATCTTTTCATCATACAGCGTGTTCCCATAAAGGGGATGAATTAGAAGATACCCACACATAATGGTAAAAGTGCCAATTCAACATACTTAAAAATATTAGTCTTTTCAATATTGTAGCTGCAATCTAGCAAGTTACTACACGGGACTTGCTAACAAGCAAATATTATTGAGGTCTCCATCTTCAATGCAGCTGCAGTCAATATCATGACACTTATCGTGCTACTCCTTTGGTAGACCAGTTTTCTGTTTTGATTTCTTATCTAGAAATGTTTCATGGCTGTGTTCATACCATGTTTTTTATTTAAAACAAAGGACAAAAGCCTGTCATCTAAACTTGTCCTGTGGGTTGTACCTGGCACTTCTCAGACGTGCCTGTCACTATGGATTTGTCTGGCAATCTGTACTCTGGGCTGAATATAGTCACAATTACCAGACCTGCCCTGCTCGCTTTCCTTAGGTACTGTGCGACTGCACCTTAACTGGCTAGACCATTGCTCCATGCCTGCCATGCTGTCTCCTGATTTCCCATTTCCCCTTTGTTATTGGATTTTACTGGCATGTCTCCTGGTTGAACAATGCACAATGTAACAGCAACAAATTATGGAACTTCAAAGGTAGAAAAAAGCCAGATACTCACACAGTGAAGGAATCAGGGGAGCTGAGACTCTCCTCAGGTCAGCAGACTGCACTTTATGGATACTATAGGCAGCAGGAAATGAGTGGCCAGGTGAAAGGCAGCACAAATGTGGACAGACGAGGAAAAAGGAAGGAGAGAGAGAGATTGGAAAGAAAGAGCAGAAGAGAAGAAAGAAAGAGAAAGACATACAACGTTTAAACAGAAACAAAAGGAATGTGTCACATAAAAGTTGAATGAGAGACATGCAGAGCTCCAAGGTCACACTAAGAAGCCAAGAGCAACAGAAGACATGCAAATGGAGCAAAACACTTCTACACAGCACTTAGGAGCTTTCTAAAGACATGAACGAGGAGGACCAATAACAAGCTAGCTATACAAAGAAGACTAGGAGCCCCAGGATATGTGTTCCACAGGCACTGAAACATTTCAAGGCAGCAGACTTTGGAAGCAAGTCCAGAAATGCAAACAAACATCAAAGCCAAGATCCAAATGGATGGAATTGTCTACAAAGACTGGTTAACTTAGTTAACTTTTAAGAAACAAAAATACCCTTACTAGAGACTTTGTATCCACAATGAAAAATTGCAGTCTCCATTCTTCTTTCATGTACCTTAGGGAAACATGCATTTTATATAAAGTGACTCCCAGGACTAACTCTTGGTGTTTATATTCAAATGGTCCCTTTGATTTCTTCAAGTATATGGAACATCATTTTACCTATAAGCTGTTCCTTCTTCTATCTCTTCTATCATGCAGACCATTCTTCCCCAACCTGAACTAAAATCTATCGTTTGGGGTTCATACAATGATCACTAACTGAAACTTACTGAGCAGCATACTAAACTGTAGTTTCCAACTAGAAAATGATTCCTGTAAAATTGAGCCATGGCTTCTCTTGTTATTCCACACACATTTTACTTTTAATTCACAAGACCACATTCCTGGCTTGATCATAGAAAACCAAGCTCTCATGTTGTCTCTTTCACAAACTACCTTCACTAATAGAGATTAAGGAATCAGAAATTAGCTGGCAAGTCTTTTCAGAGAAGGAGAGTAAGAATATATTATTATTATTAAAAAAAAAAAAAAAAAAGTCTGCAGATCTGACTGTAGCAAAAACTTGCTTTTGCTGGTACATTTAGCAAACACGATGGGGAAAACCAACAGAAGAGACATATGAGAAGAAAATAAACCTGCCTTTTTTGCCACAACCTCACTATCTGCCTGTTTCCATCCATAACCAAGTGTCAACTGCATCACCTCATTCTTGCACCTATATTCCATGCACCTAAAAAGGTGTTTCTGGATTGTTACACTTTATTGGTTTGTTACTTATCTCTATTTTTAATGCATTATAGGATGACAAGAGATTGTGTCTGCCTTTTATGTTTGAACAGCCTCCATTAGAAACAAACTAGAACAAGCATTGTAACCATCCACCAAGCAATGACTGTCTCCACTGTGCTCCAACTCAAAATTTAAAATTGTCATGAGAGTACAAACTGAAAATAGGCCATCTTCTCTTGCTCAAGAGTATGTTTATAATCTGTCATATCAAAAAAACTTAACTTTCCAAAAGTAAATGTTGAAAAATGAATGCTTGATGAACAATAAGAAGAATTCACTATTTGCAGCAAGTAGTCCGTAATTAATTTGAAATACTTAATATACTGAGAAAGTCATTATTTGTTTGCAGGCAATTCAACAGTGAAAGAAAAATTAACTAACTAAATAAAATATTAATTACCAGTAATTTGCTCAGCTCAGACAAAATTCAGCACAGCATATTTACTTGTTCCCTAATAGCTTGAACGAAGCTATTCACTGGGTTGCTGCTATCAACAGGAAAGGCATGCTCCTTCAGTTCAAGTAACGCCACAAAAACAAGTTTTTTTTTTTCCTTAATTTGATTGCATAGTCACTGTTTTAATTAATTATTTTTAACAAACTAAGAAATTTTACCCCTGTTCTAAAGTGCTGCTTAATTTCCCTGACACCTTGAAAAGGTCATATTATTCAGTAACAGATAAAACAGAATCAACATAGAGGAATTTCAACCCTGAAGGGTTGTGTAGAACCATGTGAGGCAATGTCTGTGCAATTATAAGGTGCTAAAAGCATAAAAGTGGGAAAATGGAGGGAACAAACATGTCAAACAAGGTCCAATCCTTTTCTGCTATATACAAGTGTCCTCTGTAGGAGCATCTACACATTTCAAAGGAGAGCAACTGAAATCAGGAGGATTGGCAACTCTTACAGTCTCAAAAGAACCATGTTTCTAAAGCCTTCTTGCTCCCAATCAAGAAAAGGATGTAATCTCTGTTCCTACTCAGCTACAGTAAATATGGGTTCTTCAATTTTAAAATACTATTTCTCCCCAGAAACTAGAGCACATCCACAAGGCAAATGACAAACTCACTATACTCTAAACCACTCTCTCCTCAAAACTCCCAGAACAAAGAATATAATAAGAAAACAGAAACACAGGGTAAGGCATCTTAAAAATCAAATCTTTTCCATTTATGACACTGGATTAGATAAAATTGCAAAGAGCTCTCCTACTTATTCTCCTTATCTATCAATATCCTCGTGGCCAGCAATAATAGCAACTCTGAGTTACTGTAATACATGATAATTTTATAATCACTTTCCTTGCAAGGAGCCCATGAACAGCTGCCTAACAATTGAGGGAGTAGCTCCGGACCCACTTACTAATCTCAAACATATAATATTCAGATGACAGTCTTAAGAAAAATAAATAAATAAATATCATGTTCAATCAAATATAAGAATTTCTAGTAGATTTTAATGGAATGAGGAGACATTCTAGCTATCAAGTTAAGTGTAGATAAACAATATTTAATTGAATATTTTCTCTTGTGAAGTGCTGCAATACATCCTCATAATGAATGTAGTTCTTAAAATATTAAATGCCTCCTATAGTTTAACCTTTAACATGCCATTTACTTTTTGTCACACTAGAATAAGCAATTCCTATCTTTTATTCCCCTTCCACACTTGAGAGCAACGTACATAACACACATATATAGATATATACACACCATGAGGTTCACACCATGAGGATGAAACTAAAATAGTCAACAGATCATTTGTATTTTTCCAGAACACAGGTCTACAGAGAAGCATCTCAGCCAAATCAAAAGACTCAGATAGCAACAAAGCATGTCATCATAACTTATCCAAGTCAAGCTAAACCAGAAAAATTATCTTCTTCTCAACTGGCATACACTATGACTGTATTTCCCTATGACAGTTCAAATTCAGACATCAAAATCCAAGCCTAGCCATGCTAATTTTCAGATCAAATTATCAGATTAAAATACCAGGAATTTTCTTTTTTCATTTGCATTAGCTTCCATCGGTGTAGAAAGAGATGCCTCAGGATTGCTCTCTGCCCAATTTTAGCTTTCACAAATGATTGAGCTGTGGTGGCTGGATGAAATCAGGCATCACTGCTCACAGGCTATTCTTTACTCTTCAAGAGTGATGAGTATGCCTTATGCATTTTCCTGACAAACAGGAATTGCACATTACAGACATGAGGGTCTACTGAAGCTTAAAGCATCAGTCTCAATAAGAAAACACTAAGTGCTAAACTGAATAAGAAGATGTTGAAAGTAACCAAGGAGGCCTTGATTACGTGAACAGATTGACAAACAGAATAACAAGAAGCTCTGAAGGGTTGAAGACAAAGATTGAAGAGAAACAATATCTTTCACTACATGATACAGACTGAAAACACAGACAACCTTTAAAATACCTACAGAGAAAAAGGTGTGTCTGAGACCTTGTTGGCTTTTTCCAACTAGATTAGTCTAATGAAAGACATTATTTCTCTTCACAAGTGTTTCTTCACTTATTCCCTGACACAATAACACCTGCAACAACAAAATCTCTCACCCAGATCCCCAGAAAAGTGAAATCTCCAGTGCATGGATGCATGAATGAACTGTGTATCCTTCATAACTTAAAACTTTTAGGTCCGTACCTCTCTATATAATGGACAGACTGTTTTGCATCACTTCAAAACTTGATGAAAAACAGCAAAGGCACTTATCCCTGATTTTTAGCACAAATGAAGACCTCCTGTATGAAAAGTATAAAATTAGGTCTATAAAAATAACCTGAGTTATTTTATTGAGTGAATATTTCATAGGTTAAAATGAAATATCTTTTTTCTATTAAAATATTTCTGTAATACTTACAAATAAATTTTAATTATGAAAAGGAAAGTTAGTCTTGTATTTTCTTCTTGTGTGTTCCTGATTTCCAATTGTTTTTGCTTTTCTCTGTTCATCTTTACAATGCTTGTGCTACCTCCATCTCATGCTATGTATTCTTATTTTCTGATCATCATTTCTTACTCTTCCCCTAGTTGCTGGTTCCTTAATCCACCAATCTAATCTTCAATAGTACAATCTACTGCCATTGAGCACAGGAGACTAGAGGAAGAGTTCTTACTTTTAGCTAAGTTGCACTGGATTTTCTCATTTGGGTTTCTATACTGGAGCAAGATTCCCTATAAAAGTGCAAAAATCCCTTTCCAGGACTCCAGGACTCTCTCCTTTAGCAGTCCCAGGCAGCACGCTACCACAGTACAGACTGCAAGATGTCCTGAGTAGCTCTTGTTTGTGGCAATTTATTATAGTCTCTAATAGAGCTTAAAAAGCAGGCTGATAGAGCTCAGAAAACAAACCATAAGAATTTTAAGGGCAAATAGCATAGATATGCAGAGCTGCCATAAGCCAAGAGGCATACCGCTGAGCCTATACAGACATCTCTAAATATATAACTGAAAGATACAACACCTTTCTAAAAGCAAGACAGAGGAGAACCCAGAAGGTAAAAGAACAAGAAGAAGCCAGTAAATTAATTACAATATAGTAGAAAAAAAAGTTCAGGAGATGTGATTGATTTTTTTTTTCTTTTTAAATGCACTGCAAGTCCAGTACATGCAAAATCTATAACTGAATATGCTGGCTCAAACAGGCCTCCTGGCATAGGACATGCACATATCCGACTCACTCATTCAGCAGAGGCATGGATGTTCTCCTCTTGCTTTTCTGCACCATGTTGGCTTGGTTCCTTAATGAGATCCGAATGAGCGAGGGAGCCAAACGACAAGGTTCACCATCCACTTGCATGGGGATTGACTTGTATGTTAAAAGCGTCACCTCACGGCACTGATGCAGCCTCTCTCCGTGACCACCCACTTGGAGAGCAGCCTGGAAGGGGGAGGGAGGAAGGAGAAAAATACACCTCAAAACAGATATTTGAGTCAGTTAACAAAATCCAGAATGCACTGTTTTGCTGACAGCATGAATTACACAGCATTATATGTGTAAGACGTTCTAATGAGGGACAACGGATGTACTTTGATTCAAAAATTTAAAAGGAGGACTTAACGTTTTACAAAGAAAACTGGTAGACAACAAGCAGATAAATCAGGACAGGTACTAACCGTATATGCATCACGTCTCATCACCTTGTATAAGTCAAGGATATTTTACACAAACTTACAAGATACATACACACAATGCATATCTGTGTTCATTCCTGAGTTTCAATATGTGTTTTGTTGCTTTGTTTTTACACTAACAGCAATGCTACATTTTTTTTTTTCTCTTTGAAACTACCACCATAATTGTGTAAATCTAGGAGACAGAAGGATGATTTCCCCTTCCTGAACAGAATAGAATCCTTAATGTGAATTAGACAAATCTAAAATCCTAATTAAGAGAGGTTACGCTGCAGCTCAACATCAAGACCAGACAGGCTGAAAAGAACAAGAAGAAGGACCTTGTTAAAAACAATTACATATAGTGTTCAAGAATTCATTCCAAAGAAATGAGACAAGAAAGGCATGGACATGAGCAGATTCTTCAAGTTTTAGGCTGACATGTTTGGGCAGAAATGTATTTTATAAGTGAGGAATATGACCATTAGCTATCAATTGTCATATGCAGAAAAAAAAGAAATGTATTTATGCACTATTAACAGAGAGCAGCCTAAATACTAGTCAGGAGCTTAGTCTGGCTCTTTGGACACCATATTATGGAAAAAATTATAATATGATTAATAATACAGCTTATGAAGTAGTTCTCCTCATTGGTCTCACAGACCTTCTTGGGCATGACCAAGCACATCTGGGAGTCCTACAGAGCAAGTCAGAATTATGTGTGTGTTTTAGAGTTACATCCTCAGCACCACAAGCAATGCAGATTTGTAGATAATCAGTTTTGAACTAGGCTTCCTTCAGAGAAAAATAGCAGCTCAAAGGTCCATGCTTCTTAAAAAATATAAAATAAATAAATATTCAGGGATGAAGTGATAAAAGTTCATTCTACAAGATCTATCATGCTAATAGAATTTTTCCTACCTGTAGGTTATTTCCCGAACTCACTAGATTGATCAAAAATAGAAGCTATAAAAGAATCTATAATCTAAACAGACAAATGATTGCTGGTCAAAATGACCTTTTACTTTTTCTCACTTTGAAGATCTGATTTGTCTAAATATATCTTTGAGGAAACAAACAACATTATCAGAGGTATTCACTGATTAAGAGCAGGGACCTGAGCATAATCTATACAAATTTGCTAAGAAGCCCAGATACCTGGCCACATTAAGTTCAAGCCTTTGGTAGATTAACACAATTATGGCGATATCTACCACTGCATATAATCATCCTCTGAAGAGACTGTCATTGTGTTTGACCACTTTGATAGTAGAACACTGGAGTACTTTTGTAACTCAGCTTTAGATCACTTTAAGGACAGCATTGACGAAAAGTTAACTGCCAATTAAAAACTGTTGGTTGAATTTTCTTTCCCTAACGGAACAAAAAGAAAAATATTACTCAATTTTCACAACATTTTGGTTGGCCATACGAAAGTTATTACTATTCTATTTTCAGTAAATGGATTTAGACAATTATATAAACAAGAGTCACATGGGAGTGAGAAACGGTGATGTTTCTGGATACCAGTCCTATGTTGTCCTGTTATTTGGTATATTTATGTTATGAATGTACAAGGTGATGACCTGGTACTAAGACTGATAAGGGATGCTCGCTCTTATTTGTGTACATCTTCTATAATAATACATTAGCATCGCCTTAGTTACTGACATACAGTATAAAAACGTATTTTTAATGTCTGTTTTGGTCGATAATAATTTCAATTTAATATCTGCATTGGCTAAACTTATTCTGCCAACAATATTCAGAAAATTCTGATTTTCTTAATGCATTTTTTTTTAATTCCCCAAGTGAAAAGAAAAAAGAATGTTTTTAGGACAATAGTACAGGCAGTCAAATAGAACCAGTTAAGTTGTCAAGAATGACCCAGACTTAAACTCAGTTTCAAAATGCAGACATCGCCTTCAAAGACTGTAAAGTCCCTATACTGCAAAATACAAGCAGGATGCAGGTCACTTCTACAACCTGACAATCAACATTGATGCAGTACATTTCTTTCAAATTGTGTCTCTCTCTTTGCTGAGAGAATGCAGATGAGAATGCAAATGAGAATGCACTCATCTGAATAGCATGCAGTCTTTCACTAAGTACCCTAACCTTCAAAAGCAGAAGATTTTCCAAAGTATTTTGAGATAAACACTATTGTAATCTGTCAAAACAGCTGGTTTTTAGGAGAAAAATATCTGCTAAGGAAAATAATTTCATATAACATTTCATATTTGTCTCCAGAAGCCAGTTCTAGGAAAAAAAAAAAAAAAAAAAAGGAACTTTTATGTCACAGATTGAATTATACAAAAGCTAGAAAGAAACAGCAGTAATTATTTGACCATAGAACATTCCCACAGTAAAAACATGCTTATATGCTGTTTGTTTCACTGTCATGATCTTGCTCTTTAATTTGAGAGCATTTTAAAGCACTGCTAAATATGTGTAAATTAAAAATATGCTCTTTGCAAAATATTGCTATTATTAAAAAACACTTATTTACAAACTACAGTTTTTCCCCCTCATTAAAAACCTAACAGCAGAGCATATTTTGGCCTTAGCTGAAAACACAGAACTGTGGTGTTTTTTTCAGTATTTAGAACAAATTTCTCCTCTGTAATGCTGCCCACAGAATTCACTGAGCCTGGTCCCACCTTCAGGAGGGACAGCACCTTCCATATACTCACCAGTGAGGCCATCGTGAACCCAATGACTTCAATGTAGCCATCATCATGCCGCTGAGGCTCGAAGTCTCTGTGATCTCCAGGGTTTCCCCAGGGCATTGTGCCAGCACAATACCTACAGAAAGTTTGGAAAGCAAGCTTTGAGAAAGCAATTTTCCCTGATGGGTCCTGACTATTAGCTTGACTATTGGCCTGTTCTGATCTCTTCCAGAAGAAACACCAAAACATCTATTTCAGGATGTAGTTGAGGGACAATTAAAAGTTATGTTGACACGGAATGGACAAAAGGAGAAACTTGGTCTCTAATTTCTAAGCTGGTACAGCATCCACAAATTTAACCATCACAGTCTTCGGAAGGTTCCTCCCCAACAGGGAAGTGGGAGAAACACTAAGCAACAGGCAACAGAGCAGCACCATTTTGTTCTCCCTATTTGCTTTGCTCTCTGCAGATCAGGAGTTGAGCTTCACTGGCACCTGTGATTTGCCTTCCTGAAATTTGCTTATCCCCTCTGCTAGGAAGGCACAGGGGTGCAGCAGCAGCCCCAGCCTCAGAGCATTGTTGCTTCTCTCTCTGCTGGCTCATAAGCTCTGACAGCATACGGACTGCAAAACGTTGCATGGCTTGAGGCAAGGGAGAAATAAACAGGAACAGACGGAGCTGTCATGTATACCTTTCCTAGCATTAAAGAACGAATGTAAAAGTGATCTAAGAACAACAGGAGGGAGCTTTGGACAGGAGACACCAATATCTCCTTACAGCAAGGGCAGTGCTGGACTACCAGGTGTTTGGGCTTGCACATGGAGTAAAGAGGTAGGCTCCAAAGTGTGGGGCACAAGACAACCCATTTGAGGTGCAGGAAGAAAATATTTTTTGTCCTGTTAATAACTAAAACTATTATTTCAATAGTGTTTATTTCATCTTGTGACTTCCTTTTCTAATTTCTCTTTTTGTGTCTGTTTTATAATGTACATATTAGTATACTAATACATGTATATAAGTTGTAAATAAACATATATATTCATGCTGATTTTTTATTTATTTTTTTAACATTAGGGGTGCACAAACAAAAAGTTTTGGAGACCACTGGTCTAGAGAGCAGGAGACAGACAACCTTTAAAGATACAGACGTATTTCTATTTGGGCCACCTTCTACTATATTAAGAAAAAGCATTTATTTCAACAAATTTCATGTTTGTTTCTTGAAAAATATTGATTTTCTTTTTCCACTTCCCACACTGTTTCTAATTAGGCAGAAGACCAGTCATCTTTGTCTGGTTTACTATCTGGTTTGCAGGTTAGGCGCACAACTTTTGAAAGCAAGTTTGTTAAACAATCCTTTCTACTAATTCCATATCAAAGGATATTCAACTTTTTAAAGAATATTGCTGCACCCTGAACTCCCATCCTATTCCATGTTGCTAATTAACAGTATTATAAGCACCTAGCTCTCGGGAAAGCAGCACAGTAGCAATACACTTCCTGCACATCCACCCAACCTAGGACAACTTGCAGATATCGATTTTATTATTAATATTATTTTCTATTATAACTCCAAGCATCTGTCTTGAGCTTACCTGGGAATATTTAAAAACACTATACACTGGGAACTTCAGCTCCTGGATCTTTGGAGTCAGGTCTGTACCATCACACTACAAAGCCAAAGTGACAGAGCACAGAGAAATTGCTGAATGGAGCCACAGACAAGAGAAGTGTTGCTGCTTTGTAACAGCTTTCCCAAGACTTTCCTTGGAATTGTGATGCAAATGTCATGCTCAAAACTGAAAAGTAACAGAGCCATTAAACTCTCACCTCACTCTTTCTCCATTCCCCCCTCTTTCCACAATACTATGACACAATTTCCTATACTTACCACAACTTTAACGTGCTTGGATAAATCTCTTGAGCTTCTTTGCAGAAAGTCTGAAAAGGCTGCCTACAACAGAATAAGAGTAGGAATCATCATCATTGTCTCCTCTCCTGTATTTCCTCATTTCTTATCCCACCAAAGAGCTTATTACCAAATGCCATTATTTTGGCAAACCTATTCTTTCCTGATGTCAGGAAATACGATTTTTTTTGATATATATATATATATATATATAATTGTAAAAGGTTATGATACTTCTCCTTTTGAAAGGTTAGCAAGAGAATGTCCTTGGGTAAAATATGATCAGTACTGTATCCAAGGGAATACTGTAATACAATCAGCACTCTCCAACAGACACGTGTGATTGCCAGAAAGAGTATATGTGTGTTTCTAAATTGCAGCAGGCAAAATGAATCGGTACAAAACTGCTGGTGTGAGAATGGGAGGGAGAAAAGATATAGTAAAACATTCAAGAATCTAAAATAACATAATTCTGTAAAATGAATCACAACTCACCCCTGCATAAAACATTTTATTTCTAAATCGGCTATTGAATTTCTCTGGATTCGCTTCTGTGAAAAGATACAATGGAAAAATATGAGCACCTTAATAAATTGAGTAGATTCCATTGTACTTTCAGATTTTCTATGAACATTATAGTGCTTTCAGCACACATCACTCAGTAAATTATTAACATGAATACATTTTCTCATGTGAGGTTTCTGCATCCATGCCATTATCTGCTATCAGATTCCAAACATTGATATTGAATTCTTCCCCCTTCCTGTACAGTGAAAATAGATGGAAACATGAGCAAAGAGGTAACAAAAAACAACCAGCTTGTTTAGCACCTCTCAGACTATTCATCTCACGACCCCTTCGTACCATCTGTGAGACTTCTGTTTTCACCAACATAGAACAGATTTCTTTAAGAGTTATTAGAAACCTGTGAAACACTAACC
The DNA here is from genome assembly GCF_009769625.2 of Cygnus olor. Taxonomy (NCBI): domain Eukaryota; kingdom Metazoa; phylum Chordata; class Aves; order Anseriformes; family Anatidae; genus Cygnus; species Cygnus olor. Next base: position 61,908,597 of record NC_049169.1, on the reverse strand, counting down.
CATGCTCCAAAGCAGGACTAAATTGTTAGTAAATTATGAGGTGAAAAAGAAATTCTGATGCATTACAAAGAGGATATCCAGAAAGGTACTCAGGAATTGCCATCTCTACCCGAATATTCCTGCAGCAAAATATAAGTGGTTATTCCAAAACCTATTTAGAGAGCTGTTTCATTTTGATTAGACTCAAAGGAATAGGGAATTTCAGTAGTCCAGTAGTAATGCCAATGCAATGGTTAATTATTCTCACCATTAAAATAAATCTGTGGATTTTTTTTTTCTTATTTTGAATGTTTCTGGCTTCTACTGCTAACTGCTAAACCTTATCATATTTCTCTGTCCATTAGATTAAAAGGCCCTCAACTATCAGATATCTTCTCCCTGAGTAAATACTTATGGGCGGTGATTAAATCTCCTCCTAACCTTCCCTCCGATAAGCTAAATGGAGCTCCTTTGATCTTCCAGTATACAGAATATTTCCCAGAATACAGGTCACTTTCATGCCTCCCTGGGGACTGCTTTCCAAGTCTGTAGCATCCAGAGACTTCAGGAGCAGTCCTTCTGATACTGTATACAACAGTAGAACCATTCACCTACTTTTGCTCAGTGATTCTCTAGCAAAATCATCCAAGAAGTGACCTTAGTCTTTCTGGCTAAAGCAGAACACTGGTATAAACACTTCCAAATTACTTCATCTCAAATGACTATTTGTAACAACTCATCTAGTTCTCTTTGAAGTCACTACATCTCACAATATAATGCTCCATTTCATAAGAGTGAGTTAGGTTGTTTCTTGTGTGATTGTCTGCCCCACTATTGTATCATGCATATGTTCTGTTGTGCAGTCAGGGTCACCTCTTCTTAAAATTATTCATTTAATTGCGTAAGTAAATTTCATCTTTTATTCACTTACTGAGCTGACAGTTCTTTACAGAAATTCTCAGAACCCCATGCTAAGAAGTGGGTGGCTCCCAAATGCCAAGAAGTCCCATGCTTCATGTTCTCTGATGTGGTTATCCCCATTGGCAGCAGCCACCAGGGTACTGACTCTTACGCAGATCTTGTGACAAATATTGGCCTGAATCAAAGCCCCAGTTTGGAGCCAGCTAAACAGAAAAGGAGACTTTCTGAGGCCAGGGACTCAGCAGTCTTTAAACATAATAAACTGCTCCTACCACTGACATGGCAGATGAACATGGGCAGGGAGGAAAGACTCTTTTCTACCAAGTTGAATAGAGCCTAAAGTTGACTAGAGTGTGATTTCGATTGTAGAAGCAAATCACTGACTGCATATCCAAAGCTCACTCCATCCTCACCCTTCAACATTAACAATGTCAACAGGGATGAAGTAAATGCTTAGTACCTGCTCCACCAGAGCGGTAAACATAACAAAGGGGGAAACTGTGGCTCTGGAAAGAGTTGCTACCCAGAATGCTTCCTGAAGAAGCAAAGCTTGGAGCCAGCCCTCAAGGCTCAATCTCATTAGTCACAAGAAAAGTGTAGAGGTTGCCATGGAAATAGCCACAGTCACATACAGGTACCTCTGAGACACTGCAATCACTGCTTAGTTAAAATATAAAAATTGAGCAATCTCCATAGCATAAAATGGCCCAATAGCCTGAGAGTTCAAATCAATCTTAATTTATTTTGGATTTAGGTTTTCTGTGTTTTTGTTGTTGTTGTTTTTGTTTGTTGGGGGGAGGGGGGGGAACAGGGGGAGGGTTGATTGGTTAGTTTTTGTATGTTTGTTTTAACACTACATGTGATTACAAATGTTCCACATAAGAAACTGCATACAACCACTTGTCTTATCGGGCCAAGTGCAATGGCCATGACAGTGTTACAAGTTTTCCTGAATCCATTGACTTCTAGAGTTTCTCTGGATTTTCATGACTTGTAAAAGAGATCAAAATCTGTTCTGCATTGCTTAATTCCACATGAAACACAACAAACCCATGCATCAACAACACCTCCAAAGCTATAAGCTTTTCTCTCCTACAACATATAGGAGTGACTTCGTATTTTTTAGCATTCAAGAGGGTAAGGAAACACTAACAGAATGACTTGTGAGAGCAGGCACTAGTGCTATGAAAAACTCTTCTGTCCATACATATCCACTCACAGATAGACAGCTTGCTCTGCCAAGTACTTTTCACCCACATAAATTTTTAAAGCGCTGGCATCTCTGGAATAACATTCATTCTTTATAGGGCTCCATAATTTCATTATTAAGTAATGCCTCCATTAAGTGAGAAAGTAGCCATGCATTTCATCTATACAGTATATTCACAGTCACATTAGCAATTCATGTTGATATGCATTCACAAAAAAAAAAAAAAAAAGCATACAGCTGTCATCATTTCATCCATGTGCCCTTTTATGCCCCCTCATTATTATTCCTAAAGGTTGAAGCAGCCTTAAACATTATAAAATATGCATTAGCTCATTCCATCATGTACTCTGCTCTTTATTTAGCACGGCATTCAGGTGCTATCTTTTCATTTTGTAATGACACTGATAATATGAAAGTGAAGATAAGGGAGGCTGCAGTTCAGAGGAAAATCATGAATATGAAGCTGAAATGATCAAAAAGGGAACACAGGCAATTGGACAAGGTCTGTTTATACAAGCATGCTTGCCTAAACCATACAAATCTAACAGTTCACATCACTCCAAGGTCTATCTGTTAAGCCACATGTGGATTGGGTGGTAATAACTGCCATCAGCAAGGGGACAAGCAAGATTCTGCAAGAGCTCAAATTGCTGACAGTTTGTGGACTTCATTAAAGCCTCTCATTTGCTGAGATGCATTCTGGGTCTGTACCAAGTCCAATGACATTATCTTATACTCATCCATAGGTAACAGTTGTTCATTTCTAGATCAGCTATCCTCCTGCTACCCTGCTACTTTCCCATCCTCACTGATCTTATCTTTTCTCCACCTTCACACTGTAGGAAAAAGTTGCACCTGGCTTGCATTTGTTCTTCTTTCTGCTCTTATTCTGACACTTGTATGTCAGTGTAAGCTTCCTTTATAATTGTATTTGGCATCTCCTTTAAAAGGTCAAGAAATATGAAATCTCCCCATTTAGCCATTTTACTCCAGTGAATGCCATTTTTTTCTCGTACTTTTTCATTTTTAAATCACCAAATCCCTTGGAAAATCATTATACAATCATTTCCTTGCTACCTGTGGTTTGTACCTTGGGTTTGTATGTCCCAGCACTCTCTGAATTATAAGAACATAGCATTAAATTCAAATCCATTTGTAATTTATAAAATAACTGACCGAGGTTAAGAAAAGAAAAAAAGCTCCTCTTACCTCTGGATTCATGGAACTCCAGTGTAACATGTGCATCAAACCCAAGGCTGAAGTAATTATTGAAGACACTGAGTGGAAGCTATAATTGGATAATAGAAAGACGTGTAAAAATAACACAAATTAAAAATTCCATGACATACCAGGCATTAACTACTTTAAATCTGGCACCTCATGAAAAACTAAGGAAATTGAATAATTCAGGGAAGTGTATGCAGAAGTTGTTGTGAAGGCTAGTAATAGCTTGTGGAAGATATTCAAATACAAAAGCCCGAAGAACACAAGCACATCTACAGAGTTTTATGATCATATAAGTGTCTTTGTAAACACATCAAAAGGTTCTTGATTTATTTTCTCATTGAAATTTCCCTGAACATTGCTCCACTTAACATGTCAATACAAAGGTTTTCCTAATTGCTGGCACTTCAAGCTCAGCATGGCAAATGAAACTCAAGCTGTGTTCTTCCTGTTTCATATATAACCAGGAGCAATGCAAGTCCCAGACAAGAAGCCCTAATTCTATTGAGGACACATGAAGCAGGGAAGAACACATCTGGCCTCTTCATCATTATACTGGCCCAGCAGGGCTGTAGAGAGAGAACAATAGCATCCAACAGATAAACTGGAAATTATAACTGAGAAGAGGAAAATGGTGCACAGAATCATTTTTTGATGATAGAGACACTTTCAACATCTCCAGTCCAAATGACGTACCACTACAAATGTGATCCCCTCACAAAGATTTTACTGTTCTTCAACTCTCAAGGTACACTAATGGAGATCATATGGAGACCCACACACAAAGATGTTAAATCCAAACATACACTACTCCTTGCTGAAAAGAAGGGAACAGTTGGTATCCATCAGCAGAATCCTAAGGAATATAATTCTACATCATTTTTTAGATGTGCCTCTAATGGATGGTGTTCACAGTGTTCCTTCTCCTGCCACCTCAGGTTAACTAGAGAAAAAACAGCGACCTTTTAGATAAGATGCCATGGGGGTTTTGCCAGAATTTGGTTCTTAAGATAAATGCTTGAAATCTGAGAGTATAACAACAAATATGATGGCTGATATGCATTATGGTTCACATGTCACTGGAAGCACTGACACAAGAAAAGAGCAAAAGGTGAAGATGCAACTAGAAAATTAAAAAGTTTTGGAACTTCCCCACTCGTACATCTTATGGTGTATCCCAAAAATGCTCTTAAGCATACTATAGTCTCCCTGGGAAAAAGAAGGCTCTAACCTTACGAGCCCCATCCTCCAGCTCATCCTGTGGCAAATCTGGGTTGTGCTCAACCTGGAGATTCCACCGGTCCAGCTGGACAATGGTTCCATCTTCTACATGGCACAGGATCTTGGACACTGGCTCATCCGTGTAACCCTGGCAGCGGAATAAGTGTCACCAGAATATCAGCCATGGATAGCCAAAACAAAGCAAGTCGTTCACCAATTACCTGGAAGACCTCCCTCCTTTCATACAGATTTAAAACAGTGGATCAAATGTTCTTTAGAACACCTCAAAATATTGCTAGATTTTGCTATATGAAACATTTTGGAAAGCTATTGCTTATGAACATAAGTCTTGGACAGGCATGGTAAGACCATAATGAGAAGAACTAGAGTGTGTTTGCCCTGTATGAAATAACTCCAGTGTGTAGTCAAGGATAAATATTGAGGAAAAAAAAAAAAAAAGTTAAATATATGCTTAAATTATAAGTCTACCTATCATTCTCATTATTTGGCCTGAAATACCAGACAGATACATCTATGCTCCCTTTTATTACAACAATTACATCATTAATAATTCAAGCCACCAAACCGGAAACTGAACTGAGCTGTTGTGTCCAAGTGAAGCAGACCTTGCACAAAGCCCCACCAGCTATTTTAGCCAAAAGGAAGTTCCACACTGCTACACCACTAAATAAGAGCAGCAAGTTGAGAACCCACATGTAAGGGTAACCCCAGTCAGTGCTTACCCCACCCCAGTTGAGGGTGCGGGCAAGGTCATTCCCAGTGCCAAGTGGAAGGACAGCCACAGGAGGCTGGGGGTTGAGCTGCAGTTCATCTAGGATGGAGAGGATCCACCCAACCTATAAAACCAGAAATGCAAAAAACTGTTAGTCATGATGATGAAAAGGGAAGCAATGCATGTTTTGATTGTATCCCCACCACGCAAAAGGTCAAATAAAACAAAAGGGAGAAGGAAAAATAAGGATATCTGAAATTTAACACTACAACTGCCCCATCCAAGGTTTTGCCTTCCAGAGAGCTAGTAAAGAAGTCTTCATGAAGCTCCTGTGCAAGCAGAAGCAATAGGATGTAAACACTGTCTATTGTTAATGGCACACAGAGATTCTGAGGAAAGTCAGCAGAGAAGTAGCTATTCTTAAGAAATGATAACACGTAGAATCACACCAGGTATCTGTAAGGCTGCCTAAAAAAATTTCTCTGAAAAATATGGTAAGCTAAAATTAGTGAAGAATGATTAACAATGAGTTAGGAATAATATGGACAGTTCAAGCTAAATATTTTAAATTACCCTTATGCTAAAGGAAACTAAATCTTTGAGAACTGCCATGAAAGAAAACTCAAGAGATGCTTTAGAACAGCACGGTATCTCAGAGCATGTCCTGGAATAAAGGGTCCAGATCAGGTCAAGCACTGATTCGTCCAGAGGTCTCCCATTGCCTAGATGAGAGACCTTAGTGCTGAATTATTTCACTGTGACCGAAACATAATATAAATATAGATAGATAGATAGATACAGGACTTGTCTTGTTAAAAGACTATCTAAACTATAATGCTCAGGACTGAACACTGTGGGTTGGAAAAATGAGTCTGGATCTTTTGCACCATAAGCAATTTGGTTATTTTAGAAAGCTGATTCTCTCTCTTCCCCTACTCTGGACTACATAAAACTTTCAATACAAATCTGGCCAAAAGGAACAAAGTACCGTAAAATATTTTGTTTTCATTAAATGGTAATTTCCATCAGTGAAAGGAGTGTTGCTGAAAACATTCTCAAGCATTTTATGACTGAAATTATTGCTATAAGAAAATAGCACCATTACTTAGATTAATTCTCAACTTAAAAAAAAAAAAAAAAAAAAAAAAAAAGTTAAAGGAATGGGGGGTGCATTTTAAATAATGAATTAAAAAAAAAAAAAAGGCAGATAAGGAAAATAAAATGATTTTTTTTCCTGATGCCAGTGTTCAAAGAGTTCAAAGATGCCATCTCTCCTTAAAATGTAATCTTTTAAAGAAGACATAAAACTACTGACTTCACCTGGATGGGACTTTTCCTCTTCCAACTACTATTTCTGTGATTTCAAATAGATTCTTATCCCAAACTGGAATAAAACTGGAGCTTCCTGAACTGCAGCTAAAACATGAAGTAGTGGAGAGGGAGTGGCCTGGTATTACAACCACCACCCTATTTGGTATTCTAAGGTAAGTTTTTTTCCAAGTCCCTTCACAGAGAAATTTAATGTTGTGTAAGTAGCATTTATCACACAATTATTTATGATAACCTATTGCCAATTGTTAGAGTGTCCATATGGGATGCAGTCCTACATTAGAGCTCATTGTCTAACAGTCATGTGAATCACTTAAAACTCACAAAATTGGATGTTACCAAAGGTACTTGAGTTTATCTTAGGCACCATGGTACAACTAAGTGTAGCGCTTAATGGATTGTCAGAGGTAAGTAACCTTCCAAAAAACAATCCTCTGGTATTGAGAACAGAATACAGTAGAGACCTATACAACTCCAGAACTACTTAAAGAGCCCTTTGTCATTGCCATTGACTTAATCCATACATCTGTACCTCTGTCTCCCACTGGAACAGGTAACATTACAAATACCAGCCACTTTTGTAAATGCTGTAACTGGTAAATTTCAAATTACTAATTTATATTTACAACATTGCTCTTTAATTTGAGGTCATTTCTAAACCTTGTACAATCAAGGATGCTTTATAGTCAATGATGACAAAGAGTATCACTTCAGTCTAAAAGGAAAGCTCCTGACTGCTTTGGAAGCAAAGTTTTCCACTCACACCCTAGAAAGGAACAACAAGCAGCGATGATGGAAAAGTTACAATAAGTTCTGACTCACCTCAATAATGCAAGATAACATCTGGTCTCATTGAATATTCACAAAGTCCATTTGAGCCAGATTTCTCATTTCTAGATGTAATGGCTTTGGGAATAGCTAAATATTAATTTGCTTCAAACTGAGAAGCAGCAAAGGTAATAGTGGAGTGCTGCTCATACTAATGAGAAGGTGCTGCCCCCTGTTGCTTGCACTGCTCAGTGAAGAAAAAGAGGATGCTAAGATTCAACATAGTTGTATTAATTTGTATTTTAATATTTTCAGAAACAAGGTTTTCCTCCTATTAAAATTCTGGCTTCCTCAGACAGCAGCTGCAAATGCTTTCAGAAACAGACTGAAAACTTCTCTTTTTTTGCAGCTATATCTTCTGCTGAAGGAATACCTCACAAGTTTCTCAAGGAGTGTTCCCAATTCAGTGGCAGTAGTATCTTATTGTCCCAGGTACCAGCAAGATGGTACTCAAATCACATTTTTTCTTCATTCTTTCAGGGGAAGCACTAGTATTAATAACCTTTACATCTGGGGGTTTAAAAGAACCCACAGAAGCTGAACAGAAACTTCCTTCAGAAATTCAAGCAGAGAGTGGTTGAGAGCAGGTTCAGCTCACTTATTAAAAACAAACAAACAAAAAAAATAAATAAAAATAAAACAAAAATAAAAAATAAACAAAAACACTGTTTAGGTGCCCTAAACATCTGCTTATATATATATCCTGGCCAGCCATTGCACCTTTCAGCCAGAAATGCATTTTCCTTACTATAGGGTTACAAGTATTATCAAATGTATGTCTGGGCAACTGAGCTTCACAGAGACTAAAGGTCAGTTTTTCAACTGTATTTTGACACTCGGTAGCACAGAGTGAGATTTATAATATTCTTAAGTACTGGTAAGATTAACGCAGTTGTAATTACTTCATTATCATTCTTGGCCTCCAGGCCCCAAAACTGCAAGAGCCCATCCCCATCTGAAGGTGCCTAAATTCTTTAAAGATCAGATCCTACTCACTTATACAAGAACACATAGAAAATCAATAACAAGGAAACTCCTGAACCTAAATCTGCCAGATCCCAGGCTAGTAGTATGACCACTTCCTCACAGTGAATTTTTAAAGAAAATGAGGAAACTTGGGGCACAGAGGAGGCCCCCATTTGACTGTACTCAGACATCATGAAGACAACAGCAGAAAATGATTAAGTTAAGATTTAATGACCCCCAGACACCGATTTAACCTGCTAGATCCTCAGATCTGTGCAAATAGTAAGAGAAGGCCAACAAAGAAGGTCTTTATTTTTTAAGCTGTGCCAAATCTTTATGCATAAAGCAGATAGAACCCAGGACATTAGACATAAGAATATAGCCCCATCACTAAGCAGGCCAGATCACACAGAAAAGAGGAAAAAAAATGAGTAGATTTAATAAACGTAAGGTGGGGATACAATCAAAAATGTGCTCTACAGGCACCACATGGTGGGAAACCCATGACTGTGACCACTTTTATCTCTAGGCAATGACCAAAGGGCTGCCAGGCACTGGTCACCTACCGTCCCATCCCCACCACAGGCCAGGATCCGCAGGTTTGGCACTTTTCTGTACAGCTCCAGCCTGGCCGAGAGAGGGAAAAACAAAAAAAAAAGTGAAAAAAAAAAAGTCAACAGAACAATGCAGGTAGTATTTATGCATTTTGCTGAGTGACAGTTTAACAGCCACTTATTTTTCTCTAGAATATCCATTATCAGTGGCATAGGGTGGAGGTAGAAAAATAAAATAAAATAAATGACATGAGGCCTTCTTTCACAGTTAGACAACCCCTCCTGAGAAGTATTTTTTCTGTTTAACATGGGAACATGTAGCCTGAAATGCCAGGTGCTCATCTCCCTCTGGAGATGATAAAACCTTCCATTGTCCTCTTATCCTAAGGCAACAAATGTAAACATTGGGGGTTTTAAACCAAACATAGTGTTTCTCATCAGAGTTTGCTGAGCTCTGTTTCTGAAGCGTTTAGAGCATGACAGCTCCTTCAACTGATAATTGTATTTCTTTAATACCATGGAAGACAATATCACCTAACAGAGCTCTTCTCTGGCTATCTAATATAAGATACCAACAGGAAAGCCAAAAAAGGCCTGTTCTATCAGTTGCATGAAAGAGAGGCCTCGTAAAATGTCTCCCAGTGGAGGGGATCTAATTCTCCTTTAACTCCATTACACAGCTCTGAAAACTGTAAATCTACTTTAAAGCTTCTGTACATCATGAGAAGAGTGGCAGGTGTTTCAGCAGGAAAAAATAAATAAAGAGTGCTTTAGAATATGAATAGCAAACATTTGGTCCATTCTCATATATGTAAATATATGATTTTAAATGATCAGTGTCCTTTTGTGCTGCCCAGACTGTCAAAATGTCACTGAACAGACGGTTAAGTAAAGCAAAGATCCTTGCCTCAAACGACAAAGAAAGGTGGTCTTTCAGCAGTGAGAATCACCCCTTTAAAGACAGGTCCTCCTGAGGGACACTCACCCTTCAACCACTGCCCAGATAAGCAGCATCAGTTAGTCAGCAATCAAAGACAGTTTCATGCTGCTGTCATCTATGGAAATATAAAAGCAGCTTCACACCTTTATAATGATCAACCACTAGGAAATGGTCAAGCACTGTGGGATCCGCAGCCCATAGACTCTACTGAGATTTAGGCATAATGTACTGTTCAATGAACTCCCTACTTCGACTACCTGAATCTGATCAGCCATGCAATTGCCTTCAGTTGGTGCTCTGATGTACATTTTAAAGCAGTAACTATGAAAAAGATTCAATGATGTTTTCCTAATATGTGATTTTGTGTTAAAGGATAGCCGTCTACAGGTTTGTCCTACTTCTCTTGTAGACAAAATTCTTAAAACATCTTCTATGTATCTATTTACAATATGAAGATCGTGTAACATCCTTTGTCTCTGCTTCTGTCACTTGCTGTGGGCACTCCCACGTCATTTAACAAAAGGAACAACAATCAAAATCTGGCCAATAGAGGGTGCTCCTTGACAAATGTAAAAGATCATATCTGAATAACAAAGCTGCCATACCTCTCACACATCTATTAGAATGGTGTATATGCCATCCCCATCTTGTTTCATATGAACTACCTTTTCCTGAATAGGTATCACCCACAATACCAGAACATCAACTCCAATTGGTTGTCTCCACACATGTATAAACATATTTATTTAGATACACATATTTATACGTGAGGATAGAATTTGCAGACAACACAACAGAGAAAATACAATAGAAGTAACCTCCTATTTAACAGATAATCTATTAACTTGTCATAGTCAATCACAGGAAAACAAGACAATTTGAGTTTGAAGGAACCTCTAGTTCAGCTCCAGCTCAAAGCAGAGTCAACACTGAGATCAGACCATGTTTCTCAGGGTTTCATCAAGCTGGGGCTCAAAAATCTCCACATACGAAGAGAACCTGTTCCAACGGGTAACCGTCCTCACAGTGAAAAAGTCTTTCATTATATCTAGACAGGTCCCCTCTCATTTCAAACTTCTCTTTGGACAATTTGTCCACTGTTTCTTGCCCCTCCTGCCACGGTGCTGTAAAGGGTCAGGCTCTGTCTTCTCAGTAGCTTCCTCATAGGTATTTAAAGCCAGTGTTAAGACCCCCAAGCCTTGTCATTTTCATTCACATGCTTAAGCACCTTATCTGAAGTCATTTTAAGGGCTTAACTATACTCTGAAACTGATTCTGGATAATATGTATCAGCATCATTAGTCTACCAATCTTTCCAAGCTAGATGTTCATCTGTTTTCCTGATATAAAAAGAATTAATGTTCACATGGTGAGTGCTTGAGAACTTACGCATCTTTTGGCCCTTCCTGAGAGAGATCAAATACTTGGCGTGGATTCAAATACCACATAAACGTTTGGAGAATCTTGGTGCCCTGGGAAAAGAGAAAAATCAAAGGAAGGGAAATTATGAATTGTATAATGATTATTAGAAATAATAGTGCTCATTATTCACTATATTTGGACTGCTTTTCCTTCCTCTGTGATTTATAATGCAAAAATAAACCAAGAAAAATACAAAATAAAAAGTGGTGTAGCTGATGACCCCCCAATAGAGACCCAACAATTCATGCACAGTGCACATGTATACATATAAATTGAATTTAACAACACAGATCACTAACAGTTCATAAGAATAAGAACTCAGGTTCAGACCAAAGATTTATTTCCTACAGAAACCTGTTCTCCTACCTCTGACCACATGCAACTATAAACCTCTGTTATCCCACTCCTCCTCAGCCTGCCATCCATGACAGCAAAAAGATGAAAAAGCTTGCAGGCAAAGTCACCATAGTGAACAGTGTCCTGCCCATCATTCAAGTAATGATGTTTCTTTGACACCCACCATCACCACCATGAACCCTTATAACCGTAAGCTTCTACTATCTTGTGAAGCAGGAACCAAGGACTCTGGGCAGTCGCTGCACCGCTGCTCCCTCAACTCAGTGCAGATTGGTCAACCTTTCACCAAAATATCACCTGGTTCTTTAAGGTATAGTATAGGAACAGAAGTGATTTCTTAAATGCCATAACAATGTGGCATTTCACATTCACTGGGCTTTCCTTGTAAAATTACATCATATTTTGCATAAAAGAAGTCTTAGACACTTCACCAGGAATCTAAAATTTCTGTGGAAAGATGAGTTCTGAAAACTTCCAAAATAACATTTCAGATTCCTTTCAACTTGAGACAACTGCTCATATATTCAAGTATCCTTTCCTTCCACTTCAGTAGAATTAGATGGAGGTATAAAGGGCATTCAACAGCAAGCACCTCTTCTAGGAGACTGCATAGAGTTCTTATTCATGATTGACTGAAAACTATTCTTATCTGCAGAAACACTGTTATTAGACTAAACCTTACCTGGTTCCCTCCACTTTTTGGATTGACAAAAACCAGCAATGGTTTCATGAGTGGAGAGGAGATAGGCTTTATCACAAATGGCCGACCTTTGTTATCCTGAGAAACAGAAGCAAGAAATAACTTTAGTAAAAGCTATGGAAAGGGTAAGCTTCCCTGGCATAACATGCAGAAGACCCAAAACAGCTCTGACAAAACTACTTTGGGTATTGGAAACAGTATAGCCATGATAATATGGTGCTCAGTTGAGACTAAATGTATCCAGCTAAGACAATTCGGTAAGAAAATAAGTAAACCTAACCATAGGACTATTAGTATGATTTTTTTCTCTGTGGCCCAATGTCAAATTTCACGCAAGCAGAATATCTCCAACTGGAGATCAACCAAGGGAGAAATTATCCAACTGGACCTGCAAACCACCTCAAGCTGAGACCCTTGCAGTCAATACACTCACCATGGATTTCACAACCCCATTTTTACAATCCTGTTCCACCTAATTGAACCCAAGTGTCTGAGCTGAGTCTTTCACACCCTAAGGGGATGCTGTTTCATTAGTTTGCTGGTAGTCCTGGAGTCTGCTATGTTGTTTCTTGAAAAAAATAATTCAGCAATTAAGAGACTTCTCATATGAGTTTTTGACAAAACATGTCTTTTCTCACAACAAATTCAGTAATATGGAATTTTCCAGTAAAAAAGAATATTTTTTTAAAATCTACATTAAAAAAAAAGTAAAAAAACTTTAAAATCTGCAATTATACATTCAAATAAAAGGGGACTGATTTTCAAAGCTCTGAAATACTTACTTCATTGCCTCTTTTGCTGGCTTTTCTTTTAAAAGATGTTCTCTTCTTTCGTCGCGTTGAAGTCTTTAATGAGTTCTATGTCAAAAAAAAAAAAAAGAACACATGAAAAGCAAAACAAAATTGAGAAGACAGGCACAGACAGAGCCCCTTTATGAAGCTCTTCCATGCATGTCCACTTGGAGAATGATAAGAGTATTTGGCACATGCTCAAGATTTAAATCACATGCGCTGCATGCTTTACACTTCCACACCACCGTTTATGGAGAAAGCCACACACGGAGACCAGACTGGTGCTTTGGAACTGGAAACTTTCCCACGCTGTGAGGGGGGAAAAAGATCAGATGTTCCCATAGACTCACATAACACCACATGTTGTACCTGCCAACCCTCCCAATAGGGGTAGGAGACGCCCATTTCCCCTTCGGGGCTCCAGTCTCCTGCCCAATCAGGCTCGTCTCCTGGTATGGAGACCACCTGCATAAAGATGTAATAAAAAACATGATAAATGAGATATTTTTCATGTTTTTTTTTTTTTTTTTTTTTTTTTTTTTTAGGAAAGAAAACAACAAGTTTTAGCTCTGGCAACCACTATGACTCAACATAATGTAGGCACCATGGTGTATGATGTTGGCACTGCAGAGTCGGTTCCAGCTTGTCAAGAAGCTTGTGTGATCATCTGGTGAGGAACAATGTGAATTGTTAACATTTAAGGATTTGTGGGGTTTTTTTGTTTGCTTGGTTTAAATAATATCACTGAACCACAGGAAAAAAAAAAAAAAAAGCAAAACTGCTTCTATTTTTGCAGAAACTAAAAAAAAATGCATGAAAGCTCTTCTCCAGGCTGGCAATAGCCTACTTAATAATACTGGACCATAAAGGTCTTCTGGTTGATAAGAACATACCAAAAAAGGAATTATTGTTTTTCCTTAAAATGCAGTACCTGATATCATATCAGCAGGAAAATCTTTCCTTTTCCATATGAATGAGATTTTGTATTATAGGAAATACTGTAAATATTTCCTAAGTATTTCAACTCTTGGTCTGTGCATTACTAGGAAAGAAAGTAACACAGGAAATTAGAAGAAAGTTAATTGATTGTTTTCTGGCTTCAAGAGGGAAGCAAGATCCACTCAGCTCATCCAGAAGTTAATTTCTGTCCCGATGTTATTCAAAAGTGTATCATTAATGAAAAGAAATTAATGATCAGACATCACCAAGTCTGTAAGTAGTGATATGTCCCTACTTAATCCTGTTCACTAGCCAGTAATGCCATTACGTTAATAAGAAGAGTTACTAGATTCTCCCTTGGTATACCTAATACCTACTTCCAGAATTTCAAAACCCCAGTACAATACATCAGATGCAGAAGTTAGTTTTTCCTGACTTCTCTGAAACGTGGAAACATTAACAGCTATCTAACTCAAATTGCTAAAGACACTATCCTCTTCTTTTTCAACCAGACCAAGAGAAGCCTGCTGTAGAGCAAAAGGTCCCAAACTTTTTGTCACCTCCCAACTTTTCTTGTGGACATTGATGTATTCATGCCTCGTTGCTTACTGAAAATATTAAAGACAATATGGTTCAGCAAATGAATTCCTCGGTACTTGCCCTCTTATGTCATAGTTTGAGAAACTATCTAAGAAGGCATTCTTATTCTTCCCTACTCTGATACAAAGTGTTGAAAACACAATAAATCATGAAGACTGCACTGACCACAGAAGTGGATGGACAGTATCACCTTCATAGTCTATCATTGCCCTATATAAAGAGTCAGACTGAAGGTAGACAAAAGTCTTTATGTCAATATAAAGGTACAGTACATTGGCCTCAAAGGTTCAGCAGGCAGCCGCGAGCAGTAGGGTTCTTGGCCTATTTTCTCAGCTGATTTCTGCTAAACAATCCTCCCTGGCATGGGGCAAAATAGGACAGATCAGAGATTAGTCTATCCACAGTCTTCCCAGCTATCTGCTGAAAGGTCATGGGCATATCAGGACTTTTCCTTGTGCTCCAGTCTCTCCAGGTGTAAAATTTAAAATACTTATCTTATTGGTAATGTGCAGTGAACTCTACTGGCAAATCATAGACTGTAACTCAAGTCAGGTATTATGTCAGGAAAGTACTTAATTGTACCACTTGAAGGACTGTACATGTTAATTCTGCCTCCACAATAGATGGACTTAAGGCCAGTGAAATTCTTCTGGAAAGAGTAAAGATAGTTCAACAAAGTATTGCCTACTTTAACAAATAATGTAAAGACTGTTTAAGTGTAGCTGTCATTAAATCACATCATAGCATAACTCTTTTCTTGCCTATGGTTGGAGTGGGAAGAGGCATACGACTATATTAAGGAAAGAGTTTTAGTCTAAGCCTCCATCATAACATTTTTTCATTTCTACACTCAAAAAGCAATAACATATGTTACAACACAACTATGTTATTTTGCTTTTCTTTTTTTTTAGCATGCTTATGTGTATAGTGTTAAGAGAACCTAAATCTTTGTTATAATAATGATAACTGCACATCTATAGCAGATGAAAGGTAAGAAGCTGATCAAACATATGCAGGTTCTCTTTGCAAACATGCAGAAGAATAACAGCCAAGAGTAATCATCAGTCTTCACACATGGAACTGAAGAAATGGATGTGTACTACCTTGTCCACATAACAAGGTGATGAGTATTTTCACAAACATATAACGTTATTCAGCATAATACTTGATAGCAAAGCATACCTTTAACTGTGCACCATAAGTAAATCCTAACTTGCATCTAGAGAGGAAACCTCTCCTTTGTGGATGTCAGTTTGGCCATCTTCAAAGAGAGATTTTTGGTATTATTGCATGGTCACTATAGTTCTAAACAAGCTTAGCTAAATGAACAGAATTGGAGTCCTTGCATGGTATTGGTTGGTGTGAGGGCCACAGACTATCTTGAGCAGATCTAATGAATCTGTTCAACCTTTTCCTTTGCAACATTTCAGTCTTCATTTTCAAAGGCTTTTAACATGTTGGGCTTCAAATGATGTAAACAATTAACAGCTTCTGAGAAGGTCAATCTTGACCATCTTCTGGTTGTTCACAAACCACAGTCGGGCAAGACAGCTACAGCCAGCAATTGAGGAAGGGAAGAAATAAACCCAGAAGTATAAAGATTCACTAACACTTTTTGAAGGTCCTTGAAGGATTAGTAGAAGGAGAAAATACCATGTTTACTCACCTTGAACAGGAAAAATAAAATAATAAAATAAAATAGAATCTTACAATTACTGCCTTTGCCCTCACAAACAGAAGACAGACTGAATTATAAGTACATCAGCCAGATGTACACCTTCTCATTGTCTTCTTTTCTCACACAGCAAAAGCGTAGCTAGCCTATTCCTAGCACTAACACCACTTGGGCTACCATGCCTGACTTATAACAAAATGTGACAGGGCAATAGGGTTGACAGCTTTCACAAACTAGAAGACAGAATTGATTTGAACCCTAGGAAATCAGAGATGGTATCAAAGTGCTGCTAACACAGTACGTAAATACCGGAAATCAGTAAAAGCATTACAGAAGTGGCTCATATTATGAATAAAACGAAATTGGTACCAGGAATTTTACATTTATGAAAATGGGTCATTACAGACAGGGCTACCACCTATCCCAGAACTATTTGAACCATTCATAATATTCTTCTTCTTGTAATCAATTGCTTGCAAGCAGCAAAAGCTCCCCGCTTAGAAAGTAAAGAGTGTAAGCAGAGACTTTTCCTTAACCAATTACATCATCATGTTTTACTACTACAATATTGTGGGTAATCAGAGGGGGAGTGTGCTCTTTATTCAAATCCAATATCTGAAAGGTGGTGACCCATGTTGTAGCTAAGCATGGGAAAACATTTTTCGTAGCAATAAAAAGAAAAAGAAAAATCAAAACTCAGGACAAGGGTTTGCTACAAAAAGCCACCTTATTTGCTTGAAATTAAAAACCAATAAAAAGGATGAAGGCACAACTAAAATCAGCTTTATGAGTAGGGAATTCATTTCAGGAGTTGCCCGTGATCAATGTGAGTAGTTAACTAGAGCTGAGAAAATAATTTATAACCAAAAGGCTTCTAGCCAAATTTACTCCAATTATGGAATATGTGAAAAACAGATTGCTCATTACACATATTTATTTACTATCTGAATTTACAAAAATTTGAATATTGTGTTTGTATTATGTGGACTGAATGCAACCATAGTGTTCACCAAACACACATACAGGGTTAAAGGGGTCACAGTACACAGAAGTAGAGCTGGCCAGAAACAGCAGGAGGGAAGAAAACTTCCTAAAATAATAATAATAATAAAATAAGAATAAAAGCAAACAAGATTTCTGCTAAAAATCTAAAGATGCATCTGAAAGATGTGTTAATATTTTCCACAGCAACAGATGCGTTCCACAAAACTAATACTGCACTGGGTATTGTTGTTCAGAAATGTTGTGGAAACTTGCCCATCCTCTGTTTTACATATCATTCCAATTCATCTAAAGCTTCAGTTATTCAAGATAAGATTTTTGCATGCTACTGACCATGAATTTCAAAGACTTGACATATGATGGGAGGGAAAATTGGACTGAAGTACTTCCTCTCCATTCATGACTCAGGCACACAGAACTAATAGACACTTTCATTAAGCCTAACATTTAAAACATGCATTTAAAGTACTTTTTTCCCTATGAATTATAATTAACTAGATCAGATTTTCTTTTGAACTTTTCTGAAAAAATAATGGACAAGAAAGCAAACTGTCTAAAAATATTCTAAGAAAGTCATCCTTTGGGCAACCACCAAATCAGGAGAAAATTACAAGTGCAATTTTTTTAATATAAAAATAAGAAAAATACAAAATAAAAAATGCAAATGCAAGCAAAAAATTAATAGAAACCCCAAAAATAAAATAAAATAGACCAAAATAGCTTAAAAGATTAAAGAAAGACTTCTTAATTAGTTCAAATATGAATACTATTGTTTTTATTAGCTTATTTTCTTTTTATTAAAATTAGTATTTGTTGTTTTTAATAACCTTTTCCTGATTTTGTTTAAAAATAAAGGTAACAGTAGTGTATTGTTGGCTCACCAAAAAAAAAAAAAAGGGGGGGGGGGGTTAGTGAGCTAGAAATTATATAACAAATTCAATAATCTTCCTGTTTTTGTAAGAAACTATACCAAAAAGCATATGAAAGATGCTTTTGTTCAGTGTGTGTTTGTCTGTTTCTTTTCTACCTGGAATCAAAATAACAACAACAACAACAACCACCTACTTCTTGCATGACGGGAATTCCCTTTTAATTTTTGGCCAGTTCTCTTTTGGATACCTTCTCTCCCTATTGTGTTGATTAGTGAATTAACCTCTCTAAAACATATCACATCTATTGCAAAGCTTTGAAGTCTTGTCCTTTTTACCTGCAACTAAATGAGCATGTGGGCTTACTGCTGGCATTCAGCAAGAGCTGATGTGAATAAGACATGATTGTTTAAGAGTCCTTTGACGAAAAATTCAGAGGCATGCCAGACCAGCTACAGTGAATTCTTACTGCAGTTCAAGTGAATGTTTGTTAACAGTTTTTCCCCTGTATTTGCTCAGCTCTATTTAATGGAGCATGCTTGACCTCCAACACAGTGTATTTCTTGCAGTATGCTAGCTGAAGTCACAGTTAAGAGGAACAAACCTGAGCTGCATTGCTCAGAACAAAAGTCATGTTTGCTGCTAATCATCCCAAAGAGGGAAACCTACTGATGGCTAGATGGAAGGGAAGGAGGATACAGGTTCATAGTCACCATGAATGTATGCTGGGTATCAGGGAGAGAGACAAGGTTGAACAAGCATGCCTTAGTGGAGGACTACTGAGTGCCGAAGCCAGGCTGGCCCTGTACAGCCATACAGCTTCAGAAACAGACATCAGCATGCAGTTACCTGAGGTTTCTTCACCTTAATGATCCAGGTGGGAGGCACAATGACAGCTGCGTGAGCCCCCAGGGAACACGGCTCCTCAATGTGGTGTAGCATGAAGCAGGTGACTTTGTTATGAAACTGGAGAAGAGCAAATGACTAGAGTCAATAAGGAGGTCACGAAAGAC
The DNA here is from genome assembly GCF_009769625.2 of Cygnus olor. Classification (NCBI taxonomy): domain Eukaryota; kingdom Metazoa; phylum Chordata; class Aves; order Anseriformes; family Anatidae; genus Cygnus; species Cygnus olor. The sequence goes on along the minus strand of NC_049169.1, from coordinate 61,889,324 downwards.
AAAGGCGAAGCATGGAGAGGAAGAAGAGAATGACACTGAGAAAACTGGACCAACGCTCCCAACTCTGTCATCCTCAAGTTCCCACCTCAAACCCTGGGAGCTTTAAGAACATAAAACTAAAGATCGCCGTTCTTAGCCATGCTTTATACCTACGTAGATAAACACAGATTAAAGCTCATAAACCAGCCTGACTGTGCTAAATGTATTAAAATCCCTTTGACTCTTTGAGATGGCAGCAGCGTTGTGTTGATGGTAGGTAGCCAGTGACTACACTGGGCAGCAAGACTCTTCTCCTGGAAGGATTCATGTGTTAGCCAGCTAAAATTATGGTGGTTTTGAGCAAAAGGAAAAGAAAGACTAAAACTGGGGGTGATTCACTGAGAGAAGAAACCCCGAAAGCAGGGACAAACAGAATTAATTGCTTGGAGGCCACTCAGTGAAGCTGCTACCACTTGCCCTGAGTATTGTCCACTTACCGCCAGCTTGCACCAGGAACAACTGATGGCCACAATCTCTTTACTATGGAAGGAGAACTTCTGCTGAAAGCCCTACAACAAACAGGAGAAAAAGAATTAAATTGCTCCTGACTACAACAAAATTTACAGCTTAAACTCTTGTCGGGAAACTGTGCTAGGCTAAATCAGTTCAGTGCAGTCAGATACTTTGGTCCAGCCTCAAAGCTCTTAGCCATCAAACTGATTTTGTAGGGATATAATAACAGGATTCATGGAGAAGGTTCTTCAGCTAGGGCATGTGAGCACTTCTCTATCTCACTCTCTCATATCCCCCCCCACCTTCCCCCCCCAGTCTTTAGAGACATAAACATTTTAATGCATTTTTAAAATTGTATAGTTAAAGAGGGAAAGGAAGAAGAAGAAACAGACAAGGAATTACTATTTTAATGGGTTTCTAGAGATATGACTAAGATTCAGATTTTCTGTGGAACAGAACATTCTTTCTTTGCAGTCTTTTTTGCCCTAAATACATATATATATATTAAAAATAAAATAAATTGATTTTTTTTATTATTGTTATTATTTATTTTTTTTAATGCACAGTTGAATCAACTACAATGTCTGTCTGGAAATGTTTCATTTGGGAAATTAAGTTTGTTTTATTAAGCTGACTCAGATCAAAATCCTTTTAGTCAACTCAAAAAAAAAAACCAAACATTATCTAATTCAAATAAAAAAGTTATTTATATGTATATTTTTATAGGTTTAAAGAGAAAAAAATCACCATTATCAGCAAATATGAGATTTTATTCCCTTACAGAAGAGTTTCATTTTGTAGAATGCTATTTCAACAGACATATCTTTTTCCTCTAAATTCTAAGTCTGGAAAAGACCATTGGGTCAAATATACCCTTCTTGCACATAACACAGGTGACAAAGTGTAACTGGAGTTATAGCCTAAAAATTTGTGTTCACTTAAAGCTTATTTAACCTGAAAAAGAATTGATTTGGGTTAATGTTCAGCACTCCACTGAACAGTTTGTCATGGACAACTTCAATGTTAAGTCTAGATTTATTTCAAATTTGTAGTTGTCTGGATCCTTTGTTCTTTGTCTTTTATCAGGTCTTTCTTTACCACATTAAGCAGCCCTTCAGCAGCCCAGAATTTTCTGCCTAATTGAAAGTCTCTCTATCAGGTCATGAGGTTATGAGTCGGTTTTCTTTTTGACAAGCTGAGTACTACCCAAATCTCCCACATGCTGGTCAATATCCAAGACCCAAGGAAAAGAGTTACAGTAATCTGATTTAGTAACATCTAGAAGGACATTTCTTCACTGCATCCATAATTAAGGTCCTAGCTGCTGTGGAATGAGATGGATATATGCAAGTTGGATACATGCAGGAAAAACGAGACTATTAGGACACTAATGGTGTGCTTGACAATGACAAACACAGCAAGGAGAAATAAACAACCAAAAACTCATCCAGAGGTACAATGCTCTTGTCAGCTGAGAGACTGAGCTACAGTCTGTCCATAAGCAGTAGCTGAGGACAGCCCTATCAATACACTGATGGGGAGGAGGTTCTCCCCATCTACCTGCTGTGCAGAAATACACATTGCAGCTAGTTCTTCTGGTGTCCCCAGAGCATATTCAAACCAGCTTGCCAGTAGACCACACCACCAACATAGGACAAGTCCCTAAGCTTTTAGCTTGTGCCACTTCTGTCTAGAATTTTTTTTTTTAATCCTTACACTGGTATCTAAGGTTTTAAGAAAGAAACTCAAAGAGCAGGTTCTTCATAATGGAGGTGATTTAGTGTGTTCAAGTTTAGTAACAGATCATGGCTAAATGGCTTCACAAAGACAAGCCATCCAGCTGCTTCTGCCTGGGCAGATCCAATCTTCTATTCAGTACAAAAGCATTTCCAGTGCACAAGAGCAGAGTGACAGTATGCATGACAAGTGCTGAAACTGGACAAAGCACTCTATTCTTATTCACTTAGTCTAGTGCTTCTTACTGTTTCTTACAAATCTTACTCTTTCTTGTCCCAAAGTATTAAAAATAATCAGCCTCTCACGGTCATGAAATGTTTCGTTTTGTTCTGGTTTGTAACAAGCGGGAGAGAAATCCTCTCCCAAAATCTCTACTAAAAACCTAAAATTCAGTACATTAATTCCACAGCCCATCAGTGATATATTTTAAACATATGGACTGACTGAGCAGCTTGTCTGGTTCTGGATGGACTGTTTTTCATTTATTCAGTAAACCATTTGGTTTTTAGGGAGTCATACGAGAAAATGATACAGCAATAAAAACATATTAATGATAAATAACAATGAAACACTTTTCATCCTCAACTTGCATTACAAATGTGAACTAATTCTTCCTAAAGATATATAGTTTGAAGTAAGATAGTAATTATTTGAAAGCTAACTTTTCAAATAAAAGAAGTGATGAAATAAAGTGATGTGCTGGAGGTCACAGTGAGATTTGACATGGACTATCAGGTTGAAACACTGGGGGACCCCATACTCCACCAAAAATTCGCTCTTCCTCCTTTCCTCAGTGAGAAAAACTTTATGAGAATATCAGCCTATCAGTACCTGATTAGCCCTGATTCACTAGCAATCAATTTCTGTGCAACACATGAAATTCCATGCTGTGAGTTGTTCCTGTGGAAGTAAATAGTTGTGTATACCAGAGGAAACACATTTGGAGGAAAAGAGCACCTGAATCCCCAGTTTGAACTGGTTATTACAATCTGCCTAAATAATTGGGATCAAAGCCCCCATTAATAAAGGCACTCACACACACATACACAGCACATAGGGTTCCATAGCTCCAGCATATTTTGGCTATATCCATTAACCTGTTTATCATGACATCTGCAGAAAAATACAATTCCTTCTGAACTTCCCCCCACCAGTAAGGACTGATAGGAATTTTAGGACAGACTGGTTACACTGGCCACATGCATGTAACCAGCACAGGTCTTAATGTGACAGACTGCAAGAACTCCATATGTAAAATGAAATCCTAATGCCTTTAGGGGAGATCCAATCTAGAAGGGCAAAGGAGGCATGCCATAAGAATGCTGCCTGTGAAGTGCCTCCTTGCAGTGTTCACATGTCACTTTTTATAAAAGGGTACCATATTTGTATGGTGTGCCTTGCTGCAGCTGATAATCTACATCACTATTCAGATACAAATCTGATTTCTTCTGACTAAAGTGTCACGCCATGGAGATTAGACACAATCTTTCTTACTAGTTGATGGTAAGACAGAAACAAAAATATAATACAGTGCTAGAGAAGGGAAATCAAATCCCTGTATTATTTAAATATCTCTCACCAAATTTCAGGGGTTCATAAAATTTCAGAAGAAATGTCCTCAGGACATAAGGCTCTTCTTATTCCTTTTTATAACTTTTTAGAAACAAACTTTTGTTTTGCCACATAGATAGTGAATGTGAAGCAGTCTCACAAATCCTAGAGTCTGCTGAGACAGAAAGAAAGCAACAGCCTTTCTTTTTCCGGAAGCCTGAAAAAAATAGGCAATCACAATTTTGGTGCAGAGAATAGTACTATGAGAGCACAATATTGGCACGGGGTTGGTTTAACCAAGAAAAAAGCTCAAGGAGCCACTTTCTCATCCTTCTTTCTCATCGTTTTCATTGGCCTGTGCAGCACAACGGTCCAGCTCATAAGATATGCCATTCCTGCACAGATGCAACTGCCTTTTCTCTTCCCATGCGTGAATCAGGGCTGCTACCATTCAACACATCAGTCTTGTCATTTTCTGCTTAAGAGAGGCTAAGTATTTAGCAAAGAAAATATTCCATGACTGGAAGTAGCTACTGACTACCTTGAATGCATGTGTGCCCAGTGTTGTGTTTGTGCTGCATGGGCAGTCTTACCTTTCCACACTGCTTACATTTCCCCTCCTGTCTCCGTCTGTGCACCCAGTGATGTCGGACAAAATTCTGCAAGAGAAGGACAAAGAAAATGTCACAGGAAGTGATGGTAGCTTACATTCAAAAGATACCATCCACATGAAATTGATTTACAGAGATCAAAGAAAAGGTCCCTTCAGCCAAGGCGATCATTTCTGGAGTAAAATGCAGTAGTCCCCCCTTGAAAACCTCAGACACAGCCAAAACCACGTGAAGAAAAAGGACAAGATAGGGTTATTTATCCATGTCAAAATGTGTCCAGAACTACTTCCTTGTTGTCCTTCTATAAAAAGAAGAAAGTACACTACATGAAGATAAGCATCACCTACATATATACTCAGCCACAACACAGGGCCTTGTTATATTCTACTTGGAAATATACTCTTAAAAGGCAAAAATATTGCAAGTCAATGCAGGTAAAGGGAAGGCAGGGAAGAAGGACCAGTCACTGAAGTAGTCTGGAGTCCTTACACCCTGGATGGCATCAAGAGGTGGGCAAGAGAATGGAGGATGTGCAGGACTGCAGTGCTCCTTTTCTTCAGGCAAGAGTGTTAGAAGAAGCCTTACTTGTGCCCTGCTGTTATGCCAGCCTGCACAGAGGAACTCATGTGGCAGGGAACTGAGCTACCTCTGCTAAGAGCAAGCTGTGACATGATCCTACCAAAGAAAGAGGAGGAGAGTCTCTGAGTTTCCCCATCTCTGCTTTTGGGGAAGTGAACCGTGGCTCTTAAACAAGTAGCGTTCTATTTCTCCCCCATAACTACCAAAAATGAAACAGAACAACAAGCAAAAGCAGTCATTTCCAAGTCTTCTTCCATACTGTGATTACTCACGGAAAAAGGGCTTCCATAGCACCAGACTGGCAACCAAAACAACTATAGCAGTTAGGGTTGTGGTTTTTTTCCCCTCTTTAAATAAAACAAGAAAAAAGAAAAAAAAAAACACCACCACAAACTAATGTGTAAATAAGTTTCAACAACTATCTATTCTTTTTTGGTGGTGGTGGTGGTGGTGGTGGTGGTTTTGTTGTTGAGGGTTTTGGGGGTCAGGGTTTTTTACTCATTTTTTTGTTTTGTTTTCTTTTGGAACCACTGACTTCTAACTCTATAAGAGATACATAAAAATAGCTATAAAAATAGCTATAAGAACAGTAAATACCCAGTACCTTCAAGGGAGCTGGATTCATACAGTAGTTGGATGCAAACCATGGGGTTTTTGAATGTTTGATATTTTGACTAACAAAAATCTTTGACCATGAGAGATGCTTGAAAAAAATATAATAAAAAATGAAGGGAATGTTCAGCTGAAGCTCAGGGAAGCACAGAAAAGACAAAATACTAATTCAAAGGTCAGAAAGAAAAATGAAATGCCACAAAAAAAAATAGAAAAAAAAGTAGAGAATGGCTGAGTGAATGGGAAAAGAAACAGCAGAAAGACAAAATGGTTCCTGTCAGTATAAGTAATGCAGCAATTCAGCTAGAATTCATTTTACATTTATTCTGGGGTGAAGAACAGATCCCACAGGGAATCAATACTCTAAGATTCTTCTGAATCTAGAAGCACTGCTGCAGCTCCACACCACGTGAATCAGCCCACAAATCAAATGAAAAGCAACCATCATTTGTCCATTACTTACCTCTCTTGGAGACCTGGAGCCCCCTTCTCGGAAAGTTGGTTTGCAGCGAAAATTAATCTGGCATTAAAATAAAGGTGTTAGAACTGAAACTTAGCTGAGAGGTTATTCCAATATGTTGATCTAGGCCACACTTCCAAATTATCTGTTACCTATTATAGTATTTATTTCACTAGTTGAAGAAAGTAACTTACCTGGATGTCAGAAAATCTCTTCACATGCCACAATAATACTCCTTGCTAAATCTCTACAAAGCCCTCACCTTCATTAAAGCTACTGCTGCCTTCTCAGTTCCATTATTTAAACCATCTCTCCCTTGCCAAGAAGGCAACCATTTCACCTGTGTTTTTTTTTCTGAAGAATGTCATTTGCAACCAAAGTGGACTTAAGTTCTCAGAAGTTAATAGGAGCTGGAAAGCTAACTCTAAGACCTTTTTGCACATCCCAGCCTTATGCCTTCATAAGCAAAAGCTGTGCAAAAATCATCTTAATTTACAGGAAAAAAAGTGTACATTATCCTAAATTTCTACCTTTTGTTTAGAACACTCCCCCAGTCACAAGCCATTTGGTGAATATAAAACTGCCTCATGCAGTGGTATTGTCTCCTTAAGATGGGAGAGGAAAGGCAAAAAAGAGGACAACAGGAACTTCAATGGAGAGAATAAATTTTTAGGAAGTCAAAAAGAAAAAGCATAAAATAAATAATGAGGGGATCCTATAAGAAAAACCTAAATAATTTACTAGGGACAGTAGTGATAAGATAAGGGGTAATGTTTTTAAACTAATTTTAAGTAGATTTAGATTATATTTTAGAAAGAAATTCTTTGCTATGGGGCGGGGAGGCACTGGAGCAGGTTGCCCAAAGAAGTCTGGAATGTCCCATCCCTAGAAGTATCCAAGGTCAGCATGGATGAGGCTTTGAGCAACCTGGTCTACTGGGAGGTGTCCCTGCCTATGGTGGGGGGTTGGAACTAGATGATCTTTAAAGGTCCATTCCAACCCGAACCATTCTATGATTTTATGATCTTTTGAGAAAAGAAAATCAACAGAAATGTAAGCAGGGGAATATATAAATATATATATGAAATATATATTGAAGAGGGGAAAGAGCCAGAAGAAAAAGACAAAGGATAAGTGGAATGCACTAAATTGAATGGATTCAAACTTAAGTTCGAGGAGTAAAACCTTTAAGGATACTGCGTAGCCATGCTTTTGTTATGAAAGTAGAAGGATCAAGTTTCCCCAGTTTTGAACACAACCCCCTACTTCCCACAGAAATAAGTTTTTATTCTCATATAATCATGGCTTTCAAAATAATAGCTCAAGGGAGGAAAAAGAAAAAAGTGAATGACATACTTATTACTTAAATCAAAGCCATAGCACAAACCATAGCCATAGTCATTTGTCTTCCTCCATTGCTCCTCATGAGGAATTGCAATTTATCATTCCACTGCTGAGTCCTAGCAGGTTAGAAAGATCTCCATCTCTTAAATTCATTTTACTTACAACTTGGACTTTTGCAGAGAAAGCCAAACAGAAGACTAATGTACCAGTTTTAAACTCCACAGAGTTTAAGATGCATGCAAACTTAATAACCCTCTGCCAAGAGGTGAATTTTGTGTTTTCTAGAATAGCATAGACAAGCTCAACAGAATGGGTTTTATCTAAGTGCTCATTTGCTACTGCTGGCAAAGCCACTACCTTACTGGGCTACGGAGAGCCAGCATCCCTGATGATTGGAAGTCATGAAAAATTCACTGGTAACATTTTGTGCTGAAAGCATGTGCTAATGCTAATTTCACTGTTGGTAAAAGCATTGGGGGTGGAAATGGTACCTCTCCAACTTGGTATTATGGCAATCACTGTGACATTTGTCAACACAAGCCCAAATACTGGGAAAATAAAAACCCTTTCCAAAGGGTTGCTGCTATAAATTTGTTTTGCATCAACTTCTTTTATGAAGAACAACATCTAGTAGTGAAAATGAAGCTCTAATGAAATCCATGGGTATATTCCCACTTGTTTCATCACACATATCCCACCAAGAATGAAAAACAGCAGAGGGGGAGGATTCCTTTTTCACATTCCCAGTTAGGTGTAATGAACAAGAAACACTGATGGGAAGCCTGAACCCTGTAATCAATATTCTATAAGCACCTGGGGGGAAGGAGGGCTCCTTGAAGAAGGTGATAAGCAGAAAAGATGTTCATAGAATTAATGGCACTATAAAGGAAAAGTTTCATGTTTCGTACTTCAAAAACAAAATTTTTTTTTCTGAGGATTTGAGGAGAAAACAGCATAGTCTAGTAAATACAGTGGAAAATATTCATAGTAGCACCTTATGCTGCATTGCTCATAATAAATATAGCTGTCATAAGATGAATTATTCTGGGTTTAGCTGAGGAGTTTTGAAAGGCCAATTTTGCACATGGCAGGATACTGCATTTTCTAGTTTCAATTTTCAATCTAGAAATAAAGGGAAAATATCTTTAATTATAAAAATGTGAAAGCATTCCTTTTTTTTTTTTTCCCCTAACAGTTCACAGGGTTTGAAGAAATCTATTTTAAAAGATAAGCTGAATTTTTAACTCAACTTTTTAACAAATACATTGTCAAAACAGCTATGAAAACCTAATTTGGCATATGGTGTTTTCCAGACTGAAAGCGCAGTATGAGAATGAAATAAATGAGTGTTGCCTGCATCATGCTCCAGAAGATGGCAATGTCTTACCTTCTCTAACTGCTCCATGCACGCATTGTGGACCACAATCTTGCACGCAGCACACTTCCTCCGCAGAGCAGATTTCTGCAAGAGGAAAGGGAGAAGTATGTGGATGGAGGTGCACTATTCTCCGCAGGAAAAAAAGTTAGCTGTGAAACAGATGTTTTTCTCTTTATAGAATACATATTTTTTCATCTTGGTGTTCTCAGCTGTCCTGTATATTGAAAAAGGATTCTGAAGCTCTCCCAGTTAAAAATTGGACTTTGTGAAAGACAGAAGACAGTGGTACTCCAGTTTGTGAAGTAACAGTACAAGGCTCATTTTAGGTAGCAGATAAGGAGGTTACAGCACAGATCATCACTCTAAAAGGAAGCAGCCCACAAAGATGATGGGCAGAGCCAGTGAAAAAAAAGAGAAAAAACATACAAGCAAATCAGAGGACTCAGACCAATTAGGAAGAGTATATTATTACATGTTTATGATTCAATATTGATTTTGATGGGCTTGACCACTGCTTTGCAGAAAAAAAAAAATGAAGTCATTTATCTGAGAATGATAACCTTCTCACTGAATGTTCTTAAATGTTTATGAAATGTTACAACAAGGACAAAATTCTCAACTTAATTATGATGGTTAGTTTTATTAATTTCAGTAGGGCTTTTAAAATAATTTCCATTGACTCCCATGGGCCAAAGCATATCATAGAGAAGAGAATGCATCCAGGAGAGAGAGTACATTTATTTTTTCAATTTTTTTTCATTGCATGTACTCAATTTAATAAACCAGATGAAATTAATTTTATATGAATTTTAATTTATAGACCTGCACTTGAGGGACAGAAATGTTATAAACACACAGTATATCGAGACTGGTTTAAGATTTTTACATTCTTTTTTTTTCAAGTTAATTTAAATTTCTAATAAATTATTTCATTAGAATTTTCAGTAAATTGTAAATAAACTCAAGAAGAAGCAGGGAAAAACACATCTTTGCCTTACATTATAATCATTACAATTTTATGGAGTCTCATAATTAAGTAAAAATACCCTCATTCTGTGTGCTTGCTTGTACGTTTTAATGTTTCACCAGAATAACCGTGGCACTATATAACTCTCCAATATTTCATGTGTTTTGTGACATGTTAACTTTCCAGTCTCCATATTTACCAAAGACACTGAGGAATAATACACAGGAATCAATCCCTAAGATGAAAAACTGCAAAAATCAAATAAAGATAATGCCTTACAAGCAGCTACTTTTGAATATCTTGATTTGAGTATGTTGCTGGTGGCACTATGAGTAGTTACAGCCGTTTATGTTGAGAGAATAGTAAAAATTCAGACTTCATATTTTATACTACTTCTGACCTATTTGATTTATCACAAAATTTCAGCTCCACATTCCAAAGAATATGAATTAATGTTCTGTATAGGCTAACATTTTCTACAAAGTCTTTTCATTTATAGCTTAGCTATATTTTTGGCCATTTCTCCATTAAAAACCTCTGGTATTACATAGGCCACATGTAAAAGAGCTAAGACAAACAAAAATCTGGTAGATGTGAAAAATTCAATGTCTTCAAATGATTCCAACTGGAGAAGCATTAGCTTTTTGACAGTTCAGATTAAACCATCCACAAATAATATTAACTGCATTTCCACCTCCATCTCTCTAAACTAACAAAAGCCTTTTGCACTGTAACCTGTTATAAAAACAGACACCACTTTTCCCAAAGGGATCCAATAGTACTTAAAATAGAAAATAATCTCAGTCAGGTCAAGCAAAGGCCAGGCAATTAAAAACTGAGCAACTTTAAACTCTGCTGCTTCCTAAATGTGACTCAGTATCTCCATGCCTATTGGCTGCAAAAGCTTGCTGCCATGTAAAACATGCTCCAACATTACCAAATAAAAGTGCAAGTCAGTGGGTGTAATTCACCAGCTATTGCAGGCAGTGTTTCCACCTTCCATACAGATGCTCCTCTAAAAAGCTGTCTCAGCCTTGCAGTCATATGCAACACATTATTACATTTTCATGCTACTCCCAGTAAGCTAAATCATGAGGAAATGTTTACTTGTTCTATTCAGAACATAAGAACAGTCATATTGGCAGACAAAAATCCTGTCTCCTGCTTTTGCCCAAACCCATTGCCTCAGGACCACTGTAACTGCAGGGCAAACACATGATGCTTCACTTGAATATTACCCCACAGTAAGTAGTCTGTTACAACTGGGACTTTGCTTCAGCAGTCTTTGTAAACAAGAACACACTTCCCAAGTTTGACCTTCACGTTTTACACTGTGAAGTAACTAATTTGCTTGAGAAGTTATGGGAGAGGGATATTAAATTAGAATCATAGAAATTGGAGCTACATAAAGCACTGCTGGTCTGGATCAAACAATGTGCTACTAACGCTGGAGGTAACTGGTAAATCAAAATACCTCAGTTTGAATCAAGTGATCTGAGTTCTTGTAGCTTTTTTATTTATTTATTTATTTTTTGGAGGCAGGCAGCAGGGGCTTAAACAAAGCAAAAAAACAACATCGCAGAAAAGCAGAGGTGCTATTCACAGACATCACACAGAAGGGGGACTCCCATTACATTTTGCAGTCCAAGAGCCAGGAAACTCACTTGGGCATTGATTCAAAGCAAGGGTTTGAATACAGGATCACCACTCTCTAATAAAATTTCTCACCTTACCAAAGGAACTGTATTGTTTTTTTCATTTTTTTTCATCTTTTCTGCTGAAGCAGTTTAACTTAAATATTAGGAAAATGAAGAGTTACTGAAGAAAGCAGAAAGTATAACAGCGACTCCATAGTCAAAGAATAGAGGAACATGAGTTAGATCCAATGAAATTTTTTAATATACAGCAGAAAAGCTTCAATAGGAGAAGGCCAACTTTGAATATTCTATTCATTGCTGGTGAGTGCACTCAAGAGTTCAGAAAATTCAGTTCAAATACTTGCAGTGAGAAAATCACAAAAATGTGATCAGAATCCTGCTCAGACATCCCAGCAAGCGATAACGTGTGTATATATAAATGAAATAGGCTCATTCATCTAAACATTTCTGAAATATCTCAGTATCTTAGTTTTTTTCCTTGCCATATTAATCAAAACTACTCATTAAATTCACTCTCATTGTGTAAATAATCTGGATCATTCAAAATTGTTTGGGGCTTTTTGTTTTCCATGCAATGAAGTATTTAACCAGCAGTCTTTTGTCTTTTTTGCATTCTTTCTTTCAGAACATAGGCGTCAACAACAGAAGCAAACAATTCAAACTACTAAGCTTCCAAGCAGTGCACCAATTTGAAGTCAGGCTCATTACATCAGAAGCAGAGAAGAAAATCTGAAAATAACGCACTGAGAATTTGACTTGGCAGCTTTCCTCCCCCAGGTAGCAGAGGTCCCCAGAAACATTTGTCTCCAGCCACAGATGCTCTCCATTCACAGCATTTTCCTATGAAAAAGAAAAAGAAAAAAAAATAAGAAGAAAAAATAGAAAAGATAATTGTTAAACTGGTCTGTGAAATTCAGCCATGAGAACAGAGAAGGAAAAAACGTTATATCCGATTTTCGCCATAAATAAATAATAAATAAGTAAACACACCATGTGTTGTTTTGGTTTTCTACAACACTAAGACATGAAAATATTAAGCTAGCTGAACACCCCTCTTAAAAGTGATGATGCAAGGAATGATTTGTCACCAGTGAGAACCAAACTATTTCACTGAACAGCACAGAAAAACTTCACCCATTTTCTTCACACTGTGCCTAGTTTAACTGAGACTCTAAATTTCATCAATGGATGCTTATGAGTTTATAAGACGTATACAGAATTCTAAAGAAACAGAAAGCAAGAGAAATAAAACTAAATGATGACTAGTGAACTTTCAATTACAAAAGCTCCAAAATCCAAGAACTGGCCCTAGAAATGCAAAATGACATATTGACTATAGCTTTAGGATGACAGGATAGTTTAGACAAGGAAAAATAAATTCTTTAAAATGAATGGATCAGCACATGCTTATGAAAATGTCCACAAAATATGAACTATCCAGAAGAGACCAGACTTTAAATTTCTATCTGAAAGTATGATACATTCAACTGAGCAATACTCTCAGAAATCTACCTAGCACACTGACAGTTATTAGTGATTAACAAGGCAATCCGATTTTCTTCAGCAGTCTCCTCATTTAACCAAATCTGCCCCTTAATTCTTTAAAAATACTTGGTCTGAGGAAATTTAGTTGTAGAAAAACTATGGTTTTCACTCTACTATAATGCTGGCTCGACTAAAAAGACTAAGAAGTTTACTGTACACTATTTGAGCAAAGTGAATAAACAGGATTTCTGCTCAGCCAGAATTAGAGCATGATGGAAAAGGCTTTGACAGTCTCTGACATTTGGTTCCCACACTGCAGAAGTCACAAACGATGACGCTTACCAAACAGATGGGGTCCGACAGCAAGATACCCTGAAATAGCCATTTTGGTTAAAAAAAGTTATTTAAAATTCCACTGACAGTTTCAAAGTGACGAAACGATAAAGTTTCTCTTGCCATGTGGATTTCTTAAGTAAAGCAGAGAAGCAGAAGTGGCAAAATTCTTTGTGTTCTGGAGTACACGTGCAACCAAGATCTAGGCAAATCTGCACATGGTGCCTACCACAACTATGGTGCTCACTTCCAATAAACCAAAAGGAAAAGAACAATACAGGTTTTTCTGGTGAGAGACCTACCTGTCCACAGGCCACCTAACTTCATCAGAAATTTTCCCATTAATGTCATACTCAGTATTACCTCTCACCACTAGGAGCTGGACGAAAGCAAGACATGGATTCCAGTCTACTGCCATTGCACTAACTAACTTCAGTTGGCTGCACGCTGTTCTGTACCTTCATTTCTTCTTATCCTATCATCTGCCTGAATCACAGGCTCTTTGGGACAGAGATTTTCCTGAACCGTACTGTTCAGTACACAATAGCTTAGAGCTGAGGCTTCATAACTCAAAATAGCTTCTAAGGACTTGAACTCGCTTAAAAGTTTTCAAGCCTTACTCAGATGGTAAAAATATATTGAGACTGGAAATTCTTTCCCTTCAAGTTTATGCTTATATTAAAGCAGTTTTCCCTGGCAAGAACTGTACCAGTTTTACAGCACTTCATGGAAGCCTAGTCACATCATGCTAATAAAATTACTATGCCCACAGTATTGCCCAAAATATTAAGTTCCTGTCTAGTTTATGAGGAGCCAGATAGAACGAGGACCAAAGCACGAGGATATGAGCTCAGAGTGTTTGACCTGAGCACATTCCCTGCTGAAGTAGCAATGCAAGCTCACATTACAACCCAGAGTTCAATTTTACAGGTTATAAAAGATGGTTAGGAAGGATCAACTTGGGAAGCTAAGTAAGAAAGCACAAAGCTCCTGGGACATAACTTTTAATCAGGAATCAAAAATTCCATTAAAAAATAGATTAAATACCCCTTCATACAGACTACATGCACATAACTTGCCATCCAGGATTTCTAAAGATAAAGTGGCCTATTTCCATAACCTAGTTTAGACTGATTGAGTTTGTTCTCCATTGTTCCCAGGCTCTATCATAGATTCACGTCTGATTTTCCATCACAGTGTAAATAAAATAAGTAGTCTACAGGGATGACCTTTCTAGTTCATGCAATGAGAGAGTTCAGACAAGACTAGATAATAAAAGTGTAAATAACCTGATCTGTGCCACTGAGAAGTGGCACACCTCCGATATCCACTGCCACAAACAATTTCACAGCACTGTGCAAGAAAACTCACAATTTCAATTCTAGCAAACTGACATTTCAAAAATCTTTTCATCCTGAATCAGAGGGGGGGGGAAAATAGATTTCCCAAGGAACAATGCCCTCCCCCAAAGAGATTTGACTGTCAATTACTTTGTCTCAATAAGATCAAAAGGAATTATTTGGACTTCACCATTTTGATTTTTACAGGGCACTGTCATTTATATGGTGACACGTTTTGTAACTGCTTATGAAAATCAAAATTATATAGTCAAAGGAAAATGCTTTGACTTTTTCCAAGCTCAATTTTTCATTCATTTACAATAGGAAGATTTAACAAAAATCAATAAATTTATACTGAGCATTTTGACTTCAGCAAATCAGTATTACCACTCACATTTACAGGCAGTATTCCACAACGTATGGGACAAAAGGGTATCCACCTGCCAACACGTAAGCTGACAGAGATCACTGGGACCACCTCTAGAATGAGCTTCTGCGTAACACAAAACTAAAGCACAGCAAAGTCTACATCGTCACTTGTGGATTTTGACAGAGATTTTTCCACAGAAGATTCGAGTTCAGCAACCTTTTCATAAATAATTTGCCAATTTAGTTTATTTAGCACTTGATGTTTTTATGTTGGGTTTAGTCGTAAATGGCTGCTAACGAGGCAACCATCCTCTTTCTGTCCCTGACCCCAGAGACCCCACTTTCATGCTCTTGCCATTTCCCTCGTGCTAGTTCTGGTGGCTGCGAAGCTATACATGAATCAGTTCTACTGCTGGGAAAAATAAAAAATAAAAAAAAGCTACCGAAACAGATAGACAAAATGACTCACCCTGTGACCCCACAACTGCTGGATCTGACACAAGGAGTGGTGGGTTAAGGGTGGGTTAAGTAGGACCAATGCTTGTGGTACCAACTCACCATTAGAACAGATTAGCTGATGTGTCAAATCATGCTTTTAGGCTGACGTGCTTTGCTTTGACTTGCTCTGTAGAAAAGAGACACTGTCCATCATCTTGGATAAAACAGGAATGAGCATGGCCTGTTAAAAGGAGGACTGGGAACTCTGATTCCTCGCCTGGCTTTCCAGCTGTTGCAAATGTGTGCAATGCCCTGGGTCAAGAAAGAGCCCCTGCTCACTGAGACAGAGGCAGCATTGCTTTCCTGGCAAATGCAGCCTGCCCCACAGGGGACATGCAGACTCAACATGCTCTCCCAGATGGAGACCTCCCATTTGATTGTTCCTGATCCGCTACCACCTTATAGCACACTAAAATAGTTTCAGTATGACAAACATTCTTTACATATGAAACAAAAAATGTGCAATCCCCCCCCCCCCCCCCAAAGTGAAAGGGAAACAGGAATTCAACTAGGAGTTTGGGGACAACGTAATTGCATGCTTCTGATCGTAACTTGCTTTGCACATTTCACTAAGTCAACTTGTTTTCTTTGTTTAAGTGACCCAGCATGGTTACATGACAGAGCAGGTGTTACAGTTTTTTTCTAAAGCCCTCCCGTATCTCCATATCTTACTGCTCTTCAAGCTGCAGTCGTTATTGTTTCAAAGGCAATGCAAACAAACTTGAGGAATTTCCTGTGTTAAGGATCCATGGACATTCAGCCAAACAGATTAGCCAGTCCTCCCAGATTTTTAGTTTAAAGGACCTGTAAAAGCCCTTGTAACAGGAGTGGAGCTCTAATCCATTCCTGTCAAGGCTGGCATTTGGAAAAAAAAAAAAATCTGTAAAATAGATTTCTAAAATAAATTAAGATTTTTTTTTTCCTTTGTTAACACTACAGTGACAGAGATTAATCTTCTTACACATACACATTTGGATGATAAAGTTATGATTAATATATAAGCAGTGTTCATTAATATAAATTTAATTAAACATATTTGCAAGCAAAAATGATCAGATTTAGCCCTTTTCTTGACAAGGGCACTGTCAAGCAGAAACAAGTTTGTTTGGATGTCTTTTTCCCAGCTGTCTGTCTCTTACACTTGGCTTATGTTTTGCTCTAAACCCTGAAATTCCTGAGTTGGTAAAGCTCATGTTGGAAACCAAAATATCACAGACATTTTTGTTGTTGTTGACTTATACTCTTAATTTTAACTCCATCTTTGCACATGTTAATTTGAGAATATTTTTTATGTAGAAGTCACTTTTTCTTTAATTATTACAAGTGTAATGCACGGATATGAAACAAAACAAAGCCAAAAGCATCAGAGATATGATACTGTATCATCATTTCAAAACAAAATATTAAAAAAAAAAAAAAAGCAGCCTTGAAGATATGAAATCTCCAACTTTCTGAACTATTTTAGGGAGGTTCAGCTTTTAGGTTTAGGTTCACCACATTCTCTAGCTGTTTTCTGCCATTCTTGTTTCCCACCCACCAGGCTTTCCCATGTCCCTGCATCCATTGCCCACTCCTGTATTCTCTGCTGAGCTTTTGAGATTGTCATTACCATCATCTGAAAAATTATATGTATGCAGAAGCAGAACAACAATATTTGTCTTCATGGAGGAGCAATGTCCAGATGCTTTCAACTGAGATGATGATTCCCTATGCTCTCATGAACCATTATTTTAGCTGACAACAGTTCAACTTCAATCTTTTGGGCAGTAATGGGAAAAAATATTTTAGAAAGGGCACCTCCTGTAATATCATTCCAAAATTACAGATAGCCACCATTTTGAAATATGACAGCCCTCTTTTTCTCTTTTGATCTCTCTAGAAAGAACATTAGTTCTTTTCCAAGAAATAAGAAACTGCAATGTAGGATTATTGATCCTGAACACATTGCTTCAAAAGTCATCCGTACACAAAATTTCCGCAATTTTTAAAGTATGCATGGGCTTGCACTCATCACTATTTCAGTGGAACTAAAGTTCCCAGTGCCTTGTCATGTTTTTATGTGACTAATGGAATACCCATACTCCAGGGTCCTCCCTTTCTCATGTAAGCATCTGATGATGTACATCTCTTTTCAATTGAATTTTCAATTCTGAATTACAAAACTTAGTCTTGCAGAAACTCTAATGAAAGGGAAATATCCTTCAGTGTAAAAATGAGTATAGCTTTTAGGAAATGATGATACAGAAGCCAAACCATTCACATGGAAAAGAAATACATTTATCTATGTTAGTGAGGGAAATACTTCATCATATGTAGAAGACATATTAATATATTAATGTGTTAATTATCTAAAGTGTCATATATCACTAGGCTCTTACACAAACACCCACTGTCCATGAAAATAAGTAGTCAACACTACTGATTAATGTCAAAAAGATTCAGAATACAATGCAATAGATTCATTGCAAAGTCACATTCACTGATTACAATTTTATCTCATAGGCCAGCTCACTGTATTTATCTAGCCCGTAACTCCATCAGTTTTACTACAACAATGTTATGGGAGACAGTGTTGAAAGCTTTGCAAAACTCAGTGTAACAGCCATTGCTCTCCTCTCTTCTACCATGGCAGCCAATTCATTATAGAAGGCTGTCAGGTTGGATGGGCATAATCTACCCTCCATAAATCCATGCTGCTTACTCCCAATCACTTTCTGATCCTTAATATTTTTGGAAATGGCTTCCAGGAGGATTTGCTCCATCACTTTCCCAGGAATCAGTGTAAGGCTGATTGCTGTAGCTCCCTGGATCCTCCACCTTCTTGAAGACAGGAATAACACTTGCTTTGTTGTAGTCCTCAGGAACATCCTCTAATCACCACAACTTTTCAAAGACAGTAGAGTGGACTTGCAATGATATCAGACAGCTCCCTGCATGCATTCCATCAGGTTCTTTGCTTCAGCCACTAGTCTCAGGGGTCTGGGATTCCTGAAGGCAGGTCTTAACAGTAAAAATGGAAGCAAAAAAAAAAGCATTGTACACATTTTTTCCATGTCTTTTGTCACCACAACCCCTGACCCGTTCAGCAGTGGCCCAACATTTTCCCTAGCATTCAGAATCACAGAATGGTTATGGTTGGAAGGGACCTCTGGAGGTAAACTGGTTCAACTCCCTACTCAAGCAGGGACACTTAGAGAAGGTTGCCCAGAACCATGTCCAGGCAGCTTCTGAGAATCTCCAAGGTGGGAGACTCTACAGCCTCTCTGGGCAACCTGTGCCAGTGCTCCGTCACCTGCATAGTAAAGTGCTTCCTGAACCTCTTGTTCTCCAGTTTGTGCCCATCGCTTCTTGTCCTGTCACTGGACACCACTGAAAATAGCATGGTTCTGTCCTCTTTTCATGTTACTTTGTTCTTACTGTTATTGATATGTCTACAGAAGCCATTATTATTGCCCTTCTTGTTCCTGTCTGATTCAACTCCAGATATGTTCTAGCTTTCCTTAATCCATCCCTGTGCAAATGGGCAGTGCTTGTGACTACATTTCTCCTGGCTGGCCTGACTCTGCTTCCAACTCATAGTGTGCTTTTTTATGTTTGAGTTTTTATATTTGTTTTTGTGTCTTAGTTTTGTCTAGAGCTCTTTGCACATCCATGCAGGCCTTCTGCTGCTTTTGGTTGATGTACCACATGTGGGGTTGGATGATTCTTAAACATGGAGGAGGTATCTTTGAGTATTAACTAGTTTTCTTTGTCGCCTTTTCTCTTCAGACTCATATTACACATTATTCTTCCAAGCAGGTCCTTGAACAGGCCAAAGTCTGCTCTCCTGAAGCCCAGGGCTGGGATTCTGCTGTTTGCCATGTTTCCTTTTCTCAGGATCCTGAACTCCACCATCTCACAGTCATTGCAGGCAAAATTGCCAGTGACCTTTACAGTTCTCGCAAGGTCTTCCTTGTTTGTAACATGAGATCCAGCAGAGCACGTCCTCTCATCAGTTCCTCAATCGCTTATGTCAGGAAGTTATCAATGTATTCCAGAAACCTCCTGGACTGCTTGTGCCCTGCTCTTCCTCCAGCAAATTTCAGGGTGGTTTACATCCCACTTGAGGACCAGAGCCTGTGAACATGAGGCTTCTTCCAGTTGTCTGAAGACCTCATCACCTGCTTCTTCCTAAAGACATCTGTAGCAGGCACCCACAGCATCACCTGTGCTGGTATGCCCTCTAATCCTGACCCATAAACTCTTCATAAGTTTCATCATCCATCCCACAGCAGAGCTCCAAGCATTCTTGCTGCTCTCACACATGAAGGACAACTTCCCCTCCTCACCATCCTAGCCCCATCCTTCCTGTAAAGTCCACATGTACACATTTTGACATTCAAGATGCAAGTGCTATTGTACCATGTCTCTGTGATCTCAGTGAGGTCATAGCCCTACAGTCTTCTATCACTTGGTAGAAAATAGAAAAAATATTTTTTCCTTGGATGTTAAAGCATCCTATAAAACTAAATAGACCTTCTCAACCAATTAGTTTTACAGGAGCAGGTAAATGTAAAACCTCCAAATCTGGTACTACTAAATCTCATATTACTAAATGTTATAGCTTTTAACTTCTACTCATCTGCATACTGTTTTTATTCTTGTTAAGACCTATAAGTTTGTTTTATTTAACATGTATAATTTATGGTTTGAGGTTACAATATTTCTCCTCTGAAGAACATTCAGTTTGTACCTACATAACTCTGTTGTGCATTCGCAGTACATAAAGTACAGACCAGTCTAAAGTTTTCTCATTTACTCCAAGAACGGAAGCTGCATGCTTTAAAAAACCCCTTATGGGACATAACAGTTATGGGTCCTGAGGCTGTGTGATCATGGTCCAATAAATATCTACTAAAGAGAAGATGAGACTTAACAAATTAACAAATACATGATGGACAAATACAAGAAAATAATGACATAGCTTTGGTCAGTTTCATTAATATCCTAGTGACTGTCAAGATTTTTGTAGACACCAAAAAAAAAGTAAAAGCTAGACGGCAGCATTTAGAAGGAAATTACAAGATGACTTCGCACAAAAAGTTATGGTTATTTTCCTTGGAAAAAGTGGAAGTATGAAAATAAACAATGACCAGGATCCTCAATGGTGTGCAGGCACTGTATGAGGTGCCTCAATCCATACTTATTTGAGGATATGGGCTAGAATTGCTTAGATCGTTATTTATTTATTATTGGTTACTTTATTATTATTATTTTGTAGGATGGTTGCCTGAAATCATGGAGAGTTAGAGAAGGGGTTGGACATAGTAAACATATCACAGGGACAAGCAGTTAAGGTGGTTCCTTTTGGTAAGGCATCTTCTGCATTGTCCTCTGGCTATAATATCACCTACTCCTGAGAATATATTCTGTAAACTGCTGTGAATAAATAGCATTTATTAATTAATTAAATTCGAAAAAGAAGCTGCAAGTTAACTTGAATTAGGTGTAGAAAATATGATGAAACTGGGTATCTGTAAGTACGTGAGAGAAAATAAACCTCAGGGATGATAGATAGTAATCACAGCAATGCAATAATATTGTTTCTTATGTAAAGGGTCTTTTAAGACACCAGAATCATCACCTCCATTCTACAGCTAGATCATCTGGTGTTCCAAGAGGCAAAACAATTAATCAGCTCACTCACAAGGTCAGTAGCAGAGCAGGGAACAGAAATCCCACTCCCTGAATCATTGTCCCGTTCACAAGGCCATCTGATAATGGCAAATCATCTGCAAAGAATAATCGAAAATGGAGAATATAGCCAGGATTTTTTTCATCATTACTGTGAAGACAAGGACAGATTCCTACTGCATTTTCTACTGTAAGATCAAGCGACAAGTTATGTTCATGCCACTTAGACTTTGGAAAGATCTCCCATCATGGGTCCTTGGAGAATCATGTTGGAAATATCAAAGAAAGAGCAGGATGATATAGATGGAGATACAATATGCACTGATTAATTATACCTTCCAGTGACTAGCTACAAAGACTTCCTGTCTGGCTCCAATATATCTTAATGCAAACAGCCATCCACTTTACTAAATACACCTCAGGAAATAAACATCAGTATTGAAAATTTAATATATATATTTTTAATTGACATTCACTACCAATTATAAACTTCCATCCATTTTAGCTTCTTCACACCTCCAAACCACCTCCCTATTATCTCTTTTTCTTGTGCTGCACCTCTGATTTGCAGAAGTCCGTTTCTCCCCCACGTTCACCAGTTACTACAGCTGGTCAGTCCAGGTTCCTCCCAGCCTCAGATGTCTTCCATTCATATCCTGCACCCTTCCCCACATGCCTCACTTCTCCAGTCAAAGTGTGAAGTAAAGCAGCAGTGCTGATCTGAGAGACTGGAAGAGGTGAGAAGTTGAACTGATCAACATCTAATTCACATGCCAGGAAGTAAAATGCAAAATATAAGTATTGGGATGACAAGAGGAATCACCTGGCAAAAATGAGTAGTAGACAATGACACCTTTAAGAAGGTTGTTTTTTTGTTTGTTTGTTTGTTTGTTTGTTTAAATTACAAATTTGAAAGGTGTTTAATTTAGACCTCCTGGCTTAAGGCTCAACTTCTTGACACACACCAGCATATAACCACATGAGAAAGTGCAGACAGTGCTAACCCAGCCCCTTCTGAACTGATCCAGAAACAGAAGCAGGAGAAGCAAGACTGGGGAGACAGAAACACTCTCTCTGTGTCTATAGCCCAGCTTGGACCCAAACAACATTTTGCGATGCTTGCAAAGCATTATGAACAAAGATTTCTACTACTGCTCCTACAGAACCAACAAACCCAACATGTATTCTGAGTCTTAAATTTTGGCCCACAAAGCAAAAGTACAAAATCCTGCTGTGCTAAAATCAGTTCACCTTTGGATGGCAGACCATGTCAAGAAGGCAGCGAGCAAATGTAGCCAGACAGTTCCCAAGGTGGAAAGTCTAAACCGTTCTGTCCTGTGTTGCTCAAGTCACCACAAGTTTTCAGGTCTCTGCCATGTGCTTTGTTTCATAATAGAAGTTCCTAATAACCAGCACTAATTCTGATAGCGATGCAACGTATAACGCTGTTTTAAGGTTGGAGGGAGCACTAGCCAGAGATACAGCTCAAATACATTGCCATAGAAACAAACACCTACAGTCCACTCTAACGCTGCCCTTGGTTCCTTCACAGGTCCATTGGAGACTGCAATGTTGAGGGAATGCACAGGAGCCAAGTGCTGGAGGCCTGACCTGGAGATTGCTTTCCTGCAAATCAAAAAGACAAAAAAAGAAATAAATGGTGCATATATCACATATAATCATCCAATATTATTATCCGCCCCGCCCTTCTCCAGAAATCAGAAGAGGAAGCACAGCATCTAATTTCAGTTTGGGTGAAATGGTGCTTGAATGCCATCTTCTGCTAAAGCAGTTTAGGAAAAGCATAAAGTAATCTGATCACTGAAAATTACTGTTTAATGAAGATCAGTTACTCATCTGGCACTAAACTGAAACATCAATCCAGTGGGCTGCATACGGTTCTGTTTGCCAGTTTCAGCGGAGTCCCCATTCATTACACTTATTCTTTACATACCAGCAGAACCTGCTGAATCAATTTATGCATAATTCCAAATAGCTTTTATTGGAGGAATGAAATATGAGTTTATGCCAAAAATGCAACATCTGGCAGTTTTACTTTGTTTGTAGGCTGGGGAATGTCTTCCATTCAGCATCAGAATATGTAAACATGACACTGGGACACCACTTAGGAAAGAGAGTGATGCACTACCCTTCCTGATCATATCAGCATGCCCTCAAGGTATTACAGCTGCTTTCCACTTTTATTTCAATTCTATCTTTTTATTCCAAAGCCCTTCTTGAGAAATAAATACGGCCTCCATCAAAGGTCACAGATGTTGACCAGAAGCACCCCTGGAGCTCACAAGGACTGTGAGCGTTTCCACCAAGCTGTTTCCCCAGCTGCACTCAACGCTGCAAAATCAGCCTTGAATAGCAAGATATTAGGTAGGAGCACAATACACTGCTGATACAAAGTTCAGCTGCTCCTGGATGATAGGTTTCATAAAGCTCCATAACACTATTGTGTTTTATATTTTAGCAGCTGATGGCAGCAGCCAAAACAATCTTACAGATCCAACAGCAATGATTTAGAACAGGGCTTAAAAATAAGCAAAACCAAAAACCAAATCTCAAGGAGAGATCTCCTTTCATATGCCCAATGCACTCATCCCGCACAAAATGAAGTGACAGTCTGTTTGTGTAAAGTACATTTTTGTAATACCACTCCCACAGTGCAACAGCTATTTATAGCATCTCCTAATCTTACTACTGTCCCATGGCAATAAAGGTCAATTGAGCCAGTGATGACAATCCAGGTCAGCCATATGCTAAATAAATCTTTTCATTGTCCTGAAAACATACAGTGCAGTACATATCCATGGTAAAGGAGCTCAGAAGCATCGTTGCTCACAGCATATGTCCAGAAAAACCAAGAGGGCTGAGTCAGAATGTCTTAAATTCCCTTTTTTGTGGGTAGCATGAACAATTCAGCACATTAACAATAGCCTCTGGTCATCCAGTGTTCCCTTTCCACTTAACAGCGGGAAAGACATTGACGTTAAAGGGTTTTTTCCAAGATATTTTACATTTGACTAAGACCCATTAGAACAAGGGAGCCAACGAAAAGACCGTCACTACATGGCAATGTATCAGGACTGAACAATTTAGCCAAAAAGATTTT
The DNA here is from genome assembly GCF_009769625.2 of Cygnus olor. Taxonomy (NCBI): domain Eukaryota; kingdom Metazoa; phylum Chordata; class Aves; order Anseriformes; family Anatidae; genus Cygnus; species Cygnus olor. The sequence continues at coordinate 61,865,116 of NC_049169.1, read as the reverse complement.
ATGCCATATATTTCAACACAACATAATCTAACATGCCTTCTCAATGACCAGATAAAAGCCTTAAAGAAATGAACCAAAAGAAACTACAAAAATACATTTTCAAATATTTCTAAAAAGTATCCAATATTTGGGAGTCTCCTTCCATGTTGTTTTGCTATCAATTTAGTTGTTAATTATTCCTAAACACAATAGTACATTCTCGTGTCTAGTCAGTTATAACACTACAATTTGTTCTGGTGAAAATGGGGCTGTACCACATTTTCCATCCTGCATCACTGACAGTGATAAACCCAACCAGTGGTTACTTAGTCCTGCCCTCATAGCAGAGGAAGTTTCTACTTTGTGCAAAGTACTTAAGCAAATGTGGCTGAATAGGTGTTAGCAATTAATCTTTATTTGATGAAAAACACCAACATTTCAGCTAACTCTGCTCGCAGCCTATCACTTGTCAGGCAATACAGCCAGTAAAGTTGGATCCCTCCACTACAAGAACTTAATGAAGCAAAGTTTGCTATGATTATTCCATGAATAAATTCATCTGACCAGTCTGAGGACAAGGCTTCCAGCTGGAAGGCAAATTCAGCAGACTTAGGTAAATATGTCTAATGAATGGCTACAGGCATCACAGCATCCAGCTTTCGACACTCTTTCAAGTCAGAATTAGAGACATGCAAGCCTCCTGTAGCAGAACCCACTCAAAGGCAAGCCGAGGTCAATGAGTCTTTTGGGGGAGACTTGGCAGAGCTTTGTGCAAACAGCCAGCCCTTCCTTCACATGCCAGGCTGGATCTAGGGCTTTGGATGGAAAGCACATAAAACACAGGCATGGAAATGCTTTTTTTTCAAGTTTGTTTGAACACAAAAGCCTTAAAATGATCTCAGGGATAATGATATTGCATGAACTGGGCAGAAATGACACTTAGACCCAAGGGCAAGCTAAAAATGCCTACTCCCACACGGGTTCTTATCAGAATTTTGTCTTGGGACAAAAAGAGACAACATAGTGTGCACCACAAAAGCCAAAGGAAAAAAAAAAAAAAAGAGGTTGAACTAAAAAGCAAGCATGTGCATTTCTAGTAATTTTAATTCAGAAGAGAGAGGGAAAAAATAGGGGAAAGGGAGGGCAGAATAAATTCAATAACAGAGCAGATGCTGAGTATCCAGGTGACTATCTCATATTGCCCTAACTAGCACATCACGCCATCTGGCATTTTTCCAATAGAAAGGTAACACAAGAGGTTTTCAGTTATCTTCCTGTTGTGGTTTAGCCCGGCTGGCAGTCAAACACCACACAGCCGTTCGCTCACCCTCCCCCCTCCCTCTCCGGGATGGGGGAGAGAAACGGGAAAGTGAAGTCTGTGAGTTGAGATAAAGACAGTTTATTAAGACAGGGAAAAGAATAACAACAACAATAATAATAATAATAGTATTAATAGTAATAATGTGTACGAAATAAGTGATGCACAATGCAATTGCTCACCACCCGTTGACCGATGCCCAGCCTATCCCCGAGTAGCCGCCCCCCCCCACCCTGGCTAGCCACCCCTATATATTGTTCAGCATGACGTCAGATGGTATGGAATACCCCTTTGGCCAGTTTGGGTCAGCTGTCCTGGGACTGTCCCCTCCCAGCTCCTGCTGCATCCCTAGCCTGCTCGCTAGCAGGACAGAGAGAGAAGCTGAAAAGTCCTTGGCCTGGTGCAAGCACTGCTCTACAACAATTAAAACATCAGCATGTTATCAGCGCTCTTCTCATTCTAATCCAAAACATAGCACCCTGCCAGCTACTAGGAGGAAAATTAACTCTGTCCTAACTGAAACCAGGACACTTCCCCAGCAATATCATCTCTACTGTGCTGAGTGCATGAATGAAAGAAGAGGCTCAACGGGCAGCCTTTCCCATAGAAGTGAGAGTAATCGCCATTCACCTGATAAGAGATAGCCAGGAAAAGTGAATCTGTGCTTTCCTAATATAATCTACTCTTCAGACAATGAAGTCCACAACTTTGCTAAAATGGGCACACCAGCCTGCTTTCAAACTCAGGAGAAGAAACAAACGTGGCAACAAGCAGCAAGGAAATGCTGCATCATAATGTAATGAGTTGTATTTTCATAATTACTTTTACAGATCAAGTAACAGTAATTTGTGATAGATGGTATTATCAACTCATTTAACACTACTACTGTGAACAAGCATATGTGTACATACACACGTATGTCATTAAAAATACAGCATACAAAAATTTCTGATACTAATTCCACATCTGATGCTATTACAGAAATTCCAACACAGAAGCCAACTGCCTTGGAAACCAAAGGAAATCTGGCATTCAAGCTAGGCAAGTATAACAACTGTATTAAAACAAACAAAAAATGCATTACATTTTCATTTTGCTGAAAAGTCAGGCAAGACGCAACCTACTTATTAGATCAAAGGATATATACTTTATTAGGGGGAGATTTGAGTTTATATCCCAGAATTTGGCTTTACTGAGCCTTTTTCTCTACCTTGGGCATAAAAAAATCTTCCAGTGCTTGGTTTATACTGAATAGTTATGTCCAAATCCTCAAAGACCACACAAGACAACAAGTCAATAGTGTTTATCTCATTTAAGTGTTAGGAAAAACTATCTGCAAATGAAAGAGTACGGTAGAGCTGCACACGGTTAATAGGTTTGAGCATGATTTCAGCCGTCACTGGGGTTGGAGCTGCTGCATTTCCAGGCTGGGGTTATTATCCTCCTTTTCACAGGTGCGTACATTAGCATTAGGATAGTCTCTAAGATGGAAGGCTGAGAAATCAGAACACAGCGACTGTCTTCCACAGGGCCTATGGCAAGGACACCCACCAGGAGGCAGATTTTGGGCGTCTTTTCTCAGATGGAGATAACCTAGATATTTAGCAAGAAAAGAACAGTCCTTTGTATAACAATGTTTAAGTTACAATGCTCTGCTTTTCTTAAATATTCAGTGTAGACAAACCCTATGCTTGCAAGCTCTCAGGTCTGCCAACCACAATTAGAAAATACCTGCACACGGCCAGCCAGTACCTGCACTCTCTATGAACAATTTACGTGTGCCAGAGTCTGTTGGAGGCAGTTTTCACTCCTGCAATTTGGTGCTTATGAAAGTCATGAACAAAATGTGCTGGCTAAACTCTGGCATTATTTCAGTTTTCCACATGCATCTCCACTGACTGCACAGCACTCCTGCAACCTGCTGTTCCCAGTTTGCCTTCAAGGCATGTAATGTTCTCCTTTGCACCTAACCACAGGGCAACATCTCAAATCCACTGTAACATTCAAGATTTCCCTTTCTTTTTTTTTTTTTTGGTTTGTTTGCATTAGATATGAAAGGAGCCATCTTCAGTCAAATAAAAAAAAAAAAAAAAAAAAAGTTGTCTGGTCCAGTATTACTTTTTTGGCAACAGCCAGTAGCAGGTGCTTAGAGAAGCACTGGCACAAATTGGGTGATCCTTCCCCTGACATAGTTCAGTCCCAGCTTCCAGTAATCAGTAGTTTAAGGACTTCCTGAGCTGGAGGCTGCTTCCAGACCTTTGTGCTTAATAGCCTGTAATGGCTCTTTACTCTAGGAATGTGTTGGTCCTTCCCTGAACCATTTATACTCTTGGTCTCCACAGCAGCCAATGTAATGAGCTCCACAATCTGATTATGGGCAGTGTAAAGTACTTCCTTCTGTCTGTTTTTAAAATTCTGTTTGATAATCTAATCCGCATATCATATTGTGAGGAACAGTGAGTAATCATCTGCCTCTCTACACCTTCTGCGATTTTATGAATCTCTGTTCAGATACCCCTTCATTCATCCTTTTTTTTTTTCCTTCCCCCAACTTGCAAGCACCCTACACCATTTGGGCTTTTGCTGATGCTGAAATTCTTCCAAATTTGTCAACCTTTTCTAGCTAAATTATATCCTTCTTTTTTTTTTTTTTTTTTTTTTTTTTTTTTTTTTTTTTTTGTAGGATTGCCAGAACAAGAAGTATTCAAGATCTGGCTGCACCAAAATTTATTCAGTGGCGTCATCAAACTTTCTGTTTTGTTCTCTTTTTCTATTTCCTTCATATTCTCAGCCTTTTACTTGCCTTATTATCACTGTGAGCATGAAATTAATCATTTCATAGTACTTATTTATCCAAAGATCCCTTTCCTGAGTACAAAATGCTAATATGAAGTTCAAACTTTTAGACTTTCCTCACCTCTTCAGATGCACAACTTTTCCTTCATCATTCTCACATTTCAGCTGCAATTTGTGGCCTTCTTCATCAGAAGATCCTTCTGTGACTTACCGGTTAGCCTGTGGTCACCCCAAGTGGCTGTGCAGAGCAGCAGCAAGCTTGCCCCCCTCACACTTTGCTCTCTTTGCCAGGCCACTAATGTGTGTGTTGAACAGCACTGCTCCCATCACAGATCCCCCGTGGTCCCCACAGGTAACCTCTCTCCACAGTGAAAACCATCCCCTGGTTGCATGCTACATTTTAATTGTTACCTGAGCACATGAAGACCATCCCTTTTACCCCTACTTTCTGCACCAGGAGCTTTTCCCCCACCTCAGTGGAAGCTGTGTGTACTCCCTCAGTCAGACCACCCCAGGTCATGGTCCTGGTGCCTCTGCCAGCAATGTCTGCGAGGCTCACGAGTCCTGGCTTCCCTGAGAAAAGCAGCGCTGGCTCTCCTCCAGCACATCACGTTCAGTTCTGTGTTTACTAATCCTGCATTTTATCAACAGCTCTACCAGTTTTCCTCACAGATTAAAACTTACTGCTGGGCTACCCAGAGCAGCACTACGTAAGCCCTAATGTGATCACCCCTGCTCATTTTGGACTGAGGATGATTTAAAAGAGAGATTATAAAACTCTCTCAGCTAGTTATTGTTTGAATTCCTTCAGAATACTTAGCAAAATGAAATCCTATTGACTAGTTATTGGCCCTTTTGTCAATGCATTCTTTAGCCTCTTACATTAAGTCTCCCATTTTCCTCAGGTTCATCCACACAAATAGCAGCTAAACCTACAACACTCTCAGGCATCCTCAGTGGTGAACACTGATGCAAGAAATTCAATTAACGGTAAGTAGAAATAGACTCCTCGAGAAATACCCACTTCTGCATGTCACTGACTGCCCAGGGAACGGGGTATGGAAAAGCAGAGATGTAGGTAGCTTCCCAACCACTCAATGGGAACATCCCCAGCAGATCTTTCCTCCCTCGCTCTCAACCCCTCGACACACAGACCAGTGCAAAAAAAGCTGCATGGAAACTGCTCTGTCTCCACACAATGCTGCAGAGCTCCAAGCAGCTCTGACCAGCTCTGCTTGCAGCCTTCAGCCCAGCCCTCCTCCACCTAGTAAGACAGCTCACGTCCGCAAGAGACCAACCTAGAGACAATGAAATAAATTTCACTAATTATCTAATTAAGGATTTCCAGCAGCAAACCCAAAGCTGGGAGGCAACTACTGTATGTCAGATCCCTACATAAGTTCTGGTAGGAGCACCCAGATTATCAAATAAAACACCATACCCAAATTTGAAATTTAAACAAATTTTAGTTGACCAAAGAGAGACACCCAGACTTACTGTCATCACTTCTCCACAAAGCAGCAAATCTACTAGAGACCAAGTAATACATGGGACTCCTGGGAGAGTCTCCTGAATAAGAGAGAAAACAAAAGGAGCATAAGACCTGCAGAAAGTTTGATCAGGACAACAAAGAGCATCTAGCACATGGTGTTGTGTTTTCGGAGCATACACATCCATTCCTGTATTCTGCACATGAAGAGATACTTCTTTAAAATGTACTCTTGCTCCCCAAACTCTGGGTACAAAAGTGGTAGGTTACTTTTCCTATCCCAAATAGATTATGAAACAATCTCTGTGTTAAAAGAGGCAATCCTAGCCTGCATTATGAATATGCTGGTAGGTTCTTAAACACAGACACGGAAATTGCCACTGCCCTGCAGCTATGCTTGGAGCTTAGGTTAGTGTCAAACAGCACAAGTCAGAGTAGTGCAAATGCCAGCCAAATTTCTCCAGCGTATTAATTTCTCTATTCTCTGCTCAGCTTCACTCGTAGGCATATATCAAGTGCCATATTTTACCTTCTGAAAAGTAAATTATGGATTTAATTAGATGCAGGGTTATGCTAAATTCCTCAGTTCTTTAAATCTTTTCTTACATCAAAAGTCCACCTTCTCAGAAGTCATTAAAAGCTTAAATCATCTTATCAATTCTTGCCAAGGGGACACTGGCAGTAGAAGACAACTAGATTTTAGGACCAACAAGGTCCTTCACAATCTTTTATTTAAATATGCTGTTTCTGAAATAAATACAGATGTGGTAATTCCTCTTATGGCAAAAAGCGACAGTCCTTGAAGGACTCCTTGCCATAACAGAAATGTCAACGTAAGTTTGTGCGAAGAGGAAAGGAAAGAAATGATGCAAGTGGTAATCTAACAAAGAAAAAGAATGCCCTTTATCCCTGTAATTCACCATGAGAGAGACTAATAAAGGAGCCTAGGAAAGCAGGAAGAAAGAAAAAAACGCTTTCTTGAACTAAATTACTTTGCTCTGTTTTTTTCTGCAGTCTTCAGTGTTCAAAGCCTTGAATGCCAGGTTTGGAAAAGACCTGGAAATTTTTTTCTTCTCTGTTAGGCAAACTTATCATATGTTTGCATTCATGAAGTTATCAAGACCCATCTATTTAGTCCATTTGTTCCCTCTTTTTTTTTTATTTCTACTGAGAATCAATGCCAGTTCTCCACTCCTCACATGATTACTTTTTTTTTTTTTTTAATTTTCACCCCATGTATTCCCTGTACGAATCCTTAAATTGCTGTTGTTAGGATTTTCACATTTTATCCAAAGAGTTAAAACTGAATCTACAAGCTCCAACTTCTATATGACCCTTCTACAGTATAAAAAGGTCTAGATCAAGGCACCCAAATGCCTTAATCTAGAAATCTTGAAATTTTTTGGTCAAAACTCTTTGACTGAGGTTATGTTAGGACAGAGGGATGCATAGAGATTTGGAATCTCAAATTTCAGAGATTCTGGAATCAAACGAGCAACTGGGATGATAAAATTTAATCACTGTCTTTCCAAGTAAACAATGAGAAACGCTCTAGGGAGCTCTGAGCATAAATGATTTCCAGCTGCTTCACAGACTGGACATCAGCATTACAGAAGATTGATATGTTTTTACTATTTCAGAAGCAAAGTCAGTCTGAGTGTGAAGTATTTTCATGAACATACATTTGATCCAGACAAAATCATAGTACATTTCAGGACCTGTGTGCCATAGTTCAACTACAGATACAAAATGACAAGCAAATTGGATGGAGATGGCTATGGTATGATTATGCTATTTATTTCTTCTATCATATGCTAAAATCATATATACTGATTTTCAGAAAGGGTACTGATAATCTATAATAGCACTCTGCCAACCAGCGGAAAATAAGTAAAGACTGAAGTCTTTTTTTGAGGGGGGTTCTTGGTGGCATCAAATATTCATTTGATCTAGAAGATAAAGAATGGGTAGGGGGAAACAATGCAAGACACGGAGGGAATAGTACTAAATCCTCATCAATTTCGAACAGCAAATTTAAATTTAAAAAAAAAAAAAAAGGGAGAAGATTTTTGTTTTTATCTTTTAACATTAGTCCTGAAAATGTTTTGTTGCTCTCAGATGCTAGCACGTTGCTTTCAAAAATAAACTAATTTAAGGTAATTTCTCTATCAGACCTGGATCCTCTGCTGGCATAAGCTATTTACACAAGCTGAAATGTCATTATGACTCAAGAACTATATGGCCTCACACAAACTATGTAATGAAGTATTCTGATTTTTTTCTTTTCTACAAATCAAATGTGTGCCTTGCAGTTTTGCACTGCAAGCTACAGACAGTTGTTACAAATGTGAATTTTTTAGAATCTATTTCTATTTGCCTGAATCATTAAGTGTTTTTCCCTTCTGTTTGTGTAGTCACTCTTCCTTGGATATGGAAACAATCTGAAATTCTCACTACCCATCTCCACATTTGTTCCCCGTTTACAAGCTTCCATTTAGTAAATATAAGGGATTTGTGAATTAAAAATAAAGATCTTCCTTTTCTGAGTATGAAAACAAAAATTGAAATAAGGAATAAAGATCCATAATCACTAGTCAAGTGAGAAATACTTCAAGAGTTTTTTAGGTTGTAGATTAAATAGAGGAATATTGTATTTTGTGCCAGAAGAATTCTGTTACCAAATATTGATACAAGAATCAAATTCTCTTCCTCCAGGATACACAAATACCTAGGACTGAAGAAATGGTCGAGAACAAAAGCAAACTTTAAAATAATCTAGGAAAACAGCTTTTCTAACAAAAGATTTTGACAGCACACAGGACAGAAAAACAGCCTTTCTTCTGAAAAGCCAGTTAGACTTTTGAATTCCAAATACAATTTTTACAGAAAGGGGAGAGTCTGGATAACAGAGCAGGGATAGAAGCTCAGACTCCGCCTGCATGGTTCTTGAGGGGGGCAAAAAAAACTACATTTACTTTTCATTAGAGTGACGCTTGAGAAAGGCAAATAAAAACTAAAACTATCTTCAAAAAAAAAAAATCTATTTTCTCTCTAAGGAAGGAAGCCAGTGACTGAGATATGACAAAGCTTTTGTTCCACCCTCCCTCTCCAGGATTGTATGAGAAATAAAAACAGAGACCAAAAAAAAAAAAATTCAATCAGTACCTTTTTCTTTTCATTCCTCACCACAAAGACTATACAGTTCAATATACAGTTCAACAGCAGACAGTGCTGTCCTTAGGCAACCTTATGTTTTGAGCACCTGGAGCAAGAGGCCCCTAATTCCTGGCAGGGCTTACAGCAGTGGACAAGCTCTACCATGCACCTGCACCTTTGTCCCCTCCACAGCATTTCTGACTTCCCTTTCTTCTGGCATGGTGTGCATGGCTCAGCCTAAGCGCCAAGGAAGTAGACACATGCCCACTGCTCCCAATTCCTGTGTCTGAGACAAAGTACAGCACAGGGTGGAGAAAGAGGATGGAAGGTAAGTAAAATGCAGACAAAAACAAAACAAAATTAAGTGAGATTCCCCAGCAAGTCTGCGTAGCATCCTGCTCCTGCAGGGCCCCATCCAAAGCTCATCCAATGAAATCAAAAGGTTTCACCTATTTTTAATAAGTTTTAGGATGAAAGACTGGAGACTCAGGGCTAGTTCTTCAGGTCTTTCTTTTTGGTTTGTGGGACTTCTGCCTGGACAAGGAACGAGGGATCTGGGTAGCAAAATTCATAATAAGTCACCACCTTTCTGACAACCATCCCACTCCTCAACAACTGACTGTCAATACCAAAGTAAGAAGAAAAAAGTACACCTGATATCACACCCGATGTGACAATATGCTCTCAGCCACTCTCCTTCAGTGCAGAGAAAGCAGAAAACTTAGGAAACTGCTTAAAACAAACTTATAGAGATGGAAGAGAAACAGAGAAGGGCTTGAGTCAGAGAAGCATTAACCTCAGAATACCCAGCGTGTTTATAAAACATCAATTCTTACTCATTTAGCCCTGAATAAAACATGAGTTGTCTACCAAAAATACTTATGTTCTAAGCTTATTTGTGATAATCAACTTTGCAGTTACATGTAACCATTCACTAATCAATCTCTTTGTACCAGACTCTAACATTTCTGCCCAGAGGAGCATTTCACATCAGATTAAGAAAGTATCGTCTGTGTCATGTAATGTTACAAATCTCCCTGGAATTATATGGAGGGCCTGCGGTCTTCAGCATGCTGTGGGCACTAAAGCAGTGCCCTGGTGAGGCTCCAAGGCACCACCAGCCAGGAGGGAAACTTCTGCACCCCTCTGACTCCAAGGGACAGCCGTCATGGGGCCATGCCCAGGTCTGCTTTGAGTCTTCATTTGGCAAGCTTCCAGGGTGACACTATGGCAAGGAAGTGCGGATGTCCCACCTGCTAGAGCAATGATCCTCACGTCTGAGAAGAAAGTGGAGGTCTTCAGCAGTCATTAGCAGCTCTGCTGGATTTAATTAAAAAGATGTTGTATCTGGAGTCTTTTTATTTGTTGGAGCCAATTTCAAAAATGCTCATTTTTCTCATGACCTGCCCTTTAAACAGTTTCTCTTTTTTCATCTAAATTCTCTTAAAATATACATATGGGCTTTTTCTTCTTCCCCGTTGACTCATCAGTTGTATATAAGCAAGCTAAGAGAGACAATACAAAGCACTGTCAAATGCACATAACAAGCAAACAGCAGGGAGGAAAAGATTTATTTTCCTCTAATATCTTTTTGGCTCCTGTAGTGTTAGGTGTTACTTCAGTAATGCCTATACAACTCTAAAAAAAAGCCAGTCAATTGGTGGTGCTCCTTCAGGGTCAGACAAATCTCAGACGCCATGACTTGACACCAGCCTTGCAACTCCAGCACACCTAGAGCTGGGACAGATCTGGACATTAACCTCGTGGTGGGTCATGCCACACTACTTGGACATTTTTTTAATCTGAAAGATTTTGACAGTACAAAGGGGACTTGTAATGGCATGCTCTTGGCTCCTGTGTTAGTGTATTATTTATTTGCTGGAGTCATTTGGAGAGAAATACTGATTTGAAATGAAGTCGCTGAACAAGACCGCCATGGGATCAAAGTAAAATAATACCCATTTATGCATTGCTTTTATTATGAAAGCAAAAAGACCAGTTTCTGAGGCTTCCCTCTACCAGTGAGCATTAAGATGTGAAGATAACAGGATGGAAGAGTAGAATCCTTCACCACTAAATTACCAGAGCAAGAGGTGTCAACTGTACAAACATCCTGCCCACTTTCACCCTGCAGTGCCTCACCCTCAGCACAGAAGTAACACTTGCAGCATTGAGAAAGTAGGTCAACCACCAAAGTCAATCCAACTTTGACCTTATAATTTTTCATCCTGTGTGCAATAAAAATACACATCCTCTAAGATTTGGCCCATGTGGGAACGTCTCCTCATTTTACAACTCACCGGTCTGGCATTCTCAACCAGAAGAAACTCTGCTGCTTAAAACCAACAAGAGAAAGTTGAATGCTCACAAGACCTTGAACCTTATGGTTACTTCTTATACAATTTTCCCAGAAAAAATAATAATAATAATTAAAATTAAAAAAAAAAAAAAATCTCCCCCAAGCTCCACTCTGTATATCCTTTAAATAAAAAGAGTTTTCACAAAATAATAATGGAGAGCAAAGATGGATAGAAGGTGAGAAAAGACATATTTTAAATACATTTCTGTTGAAGTGGTATCATTGCCCCCCTTCCAGTGATATTCCTGATGTAACACAGCACAGCTCAACCAGACCTGAGAATCAGCCCCACAAAGTACAGAGCAGGAAGACAGGGCAGCACAGTGAAGATGAAGGAACCCAAACAAATGCCTCATAGCAAAAAATAGATAAATCATAAAATTTTAAGAGGAGCATGCTTAATTGCTGCTCCACCTAGGATTGAAATGTTCTTTTTAGTATGGATTTTTGCTGCTCTCAAGGTGAACGTAACAGTCAGTACTGCTGTTAATACAGACCAGTGAGCCATAGACCAGAACTGTGAAAAGCAGCAGCATGGTGCTTTGTGCATGGCAGGCAAAGAGTGAATGTACTCACACAACTACATCTGCAACTGGGAATGAGAGAGGCGATTCAGGGCTTCCAAATTTTGCAGGTTACCACCTAACTGGCAAAGTTACTGTGACCACAAGAGCCATCCTTACCCACCCGTCATCGCAGCAGGTTGTCCTGACAACTCCACGGGCATCACTACCTCCCAACAGCAGTGTTCAGGCTTTCAAGCCACAAAGTGATACTAAAAGGTTAAGAAAAGTTCCTACAGAGAAAAATCCACCAGAAAGGCAATTACAAACACTCATCAGATCCCAGCAATTGCACGCAGGTCACTTCTGTAAAGCAAATTTTCAGGGAAAATTAAAAAGATAAAGAAAACTCTCCAATTCATATTGCTGTTGGAAGCATGTAAGCAGATAACTTTTAGGAAGACAAGAGCTAAGATAATATTATAACCCAAACCAAAAAAAAAGCACAGAACCTGGAGAAAGACAAACACCTTGTTTACGTGAGAAAATTGCAGTGCTTCAACTTAAATGAGTGTTTATCTACTTTAGTCTTAGTAGTGCAAATTGGAATGTGGAAATAACTTCCTCTTAATAACACCTTATGGTGATTGAGATCGAATCTGTGCCTCATGGTTTTAAAGTAACCTTAAACAACTGCTCTGAGTGCCTACAGAGGAAGCTGTGAACTTGGATGGCTTCAGAGCACCTACCCTGGCAGGTGACTCAAGTACAAACTTCCTGCTTAGTAAAGCTTTAAGAAAAAGGAAACAGTAAATCATGTACAATAAAAACTGTCCAATCTACTGTGGAATGAATACTAAGTGACAGATTCCTACATGTCCTCCAGGACATCCATATATTTTGTTATTCTGATTGCTTGGGTTTTTAAGGCATCTGGTTGCAAGGAGAAATACTGAAACCACAGCCCATCCATAATGCAGCAATGACTGCCTGAATTTGTGAAGAAACTGATGCAGTAATTTTGGTTATAAAGGGGTCATGATTCAAATGCCAATGACATTACTTCAACACTGTTGACAATGCACTGCTAATTGAAGCATGTAGGAGAGATGAGGATGAATACCTACACAGCCTATTTGAGTGACTGCTCATTTTGAGTAGGCTTTTGAAACAACATTGCTGGTAACAGCGGTACTGTAAGTTTCATTTTCTTGGCAGGTCAGGATTCAACTTTCCAAAGTTGAGAAATGCTGCATTAACTGATGAAGACTGTAATTCCACCTGGGGGAATACGATAAATTTGAGCTTTGTTCTTGTGGTCTATCATGTCACCAGAAACCTTTGCCGGAGCTACAGAAGTACTGCATGCAGATGAGAGTGCATTACTTCATCAATAAAATGTTTCAGGAGCTTTTCCAGAAGCAGCAGAAGAAATATAAAGAGCAATTGAACCTTGAGAGAAACTATTTGTTCTGACTTATGAGATAATTTATAATGCCAAAATATACTGTTAATTAAAATAACAGTGTATTTGTGACTTCATTTTAAGCTCAGTGACAAAAACAACTTTATAGCACTTTAACTTGTGAAATTTCATTTCTATAGTGTTGTTCATATTGTAGGTTTCAAAATACATTATAAAGCAGGGAGTAAGCCAGCATTATGCAGACACGAACCAACAGAGATATCTGTTTCAACCACAGTCTTTTCCCACAGAGCTCTGGATCCCAGAATCAGATTTGGCCAAGGTAGTTAATATTTTCATTGGATTCTGAGGATTAGGATTTGATTTTTTTTTTTTCCTTTTCAAACAGAAATAAAAGGAATTTTCTATCATACCTCAACTGAATGACTGCATCTCAGATGTAGAGCTGTGTCTTAACCTTCTAATCTATATAAGACCTTGCTCTCTGACCATGTTCATTTTAGTGTATCCATTGTCACTGGCTTCAAATTCAAATGAGAAGGGAAAGTGCTAACAATTGTTTTCTGAGAAGTACTTCTAGGGAATATCTTTGGGAAAGGGAGTAAATGGTTACTTGACATCATCATATTCATCATCTGTCTCACTAACATTACCTTCTTCCAAAGGCCACCTGAAAACAGACTTCCCATTGGGCTAATTGCCCCTAATTGCACAGCTCACCAACTTCATCTCTCCCCATAAATTCACCTGACAAGAGGCACTCACAAGAAAATGAGGCCAGACCCTATGCAGAGGCAACTAAACTAGGAACTTACAGAAGTAGGTTGCCCAGAAATAAGCAGTCTGTCACAGGTGCTTTGAGCCTCTCCTGCATCCCCCACATTTCGGAATTTCCCTCTGTCGCACTGAAGAAAAGCAGCAAGCCTGGTGATAGTCCCCCCAGCTGGAACATTTCCCCCCAGACACCTACACAGCCCTGTCTTCTCATAATTTTTAGGAGCTGCTTGACACTGAAGCAAAAGCAGATACGCTTGCCATCTTTGGTTCAGCTCCGTATGTGATGTCCTACATTCAAGGAGCTCAAAGAGAAAATATGTTACCTCCCTTTAACAGCAAGGTTCAGGGAAGCAAAACTTGATTTTGTCAAGGTCGCAGTACATGAAGGAGTCAGATGGAAACAAAATTAACACCACTGCTGAATCCAAAGCCACCTCAGTGTTCTCATTTTACTATTTATAGGTGATGCCTCACGCAGGTATCTTGTCACGTTCTAGGTTTAATCATCTGCACTGCTCCTTTGCCATGCTGGCAAGGGAGTAAAGGGACATTTATGTATGTAGTTCTCATTATTCCAAACAGGTTTAATATTTGCAGTTGGAAACTTTTCTGAAGGTTGTGACAGAAATGAAAGAAGTTCAGATGCAGCATAAACAGGAACAGTTTATATTCAAGTGGAGAGAGAGAAAGAAAGGATGTTTTTAAATCAGACCAGGGATTTGTCTCAGATATGGAAGAGATTTGGTGGTTTGTGAGGGAAAACAAATGGATGTATAATGTGAAATACTTTTGGTTGAACCAGATTTCAGTTAAGACAATAGAAACATTACCACTGGCATTGACTGGATTAGTATTTTATCACTCAACTTCAGTATATGGGTTATTTTTCTAAACCACTAGGTTAAGCCTTCTTAACCATATCCTTTATTTTGCCTTTTGCACATTCCAGCTTTCTGTGCACCGTTCAGGTACCAAGTATGTTATACAGTATTTTATTGGTGTTTTGCAGTCAATATAATGCAAATATCCAAAAATATGAATTATGAAAAAAAAAAATTAAATATTCATTTGTATGTCTATCATACTAAATGGCTACCACTATTGACCTAAAGAGGAAAAAAATAAAAAATAAAAGGAAAGAAAAAACTGTTTGCACAGTTACTAGCTTCCTTTGACACTAAAAAAAAAAAATTAAATAATAAAAAAAAATTACATCCTTTAGATGTTAGATTTAGGCAATCTTACATCAGGAAATCAGAAAAAAATGTTTTAGATGACCCTGTTCATTCTGCAGCAGAAGTAGGACTTATATTTTCAATAGTTGTTCAGGGATTTACCTTGTCTAGGTTCAACTTTCAATCAACCCACAGGGTACCAGAGCTCTGGGACAAATCCCTGGCTGTTGCAAACTGGTCTAGTACCCTTGGCCTCAGTATTGCCAGACTGATTTCCACCAGCTGATACATACATCATTACAGGATTAGGGAGCAGACAAGTTAAATGCCATCCGTTTTTATAACTGTCCTCCTCATTTAACATGGTAGCTCTTAAAACATTTCAGCATTGTAGGTTTCTTTGTTTTAAGTGCTTAAACAGGAGACAAAATGCTACCCAATAAATAAGGGACCTTTAAGTCTCCAAAGCCATTTTCCCATGTTTCCATGGAAATAGGGACCTACCTCCTTAACCAGGATGACATTAATGATCAGGTGCCTGTAGTCGCACAAAAGAGAGAAAGGGGACAGAAATTACCAGCTACTCAGTGGTGTGTCAATCTGCAGCACAATCCCCCCAGTTAGGGGTAGGATCCGATACTCCTTTTGCACCCTCAGAGCTTCAGCAGAAACAGAGCTCACAGTGTCAGAACAGAGGAGGGTTGCTGCTTTATTTTTAAAGCTGGCTTGCTAACTAAGTTTGCTAACTATAGAATTAAAACAAATAAAAAAAATCATCATCTGAAGGAAGAAGAGGAGGAGGAGGAGAAAGAAAGGGCAGCTTTAATAAAAGCAACACTATAAATGTGTGGCCACGCTCCAGCCCCCTCTCAATGTGTCTGTATCTTGGTTTAACTGAGCACTGCCACCCATGGCTAAATGCTGGGGACTCAAAAGGACTGCCCTAGATCACTGTGTTTGAGATTATCAGTGTTACAGCATGACCTGAAACAAAAATCGAGGATTTCTGAGCTAGGGAAACATGATCTAAATAAAAGACCCTGCTGGGTTAAGAGCTATCCATCTAAGCAGAGAATGGAAAGGAAGCAGAGGGGTGAAATGGCTCGTCCAGGCTCACAGCCTTTGCTATGGCCAAGACCAGAGAACCAGGTTTCCCCAAGGCCCATCATATTCCCCAACCACCAGGCAGCACTGCCACTGTGCCGTGTGGAGAAGACTCACCCTGGCCAACCTGAATTGTGGATGACTCCATGACTCCAGTCATTCTTTTGGTTTGTTCATTTGCTTTAACACGTCCTGAGTCTCCATTTGTCCTAAATGGATTATCATTGTTTTCCACTGAGCAGAGCTAGAGCTTCTAAAAGGTTTCAAACAAAGAAATTTCAAGATCACTTTTGCACAGTGCCCGCCCAAAGGAGAGGATTTGGGTAAAGATTTGCCACCCACCACAGGGGTGGTGAAATGTCAGGGAAACAGTCCCCCACACATGGGCCAGAGAGAGCCTTCAAGTGAACCTTCAGATCCAATAAAGGGAAAAAAAATAACAAAACACTACATAGGACAAATAAAAGTTGCATGTCACACACACTTGGAAAACATCTGTCAGGTTACTGTTTTTCAGGACATCAGAATTGCATACCAAAACCTACATAAGTATTTCTATGTTGGATCCTCTTCTCCCATCTCCCTTGGGGTCACTGGGACCAACCTCTGCCACTGAACTTTGTGATTTTCAGCACAGAAATAATGCTAATAAAATTCAATGAAGGTTGGGTCTGAAAGACATCGTGCCAAACTGTGAAAAAAAAGAAACCAGACCTAATTATTAGTGTGTTCATCTAGGTATGCAACACCATAAAGAGACAACATAAAGAAAAAAATATTCCCTTAGCCCCCCCAAAATTTGGATCCATAAAAGAGAGCAGCTCCAAGTCAGTCCACAAAGCAGACCTGTCCGGTATTCAAGTTGTGAAGTCAAACACTGGAGGTCTGGGGCATCAGATCTGGAAATCGTGGACTTCTCTCATCAGTTCTGTACAGAAGTGTGGCCCTGGTCCCTGCCCATATGTGCTCAGGGCACCACAGGGTAAAAGGAACGCCAAAGGTGATTGCTTTGCATAGATTAGAATAAAAGCTTGGCAATCATTCAGAAGTTTGTAGGTTTGTTTGAACATGAAACCCTCAGTAGATCCCACTGTGAGTCAGATACAGAGAAAACATATGCAAGGCAAACCTCTTATACACAGAATTTCCCAAATGCTGCAATGATTCTACGCATTAATCTGGAAACAATTACCATTTTTCATAGGTAATTCAGAACACCTATATTAATCGCATGTTGTACAAAGACCTGGAATTCAGAGAGCAAGACTAATTTTCAGAGTAATATGCATTAAATATGCATACAGTACTACCTGCAACAAATGTATTTTTAGCAAAAAACAATATATTTAGATGACTCATTTTACAGTTGTGTTGTTTTCCTTCCTTTGATTTGAAATATGGTCAAGTCAAAAAGCTCTAGGGAGGTCTCTCAACCAACCTGATCCTAGACTGACCATCATGTAAGGGCTTTAAGCCTAGTCACAATGACTCCAGCCCAACTATATCACATTGAAATAAGACTCTTCAGACACTTTGATGAAATGGAGGACAATGCAGATGAAAAGAACAGTTAATTGGTTTCATTTTAAACCATACTAATCAAATGTAGCCATGCTTTGCCAACTCAGACTCCAAAACTCAGCTTTACAAAAAGACCGGGACTAGAAATAACTTCATGTTTTGGGAAAACTCAATGAAAACAAAATATAAACACTAAACACAATCTGTGATATTGATTACAATAAATATATGAATCATGGTGTCGTATCTACATGTCAATGTATTTTATGCTGGGATTGTCTCTGAAGCTAATATACCTGTAAATCAATTAAAATGTAACCATCTGAGTAGAACAACAATCAACTTATTTAGCTCTCACCACATATAACTATTTTGGCATCCTCCAGCATTTATTGATTTTTTCTAATAATGTCACCATGAGAAAGAGAAACAATAATATTTTGACTTTTAGAAATGAAAATGGAAACATTAGTGTTTTACTCAACTCCCTACAAAATCTTAAAAGCACTGAAGGAAATGAAAGCGAGAATCTCACACCATTGCCTAAAGACCCACCTGTTCTTTTTCATTTCTACAACTGCTTACCAGTAGCAGACTGCTGTGCCTACCTACCAGCTTGGAGAAAGCTGATGGATGACATTTAAATCTTCTCAAAGTTGTTCTTACAGCAAACAAATGGAAAAATTTTACTAAAGCAGGCAAGGCCAAGCACAATGTGAAAAGAGATGGAAAGCGGGTGTAAAAACACTGTCTTTCCTGATCTTTCATATTTCTCCCCCCTGTCACTCTCTAAGCATTAATTTAGGAAGTGGCTTGGGACTTTATTCTGGTACAGATATCTCTAGAGAAGGTTTAAAAACCACATAGAGATAATAAAAAATAAAAGAAAAAAATAACAATTTACTTTAAAAAACAAGTAAAAGCCAAATGAGCAGCAGTTTAGAATAGCGTACAGTTTTGGGGGTGAAAATTACAAACCCACAGTCCATTACAGTAATCAGCACAGTTATGGATGCTGAGAGGTAAAGTAATAAAAAAGACCAAGCTGCTCATGATATTCTTCTTAACTGTATTTATAAGGCAGAATCTGTGCTATCCGAGCAAAGTCAAAATTACAAAGCAGCAAAGACATTTTTCTAAATAACTTCCTTTTCTTCGTGCCTAAACCTAATGCAGCTAACTGCTTCTGAAAGGCACTGGAAGAACACTTCTTGAGAACTCAGTTTAAGCCTACGCTGCAGCATGTCATTCCATGTCAAGGTGCTCTGGCACAGGAGGATATACAGACACATTAGCACGACACTGGGGCTGGCATAAACCACCCTGGCAGGAAGCCCAGGGCTGCTGTGCCGTACCACAGAGGTGCTGCAGCCTGTACCAGCTGCTCGTGCCTCTGCGCTGCATCGTGCCATGCGTGGCAGCTGGCCACGGAGGCATCTACCGAGAAACAAAGCCAGGCAGGAGGGGAGGCAAAACCTAGGTCTGGGATCTGAGGTGGGAAATCAGGAAGACTGGAGATAGGGAAATCAGAAACACTTAGCAAGGCTGATTGTCCAAGGAGACTCAAAGACACTCGGTGTTGTTGCATTCCCAGTCCACAAATGGGGACAGCACGGCATCCAGGATGAGACAGGGCCACTGCAAAGAGCATCCACCAAACACCGCCTGCTTGTGCTGTGGTGAAGACCAGCAAGGAAATAAAAACCATGTGGCCATCAGCAATTCTGTCCCCGTTGCATGGCCTGAACCATGTCATGAGAAACCACAAGGAGGAAACAAAATATTGAATAGCTTCTTGTTCAAGCAGCAGTGGACATCCTGTGCACAGAGGGATGCAGGAATTCTGTGGAAAAACAGCGTGCAACTGTGTAATTAAAGACTGAATCATAACACATGCGCAAGCGGGTAGGAAAATTAATGTCCTGGCTTTTCCTAACTTTTGCACGTTTGATTTTGCAGTCCTGATGGCACTCTTCTTCTGTAGGGTGCGAATGTGTGTCCAGTATGTAAACGAACACTCGAGGCTGCAATTCAGCATCGTGCTCCCCAGATCAAGTGTTGCACCCCGCTGAACCACTTCTGCACAGGTGCGTCTGTCAGTCTGTGCCCTTGCATCACAGCGAGGATGGCCATGACCTGGTGTACAGCTACTGGGTAGAGTGCCCAAACCTACAACAGTTTTCCCTTCACACTATGAGAATATCCTGAAACAAAATTAGAAGAACAGGTCCATTTCTATTACTTCTATTTCTACCCCCTGGGAAAAAAAAATATATATATATATATATTATAATATATATATATACTGAAGCATTGACTGGAAAGGTAATAAATGCAGGGCAAAGAGTGGGTATTGCAAAAACAGCCTTTAAAAGAAGACTGCAGCCAGTGCACAAAGACTATCACACGCAGGCACCTTACAGTAACTCAGGAGATGGGAACCCAGAGGAAAAGAAGTCAGTCGCTAAGGGAAAAGCTTCCAACACCAAGCTGTCAAAGGATTGTTGCAGCATCAGTGAAGGGGTGGGGGAAGAAAAGAGGAAAATCTCAACAGTGTCTCCTTTTAAGGGACTTAAATTGGCTACAGCCACCTAACCTAGCTCATATGCCACACTAGTTCAGGCAAATTCTCCCCCTTCCTCCCATAACTCCTGCCTGCCAACAAAACATGTGATAATGAATAATTGGATTCCGATAGTCTATTTTTTGCCACTTGAAGCACTACGTGGGCAGTTCAGAGGCTGTTGATATGCATTGTTTCCTCCTCTTGCAGAGATATGCTCTGGGTTTAAATTATTCCACCTCAAAGCCAACGCAGTGACTCGAGGACTCCAGGGGCTGACTGTACTGTACTCACTTCCAGAAGAAAGAAAGGAGGAAGGTCAGATTTTACATTTGGATTACCTATTGAAAAGCTTGTGATTCTTCCAGCCATTTGATATTAGGTGTTATTTCATAACAAGTGAGCTATGACTTTATTATGTAGCAAGTTTTGTAATTTTCACCTCCTGCCTGTTCACTGAATGCATGTGGAGGAACAGGGGGAATAGAAAACAGCTATCAAGAAACAGAGTACCATCGTGTCCTCAGAGTAGCTGCATCTCTGCCCCCACTCCCATCTGCTCATCTCTCTGACCATTCTTCCTCAGGTAGCACTGTTCACCCTCCTCTCTCACGACACCCCATCCTCAAACTAGGTCCTGGGGCACACCAGCATCTCTCAGTAACCACTCCTATCATGCTGATTCAACTAGGGTTAGCTAGCTCCTCTCCTTTGAAAAACTCAAGTCATGGATCACATCAGAACAGAGCATCATTTAAGATGAGTCCTAGGAACAAAGCACAGCAGAGTAAAAAGCTTGGGGAGAGGGGACATGACAAGTTGTCTTGCTAGCACGATCTCTTTACAAAGCCACAGGCAGATGTGCTTTAGCATCTGGATAATATGGGTGTCTGCCTTTTCTCCCTCCTCCCTGTGCTTCAAAGGCCATTTTAAACCCACCTATAACACTTCCCAAAGCACCCTGGGAAACTCAGCAGAGGGTCAAACTAGATCACAAAAATGGAAGTGCCTTTGGTGCTGTAGGCATACAATGGATCCATTTCTTCCTTCCAGCACATGCTCCATGACAACCACCTTATTACCTTCACAAAAACACATGGTAACATGTACAATAACCCAGCCAAGACTCCATTTTAATAGACCATCACAGTCTGTTCTAAATCAACTGCACACAGTTTGCTCAGAACATTCCCAATTAGTTCTTCCCATATCTCCTACTATGTAGCATGAAACAAAGGGTTTGCAACTTTGTTTCCAAAGCTAATCAGCCCTCCATATTATAATAACACATACAATGAGGGACAGACTAACAAAATGACAGAATATTTTCAACACACACACACAAAAAAAAAAAAAAAAAGTGCCTCTGTGCTTCAAGTCAATTTAATCCAAGATTATCTCAAGAAAAACATATTTTTCCTGTGCCTTGGGAGCTACAAATTCACATCAGGGCATCAATTCTGATGCAGAAGTTCGGCTCGGTCTCCCCAGAAACATATATCTGCAGCTGGTCCACGCAGACTGCTTCAGAGGAAATAGAGAACAGCAGCAATAGTGGATGTGATTCTTTCAGACAGCTCTGTCGCAGGTAGAAAAATCCCAGCACGACTTGAAAATTTCCATCCCAGTCCCATCTGCTAACCAATTTATGCCCTCGTTCTTGAGATTTCCTTCCCTTCAGCATTAACTCAAATTGCTGCAGTTAACTGCTTTTGGGCTAGTGCCCTAAGTTATATTTATTTATGCTTCCACTGCCTACCACCAACAATTCATGCTCAAAGTTGAACTCAATATACAAGTAAATCTGGCAGTCATAAATGCTAGAAAATAATTTCCAGCAACATTTCATCTACTACCAGTTAGCTTCAGTGAGTGAATCGTGGTTCTACTAGAGCAGAGCTCTGGTGCACAATTTGGTTCATTTTAAAGTACTATTTTGAAAGAGGTGTTCTTTCTCTGTTTTCAAAGAGGCTTTGAAAACTGAGAACAGTTTTCAAAAATGCTTAATAACTTGAAAACCTAAAAATAGCCTTAGAAATTTAGTGCAAGAACCATGGTTTGGCAGTCAAGTCTATAGTTAGACTACAGATTGAAGGCAGAGGCAGGAGACGAGTGTCAAAGGGATGCAAACTGAAGACAAAACACACACTCCGCAGGGAATGCAGTGGGAGAGAAGGGCAGAAACCCATGCCGAGGCCACACGGGGAACAGAGGGGAAGCAAACACCTGGAGCAGGGCTGGAGCCAGCTCTACTGGAGGCTACACCATGGGCTCAGAACCCAGTGACGCACAGAGAGCAGTCTGATCTGGTGGCCCTAATACGTCCATGTCCTGGAGATTTTACTCTGGGGACACCAATGGACAGTTCCTGAAGCTCCTGTACCTCCACCAGCTGCCGCAGAGCTGCCCAGGGAGCTGCTGGCTCCTCACCCATGCCAGTAAATGAGGAGACAGGGGATTCAACATAAAATGAAAGCTCTCAAGTCACCTAGGTATTTTTTAAACAATTATTTTTTAAACAGTTATATGTGTCCAGCTAGGAAAGTTCCATTCATTTAAAAGTGACAGAAGAACGCACATACTGTGTGAAGCCCTGGACTTGGATTTAAAGTGTTTCCTTTAAGCCTGGCCCTGATAATCAGCTGAGGCTACACTAAGAAAAGTAATGTCAGTAAAAATATTGGTGTCCAGAATAATACTGTGAATTTAAATTTACATCAGAAGTTAAAATGTTACATCTTCCCCTCTCCATACAATCTTACCTTGCCAAATAATTTGTCTCCTTAATCACCTCCACTTCTCTTTTTTTGGGAGATTCCAGAAAAATAAATAAATAAAACAAAACAAAAACCTCCAAATATAAAGTGCATCCTTCTGCATTTAGAAAAGCAGAGGAGCAAAGAAAGCAAGTATTTGCAATGGTAATGTGAAAGAGAGGAAACATAAGAGCTACTTTGACACGTAACATCCATAATCTGTTGGAGTCATGCCTGGTTCTGTTCAGCTGCTTCAGACAAATGAAGTTAGTCCATGCAGGTTGGGAAGTTGAAGGGGGAGGAAATTCTCACTGAAGGGACCTGGACTAAAATAGTCTTGATTCTCCACTTCGGCTCTAATGAACTTCTCATGCACAAAAGACTGACAAATACAGATACTGCGTAAGAGGTCTGAAGTGCGTTCCCCCCTCCACCCCCACCCCCCCCCCCCCAAAAAAAAAGAGGGTTTCTCGTCTTTAATAGAGGCACATTCAGAATAACCAGTCTGTCAAATTTATCTAAATTGAAATGAAATGCTTTATTGACAATAGGATCTTTCTTGCATGTGGTATGTTTTTGCACAACAAAAATGCAATAAATCACAATTTATTTTCCTTATAGGCCTCTTTACCAGCATCCTTCCGAACACATGAGCAACTTGAATATTCTTGTTATTTTTGTTACTTTACTGTCCTGTTATCCACCACATAGATTAGATTCTATATCCCTTGTTTATTTCCTGTGCAAGTTTAAATGATTGTCCTTTTCCCTTTTAAATCCCATAAGAAGGCCTATGTCTTCCGTGTTACATATAAGAAACGGGCTCAGCATGGTCTTCATTCTCTTCACCTAATTATCATGTGGGCCAAGAGTCAAAGCAGGGGAAATGGGGAACTGAAGTATAAACAATGTTGGAAAAAGAGGAACAGGGCTCTTTTTAAAAAATAAATACATAAATCAAACAAGGCAACAGCTACTGAACTACATGCCTATCACTTACAGGCATCGTTAACAAACCATACTGCTTGCACCACCTTTCACCCCTCCCAGGCCTTTCAATTTCAAAGCAGTGATTACATTTCCCCTGGGTTTGGACAGTGCCTAGTATGCACCGGATGTTATCACAGCTTAGATATAAAGAAAAATCTTTGCCATAATCCTTAAGTAGGCTAGCCTAATGAATTAAAATGCAAAATCAGCACAGATAGTCAGGAAACTTTTTGAGTCCGTGGAGGGAATGAAACCCAGATAATATTTTTCCACACTTACTCTAAGATTTCTAGTACACCTCCATATTATTTAGTGGTTTATTTTCAGTTCATCTTATAATGTATCAGTTTTCACAGTTTTTTTTGGTTGGTTGGTGTTTTTAGTCATCAAAATTTTTGCATGTGTCAGATCTGTGGAAAACAAAATAGAGAATATTTTAAGTATTAGAATGAAATTTCTTCCACCCTCTTCAAGAAAGAGTTGTGAAAAATATCCTTCATCCATTCTTCTCCTCTTCTCCCACTATGAACCAATGTGGAGTGAAATGGCTTTGTGTTCTCTGCCCAAATGCCTCTGAAGAAGAAAGAAACAGGACTTTCCCTTCTGTGTTAGGGCAAAAATCCCAGGCTCTGGAACTGTGTTGATACTGCATGTTCTGCTAGTATAGAGTTAGCAACTAAATTGCTTTTGTGGGATTGTTGTTTTTTCGTCGTTGTTTTTGGTTTGCTTTTTTTAACATCTAACCAAAAGAATGGAAAGCAGGAAGGTATGTTGGTTTTTTTAGTGCAGAAATTTCTGTCAAAGTATGTATTTTCTATTTGGTGCATTACCTTGCAATACATAATGTGCTAGGAAGTCGTTTTATGCACTGGGTACACCTCAGAAGGGTTCTGAAAATAAGCAGCCAGAAGGGCAGGTCCTTGTGTGAACTCAGAGTCTAAAAAGAACAGAGGAAACCCCATGCAATCAATCTTTCATGAGAATTCTCCAGGTTGCTCACTTCAGGCAAATCAGGATACCTTTATTACTTGTATTAAACTAATGAGTAACAAATCCCACTCAGCTGGCACCCCCACCATGAAGAAAAGATTTAAACTCCCCCAAAACTTCATTTCCCCGTATCTTAGATAATATTGATATTTAACAAGACCTACTGTTTTCTTTTTTGTTTTTTTTTTTTTTCCTTCCCTCTCTCTGAGCTGAGCTGTCTGGGTGGAAAATGTCTCTCCAGCCAGCAAAAGCAATAAGCTGCTCATTCACCATGCCCCTGCTGCTGGGGCTGAAAGGTGCCAAGCAGATGTACGAGATACACAAGAGCAGGCAAAGGACACTGCTCCTTTGGGTGGTAGTTTCATCCAGGAATGTGTCAGCACCTGTTGTACCAAGAAGGTGCCACCACCTGCATCATTCCTCAGCTGTTCCCAAAACCAGGACTGAGACAGCTCGTGTCGCACCAGCCTCCACAGACCCAGTTCTCGTTTCCATACCACATGCATAACTTGCGTCTCTAAAGAGCCGTACTGAGCAGGAGTCACCAAGCCAACGGGGAACATCCCAAGCCTAAGCATCCTGGTCTGCTGAGAGGCTGAGAAACCACTTGTTCCAGGTTAGGAAGGCCAGCCCTGGACCCCACAGAGATCGAGGCAGGTAGTCTTCCCCACATCATCCCAGTGCCAGGAAAGGTCATTTCCCATGGCCAATCCCACAGACCAAAGATAATCCGCAAAAGACCAACACAATAGTGCAAAGACCTCCTTGAAGTGAGGCAGATAAGTCTGACCCCTGCACCTCATTTTTAGTCCTTTATACACAATTAAGAAACGATTTTGTTCTTCAGATAGCTTTTCTTCTCTCCCCAAAATTCCTTTTTGTTAGACCTGCTTTCTCTGTATTTTGGGGCTGGGTTTCTTAGTTTGGTTGCTTTGTTTTTTTAAAGGTTCTTTTCCTCTCCCCACAAATTGCTTTGCACAGGCAAAGCAAAACATTTCTTTTCTCTAGTTTGCAAGAAAATTGCAGATCCTTCAGAACAAAGGTAGGTAGACTAAGGTACTTGAAAAATCACTTGACCCTCTCAAAACTTTTGTTTTCTTCATGGGAGCCACATACTTCTTGGAGTAGGACTGGGGGGACCACCTTGAATTCTCCTTTAACCCCAGCTACAAAGAGTCAGGGATGAGATTCAAAAACTTTTTTTAAAGGAAGGAAAAACAAGACATCTGAACTGGAAACTATAGAAAAGAGACGAGATTTACAAAAAGCCAGTGTTTTCTTTCTTTATACTACATTACTCTTCCTTAATGTGACAGCCAAGCCTCAGAGGACTGGTGGAGGGCACTGTGTACGCATACACAGGAACTGGAAAGCACTTTTCATTGCTTTTCCTGGAAACTATATTCCAGCTTCTGCAGAGAATCTCTTTTGGCATGGATCTCTAGGATGCCACATGCTGAAGGACAAGTGGATATCAACTGAGCTCATTGACTTCAACGATACCACCTTGTGAAAACCCTTCACTATAACTTTGACCAAAAAGCAACTGCAGAGCTCCTCACACATCAGATTTTCTGCTGATACAAACTGCAATAGCACAACTGAGCAACAGGAGCGTGCAGTGGCCCACATCGTTCTGCACAGCTCTGCAATGAGGACTACAGCATCAGGAAAGTGAGGGAACAGCTTCCATTTTTGTCTCCGTTTGTAAACACAACCAAAATCTGACTGATGTGACCATTTCTCTGCCCGGCAGCTCAGCCAAAATCCTTTATTCCAGACTGATCTTTATGAAGGCTGAGGGATTTTCTGAGCATGGATTACACATCTTCTGCAGCAAAACTAGAACCAAGTGGGTAACACATATTATTTCCAAGCTTAGTAGTTCTCTGTGGTTCCTAGTTGTTTTTAGGCTATTAAACCATACACAGGCACAGCGAAAATTTTAGCTTTCAGCACAAGTCAAAACATAGCAGGAACATAGCATTAAATAAATACATAGCGTTAAATAAAAAAATAAAAAAAAAAAAATAAAGAAAAGAAAAGCTTGAGGCATGAGAGGACTGTTTTCAAGCAGAGTTTTGCAATGCATAATTTTTAGATAACTGGCCCCAAGTTAAGAAATATGGGCTCTCTACATGTTGTTTTATGGAATTAGGTTCCCCCAAGCCACATTTTGACTAAGCTGACTAGTACAGAAAGGCCAGGAAGATGTGGCAAGGGAAGCCTCCATCTCTGCTCAAAACTCAAGCATGGTTTGATGCCTCTGCAGCAGCAAGCCCCTCTGCATCTGTACCACTTGCACATGGAAGGTATCAGCCCACTCAGCACCACCAGCCCTGCTCTGAGCCAGTAGGATCAAGCAACCCTGCTGGTAGAGTTTTTTGGATCAGTCTCAACACAGTGAGCTGGATTTGGGGCACAAGCTCACAGCGGGTGCTAGCTCAGGGCAAGCAGTACAAGCAGCTCACCTCTGTATGCTGTAGGCAGAAGCTCCAACTAGAACAAGCTTAATGAGACAGAACACGTGTTTACCTAAGCCCATAGTTGGCAATGGATGCTTACAGAAAGCGCAAGAGAGCAAGGCAAGCACAAAGGTATATTGCCTTCCACATCGCCACCTTGCCTTTAGCAAAGCAGAGCTAGGTTTCCCTGAGATGGGTTGGGTCAAATCCTCCCACTTCATGCTCACCACTGGAATTTTACAGTGTTCCTTTGGTTGGTCTTCTATCATTGTGTGCCAACGAGTCCCACCGCATAATAATGAATCGTGAACAAAAATAATTCCCTTTCTTTTAAACCTGTTTGATAAGTTTATGTGATATTCTCTGCCTCTTATGTCATAGGAGAGAACAAATTAGCAGTCACTGTCTGCCTTCTGCTTGCTGCTTATGACACAGAGGCTGATGAAACTTTTTATATCAAGTCTTTTCTCATCCATACACTGTTCCATTTCACTGACCAAATTACTATTGCTCTACTTGGCTTCTCTGACTTCTGTTTGCTTCTATGAGCAGGAAGCAGAAATATTCACAGAATTATCTACAGTGACTACTAAATCTCTTTCCAAACGGGTAATAACTAAGGCACAGTCCCTCCTTGCATGTGAGTACAGTTAACTGCAAAGTAATGCAGATGGAGAAAAGCAGCCCCTATCAATGCAGGATCACTTTCTCCATTTTACAGTCCATTCATTTGCTACAAGGAGATCCTTCTGCAACTCGGCAGTTAATTTTCACTTCGAATAGCCTAGATACAAGTTTCATCACCCTGTAGTTCATTTCCTGTTTCCAAACTGTTTCCAAGAGTGCATTTAGCAACAACTATTCTAGCTCTAGTCCCTGTGGGAATCACTGATAACATCCCTGTAGAATGAAAAATGATAGTTTGCTTCTAGTCTTATTCTTTAATCAGTTTAGGCCAAGAATCTTCACTCAGGGTCTGGTACAACTGAGTTTCTTCTAGGCTAAGATGAGGAATGCTGTTCAAAAAAAGAAGAAAAGGAAATGCAATTACATTATGTCAATCAGATCATAAAATAAACAAACAGCTTTGGCAGAGGAACCAGAAGTACTGTGAGTAAATACTGCCACTCCAGCCCATCATCAGCCTTGAGCATTCTTACAGTCAGCCTAAGGGATTTGTCTGCGTATCAATGGTAAATCCAAATCCCCAGAGGATTCATGGTTATCTCAAAGCTCACATGTATTGGAAATAAAGCATTAGCCACTCGCCTCTACAGCTGAAACACACCACAGCTCTTGCTCGTGACAGTGGGTTAGTGGTGGTCCAGAGGAGGTAGCAGTAAAGGGGCAATGCACTTGAAGCCTCCTGGAGCATTTCTGGAGGCTGAGGTGAGAGGGAATAATATTTTTTAGCTACTTGCAAAATAAATCTCTCACTTTCTAAGGCACACAACTCAAATACTGTTTGCTACAGAGGTAGCAGGCTTGCTCAACATCCTCTTTATTTTTAGATTAAATACATTTAGATGCATTTCAATTAAAATGCAATCAAAGTGTGCCTCAATAGCCTCTTCCACTGCTGCCACCAGACTGCTTAGAGACTTACGCTGCCTTTCAGCTGCCAGTTAACTCTGACAGAGCAACTGCCCAGCACTGCTTCACCAGCAAGGCCGGCATGTCCCAGGTGCCTGCAGGAAACTGGGAATGGCTGCACAAAGGAGAGGAGGAGGGAAGGAGTTCACAGCCTCCATGGCATGGAGCTTGATAGCTTAGGAGGACCCACTAAACAAGCTTATATCATTTTAGCCCACTAGTAAGGCTTCACAAGCAGCACTCACAATGAAGAAAGAAGTCTGGGAGCTCTGCTGCATGTATTTTCTGCTCGGTTCACTGGGCTGTGCAGACAATCATTTTCTATGCAGCCCAATAGCTCCATTTGTTGTCTCAGACTTCTTCCAATTTCAAGCCCTGTAGACCTCAGTTTTGTGTTGTTTTGTTTTAAGAGAAGCATTGTAAACCTATTCAAATCCGCACACATCTCTAAATAAAGTGCACCTCTGAAGCCTTTCTCATCTTCTCCCCTTAAGAGCACCAACATCCCTAATCTGAGAGAAAGAGTACAACCACAGTTCTTCTGTATCAACAATTTTGATCACAAAAAGGACAACAGAGATTGAAATTTGCTACCCATAAATATATGTCTAAACACAACAAGGGAAAGTAGTCATAAAAACAAATAAAGAGGTCCCTCTCTTACAGATAAAATGTGAAGATTGTCGCTGGCACAGTTTTCCTAATGTAAGCAGTACAGACATGAAAACTTTATTGGAAATTGTAATATAGGACATAACTGCAACAGAAAAGACCACCGTGCTAAATAAAACAGATAAAACCTGGGTACACCTTGTGGAACAGAAAGTACCGCGGTTAACCATGTTTGAACTTTGCAAGGCTGACGTAAAATTGAGGAAGAGGTCCGAATGCAAGCCAAATCATTTATAAGAGAACTGAACCTCATATTAACCAGGACCAAGAAGTGCCAGGCTATAACTAAGCCCCAGAACATATGGATTTGTTTTGTGTTTAAAAGCACCAAAGAAGATATCAGCAGAAACGTTTTTCAGAAAACCATCTCCTTCCCATATAGGGAACGGCAGAAAAGGATGCACTTCAGAAAATGTCAGCATAAATTGATTCAAGGGTTTATTGACTCCACAATGACAACAGTTTTGTATCTTCCCACAGAACATAATTGTAAACTGCTCGAGGTGCCACTTTGTTTCAGAGTAGGGCCCTTTCTGCACTTTACAGGAGACAGCCAGATATTTACAAATTCACCAAAATATGAATGGACCCCAAACGTCAGTGGGCTTTTAAGCAGTAAATAACAGGGAATCCATTTTGCTCTGCAATTAACTTTAGGCACACCTTTTGCGTAAACCACATCACAATGCAAGGCCAAACCTGTAACAGGGTGATTTATATCAAGACCAAGGAGAAGAAAGCTCATAAATGATAACACTGCTACCAATTTTACAGTGCTAATTTTCTCACCTAAAACATCCTGCAGAGTACACAGCACACCTTAGGTAAAACAGTTATACAGAAAGGTCACCTATATTCCTCTGAAGGAGGTGAAATGCACCTGAAAACGCACGCAGGACCTTATAGGAGTGAACCAAAGGATGCCAGGAAGCACACAGATACTGTGCTGAGCTGGGCTCCTTGTTTGCCTGGAGGAGTGCCTCTCAGCAGCTACCCAACAAACCCCATTTGTTCGGTCAAGAGCTGACCCCACTGGGAGCCTGTCCTAGCCCCTCTCCCATCATTCGCCTCCCTGCCATAGCTCACCCCATCTCACACAGCCCACGCACTCGATCCCAGCCTCATCTCCGGGGAGGCAAGCGGGACATTGCTCCTACACGATGTTGCTGCGCTCAGGAGCTGCTAAGTGCTTTTAGTAGCAATTTGTACCAGCCACGCTCATTTGGACACCACCTGCTGCACACAACAACATGAGACATGTTCCCGTTGGAAGCCAAGCTCAGACCTTGCTCAGCTTCTCCCCGTGAGTTATACAGTGCCTCTGTCCCTCTTTTCCCAAAAAATCCAGATGTCTCGCTATTTCTCTCCTATGGAGAGGCATAAATCCTCACCTAGAGCTCAATAAAGGGTTAAATATGCCAACCCCTGCTTTCTCCATGCCCCTGCACCTCCAGTACTTCGGCTAAATGCATGACATTCACTTTTAAATAATCTTTTCAAACCTGATTTAAAAGTAGCAGTTTCCCACTCAAATCCAGGGCCATGTGAGTTGCTTTCAGTTTTTCACAATTGCATACATAATTGCCAAAAAAAAAAAAAAAAAAAAAGAGCAGTGAAGTGACAAAACAAAACATTTCAGCTGCTTTCTTTAAATTAAAATAAAAAATAAAGGCCTTTGGCGGTGCAGCACTGTGCTCCTCATAGGGACTCCCCTCCAGCCAAAGGACTCCAGTGATTCATTCACAATTCAGAATGATTAGAACAACAGTTACTACCCTGAAGCTGAGGAAAACCTTGAGTTAAGGGAATTTAAGTAAATATGGAAACACCTGGAGAGTTTCATTCAAGATCTGTGCAGGCAAGGCAAGAGTAGGAGTGAGGCAAAGGTTTCCTACCTCGGTGCTGCTTTTGATTAATTACAGTGGAAGTGCACTCTTTCATCAAGTATTTGAAATTAGAATAAGATTATTACAAGAGAGATTTATCCCTGAGAAATTGCAGAAGACATGGATGAACACAGATAGTCATTTATACACAAATTTCTACTTTACCTTCCCTGTGTTACTCAGAAACACTCTCCTTTTCTTTCTCTCTCTCTCTCTCTCTCCTTCAAACTACAGTAACAGTGTAGATATCCTCACAGAGCTATCTGCAGTGGCTTTTATTCCTTGAGGAACCCCACAGCTTCATAGCACATCACTGTGTGTGAGTTTAGACCATTTTTGCTAGCTCTCATTACCTGACATTTAGAGAAGTTACATTCCGAACATCGTTGTGATGCATAGACCTCGGTGCACTGAAATCTACCAGGAGATTTTCGTCATCCCTTACAGCCTCTACCAAACACTTTCTCCTCTCCCTTTTTTCACATATGAATTTATTGCAAATGAAAACTGCCCTGCTGATAGGTCTATGCAATGCTCCACTTCTCCAGTGAACACACAGGGGAGAAATGGATGGAAGTTTTTACATTCAGCTTTACCTTAGGATGCTGATAGCATCATGCCATGGGATCGCTCCCGAAAGGAAGGGGTGCCCAGGGTGTAAAGCCCAGGGAGTTTTTCCATTTCCCTTGTTCCAATGCCAGTCGGATTACCGTATAACATCAGGGCTGACAGCAGGGGGCTGTGGTGGTATCCAACCACTGTGAACCATGCAGCTGCTTCCAGACTCTTCTAAATGAAGCCACAGCACCCCACATGCATTTCCGTGTGCTCGCAGCATCCTGCATATTCACAAATCCTCATCTGGAGCTTTAAAAAGTATATGTCCTGACCGCACTCATCTTTGGGAATTTGAACGTGTTTGTTTTTTGAGACTGTTCTAGCATTAGTAATATTTGATGAAACAGCCCACTGCATGCAGATCTCTCAGAAACCAAGGATTAAGAATACTCTGGCGAGCTATGTTCAGCCACCTCCAGGGTGAGATATAAAATGTAAGTACTGGTTAAGACCAAACCGATTAGGAACATAAGAACCTACTATCTAAAATGAGCATTTCACTGGCAGAACAGAGACAAAAGCTGGCAGAAATTATATTAACTTTCTAATTGTTATCATCACCATTTCATGATTGGTATTCCAAGGCCTGACACTTACTCAAAGTCTTCAGGAAATGCTAGTAACTCAGGTCTACTGCACTCTATAGCCCTTATTCTGCATTTACATGCAACTCCACATCTGTGTAATTTCATTCTTCACAGTCTGACAGGTGTAAGACTCCCCTTTTCAAATGCAGTGGTAATTTGACCACAGATTCATGTCCAGCAAGCACGGCACAACGCTGTCCCAAGGTTCTCGTGCAGCCCTCCTGCGATTACAGGGCAGACACGTATCTCATGATTTCCTGCGTCTCGCCGCTCCGTTCTGGCGTTAGATCCCACGTTGGTGGGATTGGTGGCCAATTGTCATGAACAGCTGCTGATTTTTCAGGATGTATCCCATGTCCTCATCAGTACCTCTGCTATTTCACACTTTACTCCCTGCAGTAACCCGAGATGAGCAGCATCCGGCCTAGATGGCTGGCTGCCCCTCGGGTTCTCAAGTTGCTTTATATAAAACACAGGCACACGCAGATCAAAATCCCAGAATACTACGAGTATTTAATCAGAAGTGATGTTTTGATCCTGACGAGAAAATCTTATGTTTGCTTGAAACAAGTATTTCCATATGAGGCTAACACCTTGATTTTAATTTTAATCCTTTACAGTGAAAAAATGTTTTCTCAAGATGACCACAAACACACACAAATCAGAGTGTGCTATCATGAATCCAGCCATGAATTGCTGCTGTCTGAAAACTTTGAAATATGAAAATAGAATGAAGCTTTACTTCTCACAAATTAAGGAATCCCATCAGACCTCCAGCTCCCTCACTGGCATTTCTGATCAATTCTCACAAATATTTCAAACAGTGGAAGGATGAACCAAGGCACTGGGCAACCAAAACCTGACAGAAGAGCTTCCAGTCTAGGGCAATTATTGTCACCTGTAAGGAGCTATGGCAAATCTGACTTTCAGTTAGAGAACAAGTGAACAAAAGCCTTCCAATTGCCTATACAGTTGCAGATAAAAATTTGACTCCTGATTTTACTTTCGATCAGAGGAGACTGAAGTTATCAATATTCAGTCTAAAAACAACTTAAGAAATGTTGATCATAATTAATATATATATACATACATATATGCATTTTATAGATGAGGAGACGAACAAATAAATCCCATTATCCAGGCAGCGAAGCATTTATCTCCACGGAGAAAAGCACACCCAGCTGTAGTCATCCAAACAGATGTGTATTGGTCTACACATCCCAAGGAGACCAGCTTTCTTCAGGGCTCCTTGCTACTTGGCTTGTGACTCCTCAGCTCTGCCTGTGTAGGTCTGTGAAAACCTCAAGGAAACATAGGCAAAGGACTGTGCTTATAACACAGGGTCCCCATGCTGAGACAGAAAGGTAGAGGGACAGAAGCAGAGAGATAAAAACAGAAAATAACAAATAGCTTAACTTTCTAGTACTGAAAGGAATGATTTCTAATTCTCTGGAGATGTTTTGGCAGTGAAAGGAGGTTTGTTTTTATCTTAGATAACCTATGTATCAGTATTAATTAGTAGTCATTAGAAAATACTTTCTACTGGAAACCAAATGTACTTGAAATAGAACTTTGTAAATACTATGAACTCAGAATGAGACACAATGTGTACAAACACATAACGCTATTTTTTCTATTGCCACATAGATCTTATGTCACAGAAAAATGACTGAAAGTTCAAGCAAAAACTGTGGCTTCAAAAGCGCAGCTCTTCCATGTATGCATGGCTATTTTTCCTACTCCAACAAGTACAAAATGTGAAGGACACTGCAACATCCCACGGTTCTGCTAGTTCAACTGTTACTTTGTTCTGGAGAACATGTTCTCAAAAATAACCCAAAAGCTTAGAGGTGCCTTGCTGCAAACAGGATGAGATCCTACACAAGAACTGGAACTAGGGTTGGAAGATCAGTCCTTTAATTGATTATTGTCTGAAGTATTCTACTTTTACCAGATCAATCCTAAACCACTAGCTGAGGGTCAAGAATTATTCCCTTGCCTCCTTTAGAACTGACAAATTACAGCAATCTTCTACAGTGGGAATGAGAGAGAAGTTTTCAGGTTTCATCAATACGTGTCAGTATGGTATTAATACAAACCTTTCTTTGAATACCTCCACAAGCAATCTCAAAGAGTTAACAAGTGATTTTTCTCTTCTGAGGGGAATAAAATGCACTTAGTAAAGATTGCCGACTAACTAGTTTTTTGCATAGAAATCCATCTCCAATTAATGTGATGAATTTCCCTTGCTTTCCTAATTAAGGAGCATTATTCAGTATGAAATCTTTTCTTTTTATTATTTCATTTTAAGTACAATTGATGAAATCAAGTGCAACTGTACAACAGGAATCCTTTGGTCCATACTCAGTATGATGCAGGAATTGTTGTGAAGGTCACAGGCAAATAATTTCCTGCCATTAGTGTGCGCCTGGAAAAGGAGGAAAAAGGTCTACTAAGGCAAGTGGAGGGGGGGTGGATCCAACCACAAAGCAAAGCAGAATTTCACAGCAACCAACGAGAGCTATACCTGAGCCCAATCAGAAGCCCCCTGCAGACGATGGCAGGCTTTCCAGCTCCTTCAGGATGCTCTGAGTCAAACCCTCATCAGGGCATTATACAGCAGTGCTTGGCTCTGTCATAGAGCCTGCAACAAGCAGGCAGGTTGAATTCAACACCCCTCGTTTGGCAGGGATGGGGAAGAAGATGGTAGAAAGACTGTCATCTTCTGAAGGGAGTCCTATTCCTCCCTCCTCAGCCCAGTTTTGCAACAGAGACCCTTTCAGATGGGGAGGAAAGGGTTATGCACGGGCAGGAGGAGGAAATCACAACTCTCAGGTGTGAGAGCCACCCAGATCCTGGTTTCC
The DNA here is from genome assembly GCF_009769625.2 of Cygnus olor. Lineage (NCBI taxonomy): Eukaryota > Metazoa > Chordata > Aves > Anseriformes > Anatidae > Cygnus > Cygnus olor. The sequence continues at coordinate 61,829,529 of NC_049169.1, read as the reverse complement.
AGAAGACAATTCAAACATTGCCCTACCCCCCAAAATGGCATAATGCTGACTGCTGAGGACTACAAGCAAAAAACAGACATTTCTGAATGCCTACAGTGCCATCCACTCACCCTTCCCAATGCCCCTCTTCTCCCCCCACCTCACTCCTCAAGCCATTTCCACAGTGCTGCATGCACACAGCTCGGGATGCCATGAGCAAACATGACCCAGTGCAGTCGGTGAACTGTGCTGAATAAAGTGCATCTAAAAACATCAGCAGATACAGCACAGCACCGCGCGTGATGGTAACTGTCATTCTTCATGTATTATTAGAGGAAGGAGATAGAGAGATCTTGAAACGTGTTCAGTGCTTGCAGACGGCAGTCAAACAAGACTGGCCATTATGTCACTGAACAGCTCACAATTCAACGGCTCCTGCAAGAGCCCACTTACCAGCTATCCAAGGAGCCTGGCACGGACAATTTACACCTGTTCTGTTTCCTGCTGCTTTTGCAAAAGAAATCCATGCATCCCACACTCATAACTTCCAGGAAAAAGACAAAAATCTGAAAATCCTGCTCCTCAGAGAGCCAGGCTAGGTAGGAAAACGGAGGTGTTCAATTTTCGAGGAAATCTTCTCCGGTGTCAGTTCATAAGCCCCTTCCCCTGCCTCCCACCACCATATGTCAAACTGAATTGGGGAAATCTAAACCAGGAGGAAGAAAAGAAGAAGCATCAAAGGCCAGTTCTCATAAAAGGAGTGGCGCTTGTGAGCTGGTCAGTATGAGCCTGCTGAAATGATGTATGGCTACATGGGGAGCGTATATGTGCATGCACATGCACGCAGACGTCAGCCCCTTCCTTGGAAGTGGATTAAGTGGCAGATGGTGTCAGAACCTGAGCCGCTGCTGAGAGCAGAGTTCACATTGTCCTGCTTCCCTGTGCTGAGAGAGGGGACCAGCAAAGGTGAGCCATCCAAAAACGGCTGACAAATAGCTGGCGATCAGCTTTGTCATCGGCAGCGAGTGGAATGGCAGCCCTTTGCTTGCTCCCTTCTCCCCCCCCCCCACAGTCCCTGCATGCAAAATTCTCTCCGAAATGGAGACAAGAGAGGAAACAAGCGTAGATGTGCAGTCTCCAAGCCTGAGAAAAACCAGAGGCTCAGTTTTACACAGGGAAACTAGAACCTGCTATTACCAACCCAAATACCAGAACCTAGGACAGATAGTGTGGGGGGAGAACACCCAGCTTAAGCTCTATTAAAAGCAGAGGGAGAACAAAGATGAAAAAACCACTGCCTTTGATTGCCAACACAATGAAAATAAATGAGGGAAATAACATTTGGGAGGGACGCACCAGCTGAAAGCAGTCACAATGACTTTGTGCAGGCACCCCTGTTATTAAATATTATTATAGATAATAAGGGTTTTCAGACTGAGCAAAAGGATCTTTTTTCAGTTCCTGAGACCTCATCTCTCTGTCACCCACCTGCCCTGTCACCCACCTCCCCTTTTTCTCTCTCCTCTGAGCACCTGCTTTACATAGTTTTCCTTGTATTATCATCAGCTTCATGGATAATTGATAGCCGAGCTCGTCCAGCTGATGCTAAGAAAAGAACGACAAGGTGGTTCGACACACACCTACTATAAATAGACACACAACATGGCCAGCATTTGCCAACATCTGATGACGCTTTCCTCCCTCCTGGGTCCTAAAGTTAGCTAGTTTCTGAAAGTCAGGGAAGCAAATGAGAGCAAGGTAAAAATGCTTTCAATTAATTTTGCAGAGATTGAAGGGATAAAATAAGAGTGGGGCTTTATATTTTTACGGTGTGCTAAAAATACCCATTTTAAGAAACCTTAGGCATAGTTTGCAAAGCATGGTTTAATTTCCAACCCCCTCCCCCCCCTTTTTTTTTTTGCTTGGCAGCAGCCACAAAGCTCAAAATACTTAGCTAGTGCCAAGGTCTCAGGAGATAGGGCCAAGAAGGGTCACAAGCAGATCTTGCTGCTACCACAGCGTTCGGGAGCTAGACAGAGAACACAGCAAAACTCACAACTGCGCTAAACCCCAAGGTATCTCTGCAGAGCACAAGTGCTCCTGCTCTGCAGTTCAGAGGGCAGACTTGGAGGGCAAAGGCTGTCAATCGGCCAGCACAAGGGAACTGCAGCTGCCTCCACATGGCTGGCACCAGGCACAGGCTGCCGAGGGCACTGAGTCAGCAGCAAAACCTCCAGCCCCACCGCCAGTTCGGTTCTGGACACCAGCGCAATCTCCTGAGCTGTCCTTGATAGGAAATGCCAGAGGTAGGCTTCCAGCTGGAAAACCCTTAGTCGCACTTGGCTTGTACACCAGCAAGTGAGGTAAAAGCTGGGAGAGGTTCACTATTCCTCCATGCAGTCGCTCTTCAGCTGCATCTTCGTGCTGAAGGCCCTCCTCATGGCCCCGTCCAGCCCCGCACTACAGGACCATCCTTTGCACTCAGGCTCCCCAGCATGCTCACCTCAACATACAGCTCACCTCCTGGCTCAGTTGCAGAGCGAACACACAGCAGCCTGTCCTTCACAAGGCGGGTGGCACTTTCTGCCTTCAAGCAGGGCAGAAGTGATGGCAGAAAGGTTCCCCTGAGCATTTCTACCTCTGGCCGTGGAGGCTGAGCACACGATGCTCTCAGCATGCTTGGTGTACCTTTTACCAACAGCTAACCCAACATGGCACGGGCTCCAAATTGTTCCTGGACTGGAGCAACTGCTCATCTCTTTTTGTCTTAGTCATTGTGTCCAGTTGCATTAGTTGCATTTTGCTGATCAGATCTACTTTTTTTTTGGCTCATGTGAAATGCTTATTTCTGGAAATTCTCAACGCTAGCATAGGCTTTTTCTGTTTGCCAGGTCTCACTCGCTGGCAGCCAACTAAGCTTCACCATTACAAATAAGGCAAGTTGCAGTTTAAAATTCATCCTGCCTAAGGAAAGCGGCTGCAGCCAGGTGTTTGCCCCAGCATGTGCTGAGGTATCTGAGTTGGTTTTGTCCTCACAGTAACTACCTCTCTTTTTGGAGATGATTGAGTCACACATGGCACATGCACTCAGGTCTTTCTCATTGTCTTTCCTGGTGGTAATCTCAGCCTGAAAGCCATTTTAGACTGCAGGAGAAGCGCTATGTGAAAATAAACAATTAGTTCTAATTCTCAATCAAATCTTCAGATGGAAAAAAAAAATGTCATTTCCAATATGAGAAACTGTTTGCCTCCCGCAATTTTCCATAGCCAAGCTGTCATTACACACAGACAGTGCCCAGTCATGATAAGAGCTCAGAGCACAGGGAAGAGAAAAAGAAAAGAACCTAAATCAAACGTCAGCGCAGCTCTGTGCCAGGCAGCAGGCACATAGAAGGAACAGTGGTACAAAGCCACGCAAGTTTGAGGAGTAGGAGGACTTTTTCTTAAAAAAAAAAAAAAAAAAAAAAAAAAACCTCTAGAGATCTGCATAAGGTGGAGGTTTCATCTCGAGAAGCTCGTAGCCCAGAGCTACCAAGAAAAGCTGCATCAGGAGCAACAGAAAAAGCTCCCTTTTATAAAATTGTTTACCTCGCCAGTGCTGGAGGGCAAGCACTGTACAGGGGAAACAAAGGATTGAAACAATTTTTCTTCTCACCAGCCAAAACATACATACACCAAATGGAAGCTTTAAATATTTAATGTCTAAAACAAACAAGAGAATTTCCCCCAAACGAGACTGCTGGTTCAACACAAACCAGCAAGACTCACAGTAAAATTAAGAGAAGTTTTAGACACAGTTGCAATAATACCAATGGGACATTGATAAAAACCCATTTAGAGATAAAAAGAAACAGCTTCCCTTTGCAGCAAGGGAGAGCCAGGAATCAGGCAGAGAACGACTGACCTTCCCTGTCTTTGTCAGGCTTGCACAAAGTGGTTAACGCCACCAAAAGAGTGGGAGGCAGTTACCAGGGATCAGTACTAGGAGTCTCAATAGATTATGCTATTATTTTGAGATTCTGTAAGAGAACAAATTAACCTTCTTTATAACTCTTGGCTCACTTTAATAGATTTAATGGATGTCATAGGCTGGAAATATCATCTCACATTCCTTTAATTTCCACGCTGATTGTCCATCTTACAATGGAAAACCACCATTTGAGACCTTGGGTGGGGACGCGGGTGCTGTTAACCACACAGTCAGGCCCTCGGCTGCCTGGCTGCTACCTTGCTCACACACCCATGACTGAAGCAATCACCACCCTGGCATCAGGAACGCCTTTCCCACAAGCTCAGAGCAGCGGAAGCCATCAGGATTATTCTGCTTTCCCTTATAACAGACGGCACTGTGCATCTCCTCAAGCTCAGCTGGGTACCTTCACCTACGGATCCCCACCACTGCAGGGACCCAGGAGGCTGGCAGTGCCTGACAGCCCCCTTGGAAGCTCCTCGTGGCACTTCTGTGAGTTTTTCAGACTTGCTGCTAAACGGCTTAATCTTAGCACAGGGAAATAAGTGTTCCTTACAATTCGTGATACACAAAAATTTAAAATATTTTTTCCCTACAAACCCAGACTCTGCTGCAGCTAAATGTTTACCTGTGCTTGCAGGGATGAGTCCCAATGCCCAGCACAGTCCCATCCAAGCCTTTGCTCCCCTCACCACACACAGACCTTTCTCTTTCCCCCTTCTGTTGTTTTTCCCACCATTGTTTCAAACAATTTTTTTTAAAAAAGGTTGGTTGGTTTGTTTTTCACCTGTATACAGGCCTGTACAACTCCCACAGACAGAAAGGCAGAAGGAGGCTGAAACTAAGCCTGGGAAAGGAAACCTACCTTATAAACACCAGTATCAGACTCCACACAAATGGCTCAGCCAGAGTCCAGCAGACACTGTTTGGCTGAAGCCCCCTGAGGTCTCACCCTGCCCATCCACCACTTACTCTGTTAGCTCAATTTTTGACTGTAAATACCAGAAACTTATAAAGGTTCGGGTGGGCAGTGGGGTGGCACAGCTGCAACCCCCTCTAGGAGAATTCCTTCATAGTTCTTATGAATTGGAGCATGTATTTGATATTTCCACGGGAGGCACTTCCCTCTCTGACATAATTTAGCCACGAGTGAGTGCCTAGGGTACATATCACAGCTTTCCTTAATGTGCTGTTTTGCAGGCAGACCAGAAAGATGGAGAAATAGATGCCACAGGCTACACTCGTGAATTCATTCAGAGTGTGAGATGCTGCGAGGTCTGGCGTAGAAATGGTGGCATTTTGAGACTCTTCACTGTTGCTGAAAGAACTTCATGGACCCACAGGAGAATCCCACACATCCTCCTGGGTTTTGCCATTACTGGCTGGCCAGCTCCAGCTAACAGCTTTTCATCGCTGCCCTTGAGCTAAGGCAAGTGACAGGGAATTATGATGATAAGCTCCATCCCAAGACTGTTTGGGCATTGGTGACAGGATAGGTTTTGAGCATTGCAGGGTCATGTACTGCGTGGTTCAGTCTGCCAGCCACTCAAGATGCACAAACCACATCTGCTTCTTGAGGACAGCATTAGCTCCTGCCACCATACCCATTGCACCTCTGTGCAAATCACTGAAGAGCATGTATGTGACCCAGGCAGCAAACATGAAGGGCACTCTTTAAATGGCAGGAAGGCACTGGAAACAGGAATTAAAGTGTGCCCTGACCCTAAATTTATGTTGTAAATGTACGGGCAGAGGTGGCTTGGTGGACATTTTTCTTTGCATGTCAAGACGGGCATACCCCATAGCCATGGAGATTTTGTTTCCTTTGGGAGAGGCATTTGTGCCCTGTCCGCCTATTTAGGTGGAGATTTTTTTTTTTTTTTTTTTTTTTTTTTTTTTTTTACAGACTCTGGGTGGAAACAAAGATAAGCTGGAGAAGCGAGTTCACAGCAGCATGTTTATTTGAGGAGCTCCTGATGGCACAGTGTCTGCAAAGTAACATGTGCTGTCTCCCTTGGCTGTTGCTTCTTTTTTCTTTTACTTTTCCCACACTTTTTCTTTTTATAGCTCTATCTTTCTTCTGACATTTTTGATGTCCACAGATCTCTGCAATTAACCTTTTTTTTTTTCCCCCCTCGTTTTACTTTTAAATGAATGCTTTGTCTCTCTAAAAACCTTTGCTTTCCCTAGCTAATAAGACTTTCTTTCCTCCTTTTTCTTCCTGCACCTTTTGGTATTCTACCCTCCTCCCCACTTCCTGCCATGCTCCTCTTTCTAATTCAGTATTCTCATTACTTTACACTTATTTTCTTTCCCTGTCTTCTACTTTCTACTTTCTCCATCAGTCCCCCTCCCTCCTCTTGCCTTAAAATCTCTCCCTGTCCCACCCAGCTCCTTTTTTCTGCAAATCATTCCTCCCTTCCCCTTTTAGCCTGCTTTCTTCTTACTCCCCCATTTCATTCCTACCCACACAGCACACAGTATGCCCTTTCTCCCCCCATGTATCAAACCTGTTCATTACATTTCACTTTCCAGATTTCAGGTTCTTGCATCAGCCTTCTCTAGGCTCAGATGTTCCTTTCTTCATGTTACTGTGTATTTCCTGTTGCCTACCCTTTCCTTTCCCCATATGTTCCCCATCCACCCTCTCCCCTCTTAGCTGTCCTAAGATACATCCTCTTATTAACAGGCAAAACCTATCAACATTTTGGACCCAAGTTTTTCTGATCAGGACTAAAATCCCTGACACTGGGGGCTCTCCCAACACTCCTCCATCCCTTTGTGTGTCTACAAGATCCCCACGCATTCCTCAGTCTTGCTACAGTCTTCTCTTGTCAGTCAACCTCGATCTGCTTTCCTAACCTGGGGTAAACCATATCATTTAAACCTGGATAGCCAATGCTCACAAAGACAGGCATGTATTATGCCATGCAACTCTCACAATCATTCTTTCTGGTGGGACAAGCTTACAACTTGCTATTTAGCGCACGGATACCAAAATCATCCCAATTTTGGATTTTACCAGCAGTACGCTGATTGATAGACCACCTGTCACACCCTTGCTGGCATGAAGTGGTGTGTGTGCGTGCACATCGGGATGAGCAGGGAATGCTGCCCTGTGCCCACTGCTCAGCAGTAACGCGTGCTCTAATGGAAGCTACAACAACCACCAGACACCAAAGGAAAAAATACAGTTCTTTCTCAGCATGAAGTGTGTTTTTCAGCAGACAGAAGGGCATGATTTTAATGAGTTATTTTAAAAAAGTGAGATCAACAAACAAAATCCAATTAAGGAAATCTCTCAATCAACCTCCCAGGTCTGGGGTTGATCAGGGAGCCATTCAGTAGGACCTCCAGTACAGAAGCTCAAGGCTGTACAAAAATGGTTATTTTCCATGCTGTGCTGATCTAAACAAGAGCTACATTTAACCTCCTCCAGCCTCTTTTCACTCCCTGAATCGAGTGACTGCAGGCTTCGGTGTTTTAGTTCCAAATGGGAAACCCACAATACCTGGTGAGAGATGTTGCTGTCAGGAGGGGGCCTGGCAGCGAGCAGACAACACAAGCACCAAGCACCCAGGCTCTTGGAGCTACTACAGCAATGCAGCAAAACAAAAACATCACCACAACAGCAAAAGACTAAGTCTTCTGCTGTAAAAGCAAGCTTCTGCATACATGTATCCTTCTGATTTTGAGACGGGGTGGTGTGAAAGCCAGAAAAGAAAGCTGCTCTTCAGGCTTTTACTGGATCAGGAGAAGGAGCCATGGCTCCTAAGAAAGTTGTGCGGAAGCACTGCTATTGACACCTTCAGGAGAAGGGGTGATGAGCAGACATCACAGGCCCTAACTAATGCCCCTTCTGCACTTGCCACTCAGTCCCTAAGCTCTCACTATCTCCCTCTCATCACCTGCTGTTTCCCACTCCTCCTTCAAACCACACAGAGAGGGAACTTAGCCCAGGACCAACTGTGAAATACTCTGCCTCGTGACCTTAAGGCCTAGCCGAACCCACGTGGAGAATTTGTCCTCTGCCTTTGGTGCAGATTACACAGAAGGGACATTCCTCAGCAGAGAAGCTGCTGCTGTTGCAGCTGGGAAGAGCTCCTTTAATCCAAAATACTGGGGCCTCGTGCTAAACTATTTCATCATCCCCCCCTCCTCCCCAAATCCTTGAGGTACCTCTGCTGGTAGCCAGTTGCCATAGGAACTCTAATCTTTATCTGCTTTGCTTGCTAAATAAGCCAGCATCAGCACGCTCCTCCATGGGCTGCTCGGTCCCTCTCCTCCCTTTAACCCTCCCTCCCCAAAACAGGGATCAAAAGATGTGTCTGACAACCCTCCATGCCTCCCCTCTGCCCTTCTCCATGGTGCCTGTGAGCTTTTTAAGTCCAAACTCCAGAATTTAGCAGAGGCAGCCACCATAGTGCAGAGGAGTGAACTAGGCCTCTGTGTTTTCCAGATTCAGCAGATAGGAAGGGAAGCAAAGCCAAGGCAGACAGCAACAGGTAACGTAACACAGCTTGAAAGCCAAACGCTACAATGGCAAAGACAACTAAGCCTAATTATTTTAGATGAAATCTTTCCTACTCTTCCAATGACACCTCCCATCTCCTGCAACCCACAACGTCAGTGTTGTCCTACCTTGCTCCACTTAAACAATGCAATTTTAATGCTATTGGGGAGGGAACAGCTCTGAAAAGACATTTCAGAGCTGTAAGCTGAAAAAGGAAAGCAAAAACACCTAAGAATACAAGAAACACCAAAAAGAGAAGGTGTCTGCCATGGCCTAGAGCTCTTTAACATGAAGCAGGTTTTTCCTTTCCATGGACCAGAGATCCAGGCCAGAACTATGTAGGTCGCAAGCAAACCTTGTTTCAGCTGGTCTTAAGCCAGCTTAGAAGGTGATAGCTCCCACTCAAACACTTTTTTTTTCCCCCCTCCATGTATTCACTTGAGAGATACAAAGAACTGAAATGGTGAGGGATGCTGGGTGAAGGAATAAAGCTGTCTGGCTTTATGTCATGTGCAATAGTCTAGCCACGCTTTCCATCTCAGTAGGCATATGCATATGGCAAATGCACTGATTCTGAAGCTGTTCTTCCCCTCAAAATATTTTCTAGCAGAAAAAATATATATATTATCCAGAGAAAGAGTGATTTGATCTCATTCATTCATATGGAAAAAAAAGTCCTAGAATGTTACTAATATCAAGATGGAAAAGAAGAGGAGGAAAAGGAAGCTCAAAAGGCTGGATTCATGCTGCATACAACATTGAAACAGGCTAGCAAACCAGAATCCCGATTTACCCCAAACTGAAACACCTAGGCAGTCCTTGGTTCACACCAACACACACCATGGCAGAGGAATTAGTTTCAGGATCATTTGGGCACAGCCAGGCATCTTCACTGGCTTTTCACAAGTGTATGAATCCTGTCCCCACGGAAGATTTTGTAAGGATCAGCCTGCTCCCAGAGGGTAAGGGGGCAGCTCAAAGAAGTTGAACTGATGATTTCCAAATAATTCCACCTAAGACCTGGGCAGATCTTAGATTAGCTGAAAGATTTGGCAGCTCAGGCAAGCCAGAGACAGAGAAGTAGCTGCCGTTCCAGCAGCTTTTACAATTAGTTGCCTCATTACTGCACATAAGGATCCTTTACTTGCCCAACACGTATGGATGCTCTTACATCTCTGTTTAGCTTGACTGTAGCTAGGCTTCCTCTCCTTACCCACCTCTTTTAGATATATAATTTCTTGAATTAGCCACCCTTAAATTTAAGATGCACAGTATAGAGTTTAGGTGCAGTTCAGGAGAAGAGTCAAACATCCAATTCTGGTAATGCAAACTGTGTCCACACTAGCCCATTCTCTGCCAGACTGCAGTCTGTTAGGATCTGGACCTCTCAATATTCCTTCTACTTGTAACTCCCAGAGGGTTGGAAACAGCACTCAGACACCCTTCTCTGGAGATATTTATGCATGTGTGGTCAAGCTCACAAACAGAAAGAGGAAAAAAGTGAATAAAACAACATTAATTGAAAGTTCTGCTAAGGTTCATTCTTATTCTGGTTGAGGATGTTTGCAAATTTCTATTTTAAATGAATCTGCCTTCTGTCAGAAGTTTCTTTTCCTTGATAGACATGGTCTCTGTTCTTCAGAAATGCAATTTTTAAATTCATCCTTTCTTTTCCCCCTTATTTTATTTTTTAATTTCTCTGCGAGGGTTGCCTTTTTAAAGAGGTGAATGCAGAAATCCCAAGTAGCTTTTCTAGCCACCTTCCTGTAATGCTTATTCCAGGCTGGCAGAGTGCACGAATCAGCATTAAAACATTGTGGGGGTTATTTCTTTTGCTTCAAGTGCCGTGAGCCTCCCACCTCCAGGTTTGCTCAGAGATTCACAGCTGAACAACCTTAAAAGAAGCTCAGCTAACACAATTGAGCCTCCCCAAGTTCATATCTGAACTAGAAAGAGGTGACCAGGGGACAAAGGGAAAATTGGGTAAGATGTATCCAGGAAGCATTAATCATTTGCTGCTTATTTGAAATTAGACTTCCAGTCACTCAGGAGTTTTGCATGCTCTGTTTTCACAAACTTCATAAGGCAAGCAGCAGTAATAAAATAGGTGGGTACTGCAAAGAGCCTGAGGGCTTCTCTGCGAGAGCTTGGCACAGAGCTTGGTTCTTTGCTTTCCCTCCCCAGCACATCCCATGCCCACTTTCACAGGGTCCTCCTCAGTTTATGGATTCCTGCTGCACTCAGACTTCTCTGCCACCACCCCCACTCTCAGTGACTCAGGCTTATTAAGATAACTTCTCTTTTTCTAGTTCCTCACCTCCAACACACACTCAATGCATTAAACCACACAGTCCTGCACATATGTAAAATCCTCCCCCGACCACCCTCTCTCATCCAACTTTCCTCCCACAGTTCTTGCACTCCCCCATCCCGAGATGACAGAGCCAGTCAAAACCCACCCAAATGAGCTCAGCTTTTACCCGTGTGCATGGCTCCTCTCAGGTACCTTGGTGTGAGCTGGTAGACACCAGGACAAACAGGACTGGGGTGTGAGTACAGCTCCCTCCTTCCCCCGGTGCAGCTTCTGGTACCGTCAAGGTTTGTGACACGCAGAATAACAGCCGTGACCAGGCACGTGGCGGGGAGAGGACACAGCGCTCCGCTGCAGCTAGGTGTGCATGCTGCATAGGAGGTCTGGCTCTGACCTGCAAGCTGCGTGCAGGCCACTGACATAATGTGCCACGGGCTGCTTGTGCAACCTACTGCCCCCTCGGCAGGCCCAAGCTTTGTGCCACACAAGAGGGATTTGTATATCACTATTTGCTCCCCCTTTAAAGAAGTTTCAGGCAACAACGAAAGCTTCTCTTCAGGTTTTAGGGCCAGCAGGTACCCTAAGCTCTCACCAGAGCATGGATGCTGTGCAGGCAGCGTGTGATCACCGCGAGCGAACAGGATGCTGAGGAAAGACAAGAAAAGAGCTGTTCCGGCCCCAGCATCCCACTGCCTACGCTGGCAGCAGCAGGACCACCAGCTGCAAAGAGAAACTGGCACTGAAGGAAAACAGACCTTTGCCAGAGCTGGGGCTTTGCTCAGATTAGTAGCTCTGCTCACATTCTCGTGCTTGCTTTTGTTCTTGCTCTTCCATGACCGGCAACAGGTGGGGGCAAGTGGGATGTGCATGCAGAAGGAGGACATGGCAGGAGCCACCACACGTGTTTCTGACATTCGGGGATGTGTGCAGGGAGCCTTGTCTGCCCGGATCAGAAAGTACCTCAGAAACAGGGGCTTGTGAGACACAGGTCACCCGGGTAGGAATGGGGACAGACTGCTAATGCTGGCAGCTGACAAGGGAATCTGCATCCTTAGCACCAAACATAGTTGTTCTTAAAATCTTCTGTCTCACTTTTGTACTGATTAAAAGGCAACATTCACATCAGAGGCATACTTCTGTGCGCCTTCATTTCATAACCACCATCAACCTGCTAGAAACACCAAGAGCAGGGCAAACGGCTTCACTTTTTGCACAAATGGCTCTGCTGTTTCCCCGATCAGTACAGCTGCGTTTGGCATGCACCATTTCTTCCTACACTAATATCAAGGTCTTTTTTCAGCAGTGACTTTCAGGTCCAACTGACCTGTGATGTGCATAAGCGAGTGACCCTGCTGGAGACCTAGAAGAGGATTTGAACTGCATCCGTCTTGGGTGAAAGATCCCTACATTAATTGCATTGCAGCCCTTTCAACCACCGTCTCCAGTTGAACAGTTTTCTAATTTGCCCTGCACTATTCTGCTTTCTGGAAAACAGGAGTTGGATTCACTTTGTTCTGCACTCAGAGCATTTATCTTCCTCTCAGTGTCCAAATGTGCAGCGTAAGCATCGCACATAAAACACCATCAGAGGGAAACAAAACTAGGGAGAAGAGGCCCAGGAGAAAGAGAAAAGTTACCCTCTTCATTTCTCCAGGTTTTTCCAGCAATGTCAGTGGATTATTTTGCTCAAAGAGATGTTTAAACACTATGCTTATGGGATGTTGTAAGTGGGCAGAAGACTTAAAAGTTCACTATTCAGAGAACAGCAAGGCATCAGCAGTAACAGTGACAGCAGCTAAGCCACCCTGCCTTGATGCCTCATCTTTGAGCCTGAAGATATCACTCCTGCCAGAGAACGAGATACCGACATCTGGACACACACAAACCTGGGCCTCTGTCTGTGATGAGCTGCCAATAAGTGCCTCAGCTCTTGTTAATTATGGTGGTGTTTCTACAATGATGAGACCACTTCTCTGTGGAGAAGAGCTCTCATCAGGAAATTGGTTCTATTGCAATTAACATCTTTGAATATCCAAATTTAACATCCTCCTTGAGCCTTCTCTCTTATTTCAGGAAGTTTGTGATCAATCAAGTCCTGAAATAGAGATGGAGATCTGAGATTCAGAGGATGGTTGGAGGAGGGGAGAAGGAGAGGAGAACTGTATGGTTGGTAGGGGGGTTAAGTAAATAACAGCTTCAAAATCAGCTGGTTGATGTCTCTAGCAGCATTTCGACCCCCCATCCCCATAGGAATTATTTCTGAGAAAGCTAACATCATCAACATGGCCTCTATTTAAAGACAGAATACGCAACACATCCAGTCCCTCAACTCAGCCCTGTCTTTTGGTTCAGCTATAGAGCAGGCTCTGAGACAGAGCTGAAAAATCTTGTCCTCGGGAGGTTCAAACATCACCTACCAGAAAAAACAATACAGCACTCCACACAAAACACCTTCCCCCCACAAAACACACAAACTCACCGCTTTCTAGTGCTTATGCTCCATCCGTCCCTACCTGCTGCATCTCCTCAGGGAGCTGAGTGGAGCACAAGCAGACACCTAAGCAGAAAACAAAAGCAGCAACGCATCTTGCTGATCTTGCTCTGGACCGCAGTGCATCTGAAGCATCCTATCTCACAGGAAGTGGCCAAATATTTATTTCCAATATACCTGCATTCTGGGATGAAGGAAAACAGGTTTTCTGTCCCAGGCTTACTCGAAGAAAAGCATATAGACCTATCTTCTTGTATCACAATAACAAATACGAGTAGTAAATGCATTTACTTCATATCATTATCAACAACTTTTTCTCCTCTGTGTATAGCAATTTTCCCCAGTAAAAACCTCACTGCTAGCTAGCTATTACATTTTTAAAAAATAAAATTAACAACTAATGCCATCAGAAGGCTGAATTTTATAGCTTTTGGGTCATAACTATGAAATAGTTTTGTTTTTGTTTTTTTTTTTAATTATGAGAAAGACCCTGAACAACTTTTGCTGCATTATATTCAGTTTAATAAAATGTGATTTCTTGCTAGATGGCATTAGACCTTCAGCAACTTTAAAAACCCAACAAACACTGACTGCTTATAAACTCAGCTAAGCAAATCATTTTAACTTATGGAAATGTTACTTTCAGTGAAATTAAAATAAAATGTAATACCACTTTTAAGTTCTACACTACCATCTCTTGTCACAGCTGTACAATAAATAAGAAATAAAAATAAATAAGAAATGATAAAAAACACTTTGGTGAAACTTGAAAGTAAGTATATGTATATGAGGGACATAAGCAAGTTACAGTCATGGGCTACAGCTAGAGCTGCTCATAGTCATACATATCTATCCAAAAATCAACAAAATATGCTCTAAAACCACAGCTGGGCAGTAGGGACCAATGTAGTAACAACACGAATCATTGGGAATCTATCTGTCTTAATGGACATGAAAACAGACATGACTTCAGCACAAAATGGAATAAATTGATCCTGCAATTTTTAATAATGGGTCAGTTTTCATTTTGTTTGTAAGTGGCAGATGCTGCTGAGACAGAATGAAATGGGAGGAGACATGGATGAAGCCTGCTCAAACTAGTCCAAGAATCAGAATAAGAAGTGGGCACTAGCAAGCTGATGGGGAAATAAAGCAGTGCACAGTGTGATGGTTTAACAGCTGAGAACACAGGACAGAGGGTACTTCTGATGTTCAGTGCCTGCCCAGGAGTGGGTTCAGTGAAGAAAGGCCCTGAGGCAAGAAAGCAAGAGTGTCAAACCTTCTGTAGGGCTGCATCTTCCAACTGAGCAGGTGAGAGGACAATGAAGTTATCAATTCACATTTATGAAGAGCTACACCCAATATTATGACTAGTCAGTGAAAATTAAGAACTAATAACTGGGGTTCCCTTGTCCCAAATTATTCTGTATTTAATACCCTCTGTGCATTGGTTTATCAGGAGCTTCCCTTCTACAGACTCACCCGTCTTCCAAATCACTATGATATGGCTGCAGTAAGACTGGAAAACAACCCGTCCACAAGGAGTTTCAGAACACATCAAAATTTTGTGTTGTAAACTGTAAAGTTTAGGGCACTCAAACCCAGGTTTATTTTAACAAAAGAAGGAGGAAAACAAGAAATCCAGGTCTAGGGATTTCCACCCACTAGTGGAAATCAAATGATGAATAACCATTATACGTGAGCACTGGATCTACCCAACCAAGTAACCAAAGGGAAAGGCATGGAGTAAAGTTTGCTTCAATGCACCAAAGCAGTCATAAAGTAACCCAACTTTCTGAGCCTGCTGCCAGTGGGTCAACAGCAGAGAGCATCTGCCATGCTCAGCACATCACACCCTCATTACATGAGGAATGAGAACTGCAGAAAGCATTAAAGCAAACTTTATTCCCAGAGCAGGTCAAATTTGGGTCCTCTCACCCTTGACAAAACCCCTCAAAAATTTTTGCACTTGAAAGCATACATTCACAAGAGGTTATTAGAAGTGTAACATTATTCAGAGCCTGCAAAGTCCTTCGTCACACGCCAGCACATCCAGTGTTCCACACCATCCATCTACAGCCACTTAGTCCTTGGTGACATTTCAAGAGAAAATTCCCCTTTAGCTTCTCATTCAAATTGCCATGTCAGAAACCAACAGGGTGAATCGTTTAACCTTAAGTAACTACCTTGTTACTCTACTACATAAACTCTATTCTGGCACACATATGGACCGCACATTGACACCCACATTATGGCAACTTGGACCATATAGATCTGCACACACAAGTATATATAAAAGTTTCCAACCTCCGTGTATTCCAGGGATGCTTCTCTTTCCACCGGTCCCACATCCCTGAGGACTTTTGCCAGCTCCTGCACCTCCTGCCCCCCAACACGTGGTGCCAGACTTTCTTGCTTACTGCATGAGCTGCCTGGCACAACAGCATGAAAGCAATAGATCCCAGCAGGCCTGAGACGCGTGTGCCCTGTGGTTGCCTCAGTGGGCTTGAGTGGAAAAAAAGATGGAGGGGAGGGGAAGAGGTGGCTCCTGAGATGTCACTGGAACTGCTGCCATATCAACAAGTTCCACTTCCCTCCCCACTTTTTTTTTTTTTTTTTTTTTATATTTAGGTCAAAGCATGAGTAGCTGTTACTTCTAAAAGGAAAAAAAACACAACCTCCTTAGCTTATTGTTTCCATGGAGGACCTGACAATGTTTGAACATCAGGACAGCAAGTAAATTAAGAGCAAGAAAAACCCACACAATTTCTAGATCCTCTTGAAATCCTTATTTTAAATAACTCCAAGGACAGTAAGCATCAAGAGTTACGAGTACAAAATCAAGAATCCCTTGCCTTTGCTTCAGATAACAACCATTGTGACTTTGCTGAAAGCTCTAAGTGTTGTAGCTTTTCATAATAGGTAACAAGGTCTGGCAAAGCACATAACACTTACCTTTGTAATAGTATAATAATACACTTCCACATTTTGCTGGTACATCTTTACAAGAGTAGGAAGAAGCTACTATATTCATCTTATAAACATTAGGAGCTTTGCTTACAGCCACACACAAAGTCAGATTGGACTCAGAAATAAATTTACTTAATTTACAGTGCACAGCAATACTTCATATCTCATTTAATTGCAACTCTTCTGTTTTTTGTCAATTTGTCCTTTCTGTTGGGAATTTGTATGGCTGTTTAGTTGGTTCATTTGCTGTTTTGTGTCACACATCATCAGTTCCTTACTGCTGGTGTTTTCCAGCTTTACAGCTGAGAATTATCCCTTTGGGCTGATAGTCCCTATTCCAAAAAGGCAAAGCTATGAAATATGGTAAGCAGCAGGTATAAAAAAATATGTGGAGTGGAAAGTGCTTTCATAGATATCTGTTAACTCTTTACTCTTTCCATTCCCTGAATACACACGTCCTGTTAACACCTCGTACCAAAATGGCTGAGCTTCTGTGCACACACAAAGAAATCTCCTTCCTGTGTGTTGGTAAGACCACCGCCTCCTGCAGACTTCCCAGATTTTGCTGGCCAAAGGGCAAAAACAAGCCTCCATGGTCACTTGTTAACCCACAGCCCCAGCTCCAAAGGCCACTGAGCCAGTTCAGCCAGGTAGCACTGTAGTCTTCTCCTTCCTCGGACATTCCACTAATGATATTTTTCTGACACCTCTACCATGTAAAACAAGGCACCCACTGACTTGAGCTTGCATCGCTGACCTTGATCTATTCCTTCACCTAACATATGTGCTGTTTCTGCTATAAAAGACTAACCCAGGACACTGGGCACGATACTCCCAAAGCAGCAGCTTCAATTTAGAGTGATCTCATCACTACTACTACTTTCAACGCTTGCTATCATTTCTGCATGGAGATAAATAAATCTCCATTTCTATCAGAGACTGAGACTGTTCTGAAATATTTCCATTCAGCATTTTTTCCAAACTGCTTCTTTAAAATGTCTTTTTTTAAAACCAAAGCTGACTCACTCTTTAATGCACGATAGTCTCTGACTCACATTTAACACTTTGATCTCCACAGATCATTTTGGTCAGCAGCCGGCCTAGCCATACCCTTGTACTACTTGTAAGGGGTAAGAAAGGAGAAAGCAAAGTGTACTTTAAACATTCATTCAGTTCCAGACCACTGAGAAATGTTCAGGATAAATCTGCAGAGAAAGGAAAATTGTTGCAGAACCTGGAGACCTATTACAAATTAGAACACAAATGATTTTTTTCAGCAAGAGACAGATTTGCGCTTTCATGTTCCTAGATTCAGATGAAAAGGGGGCTCAGAAGAAGAGATATTTTGCTAGAGGGGTTTCTCTTTCTCATTTTGCTTCATCAAAATCCTCCTGATAAAACTGAACAGCTCCATTTCAGAAATGAAATAACAATCCGGAAATAATCTCCTGTTCACACACAACTCGCAGTGGAATTTATTACTTAATACTGCTAAAGTACCCAAAAAGGAGAGCCCTAAAGAGTGAGGCACAAGCTTAGGCCTGATATAAACCATCACCACAAGTCGCCAGGCCACCAGCCAGGGCAGCACGGGCAGAGGCAGCGTGAACACCCCATCAGTCACACGGACTCGACCCAGGGATGGCTCCCATGAGGTGGATCCGATCCAACAGCCTACAACCCTTTCCTAGAAAAAAGGAAGAAACTGGAGGTGGGAGGGGGGGGAACAGATCCCACTGACATTAATAGGGTCCAGGACATTGCTTCCCATTAACACTCGTTGAAAGATCTCTGGGTTAGCGTCAGTGCCTATCCTCGACCTTGCTATGGAGACAGCTAATAAAACCAAAACAAGGTCTGCACCCACAGAAAGAATCATTTTCTGATCAAGTCAAATGAAAGATTTTTACATAGTGACTGAAGGTTGATTTTATGCGATGAAAGGTGGAACAAGCTTGGCTTACAGCTACGTTTTGGAAAGCACGATGTGCAGACCTTGAGATACCCATGTATGCTCACACAATAAAAGCAGCTTTCTCACGATTCTTACCTATATATCAACAGACAGAAAAAATCCCCTTACTTAGCATATTTCCCCTCTGCTCGGGCTGACATCAGGGCCCAGACGGCTGCACCCATGCGTGCCTGAGTTCCACCTGCACGGACGCCTCTGGGGTCGGAAGGACACACCTCCCACATGCACCCTTCAGCCAGGCCATGGCCTCTTCCCCACCTCTGAGCTCTGCACAGACTTTGAGAAATGCTGTGCTAACTCGCACACACATCTTGTACCCCACCTGAAGGGAGCAGCAGCCCTGCCGAGCTCCTTGCTGCCAGCAGAGGCCCACCATAACGCCTCCTGTCACAAGAGGCACCTCCTTCGCCAACCCCAGCAGGGGAGCGAGTGAGCACAGCTCAGTTTTCTCCAGTATGAGGTAGCCAGAGGTCCAACTGACCATGTATTTGTCAGCTGCCTGTGATCAGCCATGAATCATGTTCTCCTGACGAGCTCAGAGGCATGTACCATGCTCCCCCACCGACCGCATGCCACACGCAGGCCAGCACACTTCCCCCATTCTCAGCTAAGTTATGCTCACACAGTGTTTTACACACAGGTTAAGGTATGAAAAAGATCCGCATCAGACCATCCAACAAAATTTTTGTCTCAGGTACACTGGCACTTTGCCTCCTTACCCCCCAGCATTAGGGGGTGTCTGCATAGCGCACCTGCCAGGTGACAATGCAGCATGCCAGGTGACAGCCCTGTCACCACACTACTGCACCATTCGCCCCTCGTGCCCTCACTGGGACACTTTTCCATCAAGCTGCACACATCACCTTTGTTGTTACCGGAAAGGGAGGAACATGGAAAAACCTGTTAAAAAAAAAAAAAATCCCTCTTATTTCACATGGGCAATGACATTCCTAAACCATGTAGGACTTAAGTGGAAAAAACATCTCCAAGAACAAGGTAGGGCTGAGCTTGCTCCCAGATGCACTCCCTGACCTCGCAGCAGGCCTCCACAGCCAACATCCCTGCACAGGCTGCTCCTCCAGGTCCTGGCACAAACCTGGGGTGGGGGAAGCCTGGTGCTGAGCTAAAGTATTCCAGGGCAGGGCACGGCTCTGCACCGCCAGATGTTCAGGGTACAGTTTGTGGGCTTCCAGGTGAGCACACATGGGGAAAAAATAAAATAACAATAAAAAAATACATAGTCCCTTGGGTATCACAACCTCCAAGTGACTAAGTTGCATATCCAATGGTGAGCACACCTCCCTCAGTCTGGAGGAGCTAATCAAATTGCTAGTGCCCTCCTAGCCATTCCCCAAAGAATTACTATTCGGATCTGGTAGGAAACTCAACTAGATCACCTGTTCTTAAAGATGTCCCTGCTCCTGACAGGAGGGTTGGAATTAGATGATTTTTAAGGTCTCTTCCAACCCAAACCATTCTCTGATTCTATGACAGCTGAAAGACTGTTCCAGGAAGGCAGGAGTAAGTGAAGGAACAGCCAAGCCTGCCTGCATAGCACCCACTGAAATCTGCGAGAATAGTAGAAAAATCCTCAGCCTGACTAAAACCCAATAGAGAGTCTCCTAAGTGCCCTAAGCTCATCTGCATCCCCAAACACGTACCCAAAAGAGCTATTTACCCCTCTAGCAAACTTCTGGAAAATTCACAGTTTAGCCTTTATTCCTGAATCTCATCTCCTTGAGGTAAGAGCATAACAACTTGCTCCCCTGCCATCCCAGTGGTGCTGCGGGTATTAATTTATTTCTGTATGTTGTTCTGAAAACCACAGTAGAAGTCCCCAGAATTTTCCATTCTTCTCAGAAAACACCTTCAGAGACAGGCTCATGCCTGGCCAGCCTCAGCCACTGGTGACCCAGCAGAGCATCACAGGGATACCTGGCGTACTGGTCACTGCCCGCAAGCTCTGACAATGGTATCCATGCACTGTGACAGAGGATGCAAGAGCAGCTATGCTTGAGCATTCAGCAACAATAACCAGACAGTGCTGTTCTCATTCCTCTTAGAAAGTGACAAGAGACCGTATCACGGCTAAGAGCAAGGATCCCCAAAAAAAACTTAGGACTTCTGTCATTAAGCTCCCTCACAGCCAGAAGAACATGCTCTTCTCTGGCAAAAAGAGAGAGAAGGAGAGAGGCAAAAAGAGCTAAGCAAATGTCACAAGAGCAAGCAACAAAACAAAAGCACCAACTCACACCCACACACAAGCCTTCAGGCAGTGTCTTGCCAGCAATACCATCCCCAGTGCTATCCTCAGCTATTCACACCACTTTCTGTCCCCTGCTATGTATTAATAATTCTTGTCAATGGCCCTTCTGCTAATATATTACTGACCGAGCGGCTCAGGTCAGAGCAGTAAACAGCAGCAAAAAGAGTCGAGCTGAGCAGTTCCTGCCTGGCTCCAAGGGAACATGCAAGAACACCAGAGAGGGCAAAGTAGCCAGCACAGATATTAATGCAGAAATAATTCAGCGTCTTCCAAAACTTTGTTCACAAATTGCATGCTGTCAACAGCAATTAAAAGCAAAACAAAAGAAAAAGAAAACCACAAACATAAAACAGAACTTCCCACTCTGTAAATGTCAGTAGACCCTCCCAGCAAGAAGTTAAGAAGTTACATAGGTGGTTAGTGAAATTCTGTAAATTGACCATTTAATACTGTAGTACAGATCCCAACAGCTTGGGCACTAGATTCCTATTTGCCTGATTTAGTCTGCTCCCTGCTAGAAAGCCCTCTTAGCCTTAATAGCACAGGCAAAAGCTCAAGTACCAGTTCACCTAACCTGAAACATTCTAGCTCCAGAAGTCCTGATTTTCCTGACATGAACAAGTCCAAAAACACAAGCCATGAAAATTTGAAACATCCTTACCTAGCAAGCAGTTAGGTTGCTACAAAATTTGTTTATCTTTTAAACTTCACTACCATCATGTTACCTATGTTTATTTTTTTAAACCAGCTAGAGTGAAATATTAACCACAATTGCACATAGTCTTCCACACTTAAAACCTCAACAAAAAACAATTCATGGAAAGAAAAATTGTGGATTGACACTTAGAATAAGTCCATGCAAGACAGCAGATCTGTTGCTCATTCTAGCATCTCTCTATATAAGTGAGATTTCTTTTATAATGCAGCATCCTGAGAGACCCAGAAGCTTAGAGCAATATCCTTTTGGATACACAACTGTTCCTTCAGAGCACATTTACTAAATTTCTCCTAACCCATCTCTCTTTATTTGGAAAAATATCTTTATCCATAAAAATGGTAGCTTTCAGAGGAGGCAAGTGTTATTAGAAAGTTCATCTGCTCCAGCTGCTTATTCCTCACTTAAGCTCATAATTAATCCTCTTTTTATGACACCATAATTGTTCCTATGGTAACCAATTATGATGTCACAAACAGGATCAGAATTTTAGATAGGGGAACAGAATTAGCTCCTTCGTTATTTGTTTAGGTCCCTAGTGGCTGTCATGCCTGATCAAATGACTGGTCCCTGAATTGAAAAACCCCCTGTTCTATAAAACGCCAATACCTGGTGTTTTAAGGGAAATCAAGCAGAAAAACAAGCAGCAGTGTGCACATTGAAGGATGGAAAGTTGCCTTGCATGGAGATAATCTCTTTCCAGCCCTGGCAGGTGATTCGTTTGCCCCCTGAAGCAAGAAAACATTGGCAACACTTGCAATAATGTGAGTATACTCAGTAGTCAGACTTGCTATGAATATGATTCATTTTCACATAAAAGCCTAATCCTTCTTTGGATCCTACTAAATATTTCCCTTCTATGATTTCCCATAGCAGTGAATTCCCTATTAAAGACACACAAAACAGTCATGTATGGCAAGTAAAGGAAAAGCCCCTGGGCTCACTTATTTCATCATATTTCCTTCTACTAAAACTAAATAACCGCAGTCTATCATCTCTCTTCCTGCAAAATAATCACAAATTTGTTTGAATGCCTGAAGTGATGTACAGTACCGTTCTCTAGTCTTTTTTCATGTCACATGCATATTTTTAAGCTCACAACAAATGAAAGAAAGAAAAAAATAGGAAAGAACAAAAAGGTTAAATATCAGCCACCCAGGTATCATTCAGCACATCATCAACGTTTTGAGATGTAGCATATTCAAGACAAAGATGCTGTGTCTCTATTCCTCCCCCCACAGATTTAGTTTGCCTAGCTCTGATGAGGTGAATGAGTTAGGGTGCCAGGGAGAGCTAACATCAAGGCTCAAGAAAAAAAGAAAGGGGGCTGGCCTCTGGAATGAATGCCAGGAGCTGCACAGAGACACCAGATCCCCTCTAATAAATGCTTCATTCACCAGATGGTGGTATGTGCAGGTCTGCCTTTGAACTCTTAAGGAACGATCTTAAGAGACCAGCATAGTCATGAGCAACGCATACATTTTACTTTCCAAGTAATTTATTGTAGCTCACAGAAAACATGACAATGTGCCCAGATACCACAGATAAGAGAGGCAGAGGGCAAGAGATCTACTTTGGTGTTCTGCACTGGGACTGAAATATAAAACAACTGTCTCCCAGCTGCCCTTGCAGCTGGCAAAGGAAATCCTTTTAAAGATGCAGTTCACAGCAGGCAAAATGGCAACATCTCCATTTGGCTGTAGAGCTACTGCAGCAATTTTTAAAATTGACGTACTTGCCAGCATCCACTAAAAGAAGTCACCACCTCCACTTCAAACCAGATTTATCTCTTGCCAAAAAAAAAAAATTCCCCCAAACTCTCACCCTGTATTTTTTTTTTACAAACAGAGTTCCCATGTTTTGCATTTTCTGTTTGGAAACATTTTTCAAACGTTAACGAGCACATACATCTATTCATCCTCTTTGTAGGAGGGGTCCATATAAAAACTAATTTTAGCTTTGGAAGACTGTTCACCACAGACTGCCTGCAGTCAATAGAAATGGGCTCTTCCAGAGGACAATTTGGAGCCAGAGCCTGAATTAGGCTGGCAAAATTGTCCTCTGGAGAAGACTCTCTTGCTTGCTAATGACTATTGAAGACACCAAGGGAAGGTAGCCTTCTTAGCCCCGAATTATCCCTCAAGAATAGTTCCTCCCCTCCTTATATTGACTTCTTCACACATATTAGAGCTCCCATTTTTTTCCAGAGCCAGTAAGAAGCGACACTTAACATCAATGCATACACGTGGGGACTGATTCATCACAACAGAGCCATTAGAAGGAAATGCATTAGTCTTAATAGCAAGAACTGCACACACACACGGTCTCTTCCCAAGAAAGTTCTTAAATCCTGTGGGAGTCAGATGTCGGGAACAGCAAAACCAGCACAAGCAGACACTGTTCTTTTGACAGACAAGTCAGCGATCTATTGCCCAGACATAACGTATTATAATAAATACCATCCTGCTATCCTGCATATCATCTATATTCCTTTTCATGCTGTAGTTATCAACACCCTTCGGTCTCAAACAGAAGATGGTCAGTGACCCTCCACATGTAGCCATTAAAAATATGATGGTTCCCTCCTCCTCTACTGCCCAGATTAGCTGGATGGGAGCTCCTCCATCCTGAAAGCCAAATCTGACAGCAACTTGGCTTCTACAAAACCCTGCTGACCCGAGCAGACTGTGGCACAAGCCCAGAACATGGAGGGATACACTACCATCTAGCCAAGACCCACTACTCTGCCACCCCTCAATGAAAGTGTAGATACCAATCTGACTGCTCCGTGGTCAGAGGGAGAAAGAAGACACAGACATGCAGGAGGAGAGGAAGCAATGTTTTCTGAAGGCAGAAGTCTTTCCAACCCTAAAAATCAGCGATCACTCTCATTTTCTGTATAAGACAAGAGTTAATATCCAATGAGTGACTGCTTGGGTTTTAATATTACTAGGTGCATTCTGCCAGTAGCTCTGGAGGCAGGTACAGAAGATTCTCAGAAAGAAAAGCAAAGAACAAAACAAAATAAAGCAAAACTAACTGCAAGTCTTGTGTACGTTCAGCTTTCAAACCCCCTGGAGAATGACCTCCCTGCTTACCTATAGAAATGTGGACAGCCATCCAGTATCCAATATTAGCCCATTAATATACTTTAATCATGACATCAAGCAGCTCCTGCAAGCAGTCAGAGGACAATCCATCTTTCAGGTTCTAGTCTCTGGTCCTTCAGAGGAGGCTAAGTATCATTTTGTTGATTAACACTAAATATGGTTATTACAACATAATTCTATCACAGAAGATTAATCATGACCAAGCTAGTTTCACAGATGTTAACAGATAACTTTGGCTTGCAAAAACTCAGCATTTCCATTCTTTGGGAGATTTTGATATTTCAAATCAAAACAAAATAACTTTTCTTCTGAATCTGAAGGAAAACAAAAATTATCTCAGCATAAAGATATTCCAAGGATTTATAATATCAACTGTTCTGTATTTCAGTTAATAGGATCAGAAGTTATGATGAACATTTGAATGCGTTGCTCATCTATTTTTTGAAAACAAAATTAGCATCTTCCCCAGAAGATTTCAGTTGGAAAACATGCTTATGTCAGCAGATTAAAAAATGTTCCACAGGATATATTTCAGCCACCCTTCTCCACTGTAGAAGGACTGAATTACAGGTGAATATGCATGCTGTGGTACCTTCAGAGGTACTACCTCATATCCAATTTTCCTTCTCTTTTAATTTAGAATGAGAGGCCACTATTTTAGGCATGGTAGTAGGTTTTCCCATTGCTGCTGTTTGAACAGCTCTCTCACGGAAGTCTGTGAAGCCATCCTCACGTTTTTGCATGCACCCATGACAGGATTGAACCCTTCAGACACACCTGCTTGTTTGCATCACTGACTTGTTTGTATTCCTCTGCCATTAGAGTTGCACACCGACATGTACTATTGTGCCTGCAAAAGCTTAATGATACCTGGAAAAGATTCTTTAAGATGATCTCACTGTTTTGCATTTATCCCCCTATTATTTATGTTTTCACACATAATAGAAGCTGCTTTGTCTGCATGTGTAGTAAATTCACCTCATTGTCTTACAACCTCACTGTGAAAAGCTGTTAGATTTGATTCACAATAGGGCCAACATTTCCATCAAGCAAATATCACTCTCAGCACCTGACAAATTGTGACACTGTTTTCAGAGTGACTGAATCAGAAACAAAGCTCTGGCTGGGTGCTGGGGTGGCGGGGGAGGGCTTGGGGAAGGGGAATCTGGCACAGCCTCTGCGTAGACACCGAGGGCAAGTGCCCGGGCATGGCTCAGCCACAAGACCCAGGCGAGCCCCACGCTCTTTGGCCACTATTCCCAGCATGAGGGGGTGGGAAAGCTGAATTGGCAGGGAACAGCCTTTTGAGACAGCAGGCTGCTTCTTTCAGTGGAGGGGATTTAACATCTTTCTCCTTTTTTTTCAGCCTTTGGATCAGAGAAGGGAAAGTCGGGCTACAGTTTTCCATCCCAGCTTATTTCCTCCTCCTTTTCTCTGTTTTATATCACTAATGGCCTCTTTCAAACATGGGAAATTTGCTGTGTTAAAGCATCATCTAGCTCACTCTAAGTCATACTTCACACCATCCCTTCCTTTCCTCATCTCAATTACATGTGACCCAATGTAAATTCCTGTCTTTGGTCAGCTAAAGGGCCCAAATGTATGACAGGGGCTGAAATGATCAAAATGTATTTTAATGACCAGCAGATCCGTCAAATGCAAGCAGATGGGAGAAGCAAGCATAGCCTGAGCTTCCAGACCCAACTGGGAACCACATCCACATCCTCCAGGAGACCTTCAGCTGC
Organism: Cygnus olor; assembly: GCF_009769625.2. Lineage (NCBI taxonomy): Eukaryota > Metazoa > Chordata > Aves > Anseriformes > Anatidae > Cygnus > Cygnus olor. The sequence continues at coordinate 61,803,484 of NC_049169.1, read as the reverse complement.
AGCTTTCATTTAGGACATTGCGCAGCTGCAAAGAATAGAAAAATAAGGTCATTGGTGGCAGAAAGGCAAGGCCATCTGGTGTCTTGGCAGTTCATGTGTGAAAGAGAACAATCTCTGAATTTCAGGAAGCAAAAGGCATGAGTAATCTCAGGATGAAGGCCAAAGACCAAAAAGAAAGTGAATTACCTTCTGTTTCTGCTAAGTCAGGGGAGAGGTGCAGTCTGCACGTGATGGAAGACGTAGCTGCTGCTCTCTGTGCTACAGCTTTCCTTGGATAAACAAAGGCTTTTATCAATTAGGGGGAGCTAGGAGGTAAGAACACAGCTCTTTCACAGACACGGGTCCCCAGTTCTTTCCATTTCCCTCCCAAAATTAGTCATTCCCTTTTGTGTTCCAGCAGAGAGACAGCAGGAGCTGTGAAGAGAGAGGAACCCTACACAGGGGTTCAGCAGCTGTGGCTCGCTCTCTGTATTCACTTTGTATATTTGTTTTATCTGAATTCTGTACAAAACCAGGTACTAATATGAATGCTAAGCTGAAATTCTTTCTTAGAAAAAAGGGAATTGAAAATGTAAGCAGCTATTGTATGAACAGACTGAAGCTATTTTCACAGCCCTATCAGAGCTGATGACAGAATTATATTTGGTTACTTTCCCTCCTGCACTTAAGGAGGTGGGGAGAAGGAGAGAAGACCATATTGCCCAACCCAGGAATTAAAAGAGGATTTTCTTTAAAGTCTTCTGTTATCTGATCTCTCACATTTTCACCAAACTAGAGGTAAAATTGGGAAGAATGCATTACTTGGTCTTGAATACACTGACACTGGGAGGCTACGGCTGAGGAAATTAAAAATATTTGTGCGTCGCACTGAAGATGTCTTCTGGTTACGAGTAATTGCCATCAGAGATAGCTTAGCTCTGTGCCTTTCATAAAAGAAAGAAAGAAAAAACGGAGCAGAACTGACTTCATTTACATTAAAAAAAAAAATCACATATGAGATTCTTTTAAGATATGTTCTTCATTAATGGGAGAGCTCACAAGTTCTCTGGGTCCATCCTGCCCTGGGAAGCAGTTCACAAAGTGCTTCCAGCTTGATTTTGCCTACATGCTTGAAGGAGCACATGTAATGCTTGGAAATGCAATACCTGGCTTTTGTTGATGGTCATCACACTCCCAAGAAGGGTGAGACAGTGGTCTGCACAAAAACTTGCTGTGGGCTGGAAGAGTCCAGGCTATTCCCAGGGGAAAAATACATGCAATATCCTTTCTGGAAAGCAGAAAAGCTGTGCTCCAGCCAGCCCTTCCACTGGGGCGCACCTAAGCTCTCCAGGCCAGACTGTCAACAGCCACCCCTGCTGAGGGTTAGCTTTTCTCCCTTTAAAACGGAGTAAGGTTTGTTAGGAAAGGAGATGTTACAGGACAGAACTGTCACTGCTAGCTCACTTGTCTGAATCCTGGTCAAACTATTAGTTTATGAACATAGCACACAAGCTTTGTGAGGGGACATCTTGACTGTTATATTGGTCTCAGTCCAGCTCATAATTGCCCCAGCATCACAGCCAACATTAGTCATCCCTCCCACTATCCACTGAAAGGAAAGAAAATAAGAGCTGACAAGACAGAGACCAGATAACCCAACACTCAGTAAGCTTGCTGTTTACCCCGGATCATAGCACATTTGTCAAGTGATGATACGGCCCACGTCAGACTCAATGAAATGAAAAAAACATTGTTCCAGCCTGAACAGCAAAGAGCAAATCAAGATTCGCAAGGCCAAAAGAGACCATCCAAGCATCACCATGCTACCTTGTATTCAAGCCACTGTTAGTCTACTCCAGTACTATTTGTCATGTATCAGCAGGGTCTGCTGAGCACTTTTCAGCATTCCTTCAATAAGTTATGAAGCCTGAAAAGCTAAAGAAGGCAACTGTTTCCTCCTTCCTTTTGCTATAGGATTGCAATGACTCAGAGAAGTCCAAAAACTGTCTGTCTATATATCCAATTGCACTTTAAAGATGTACTACTTTGCAACCACTGCAACATACTCTTCCATGGTAGAGCTTGAGAAACTCCAGTACAACAGATGGAAAGGGGGAAAGGAAGCAGCTTATCATGAGTGTCTTGATCAGAGATGCAGCAGCAGACTATAAAGCTCATGCTGGCCATGGCAGACAAGAAGAAAACCTGTCGGAGCAAGCTGAATAATTTAATCCTAACCCTGTAGAATGTGAAGCACGGTGTTTATGTAGCTGTGTGTTCTTCATTCAGCGTACATGCACCACACAGATACATAAACCCACACAAAGCACCAGTGTATTGGCAGGAATCAGGAAAAAGCCAGAAGCATGCTGCAAGGCTGAAGACAGGGCAGCAAAGGCAAGCTGCAGAATGAGAAGGGAGAAAGAGCAACTCACAAAAACTAAAAAAATGCAGGAATTCTATTTCAGCAAAACCTGGCCAGGGACAATGCAGGTACAGTGAGAAATGACCTGCTTCAAAGCAAAACGTACTGCTCTGCAGAAGTGACAGTTGCAACTGTTGGCTACCTGCAGAGGTAAAATGAAGAAGAATCGCTTAAGTTGCTCTCGGCTGATGGAAGGCCACCTGCAACCAAACATGCTGGCTGCATCACTACAGCTGCTAATTCCTTCTTCAATGTCTTTTTAAATTAGGCTGAAACCTGGAGATGACTGCAGCACCAGCAGCCAAGGATCCTATGAGCATAAGCAGCTGGCAACACACTGGTACTGGATATCCCTGAAGGCAACAGCAAAGGCATTTTTCTTTTGTTTCATATCTAGACAGGTTTTTAACATGAGTCTCAGTGTCTCAACTTACAACTAACCTCAAAACTCATAATGAAACTTTATTCACATCACTGGCATTTCACTTGTTCCACAGGAGAGTCCATTGCCTTCTAGGGCATCATCTTGAAACCATAAATCAGGCTAACATCAGCAATTAATACCTGAGGACCTAGCCTTGCATGCACCTACACATGGCATTTCATTGCCTTCAGAGAACCTGCAGGATGTGGCACTCCAGTTGGAATGAAACTCGATGTGTTTTCACAACAAAAGGATGTCCTCCTGGGATCATTCACTAATTGGATAAAAGCATAAGAACTACACCATTACCATCCCTAGAGGAAACTCATTAGCAACCTAATGAAATAAAGTGATGACAGGAAGGTATTTTCTCATCATCTTTTAATGCTAACAGGCTTCAAAGCCATTTTACTTCCTCACCCTCTCCTATGGTGCCCCAAAACCCCACGGCACCTCTCAGAGCATCACAGACAGTCCCCTCTCCTGCATATTACACAGCATCAGGGAGCAGTTTCAGAGCACAGAGGGATTCTACGTTGTACAACTCATCATCTTTGATGAATCTGTGCAATTGAAGCTTAATCCCTGCCCCACTTGGAAAATGTTCCCCAGTGGGTCAAGTTTCCCGATGAGTCATACAGCTTAGAAGGCATATAATCTGCCTATTAGGGGTTTCACTGTTTGTTTTTAAGAAGAGTCAAGCTCAGAAACACTAGAAAGAAATTACAAATATAAAACAAGCACTGCATAAGCACAACGCTTTTTTTTTTTTTTTTTATAAGTGTTTATATTAAATGAGAATTTCATTTTCTCCTCCTGTAAACAGTGTCAGGTCATACTCCCAGACACTTGTGTATTGTAGATCTAAAGTATGATTGGTTAGGGCTATACATATTAAACACATTATTTGGTAATGGAAAGGGAAAAATGAAGAATTTTTAATCCATCTGAAGAAGATAAAGCAAGACAGGGTATTCACCTACCACTTTCACGCTATATGCACCTACATGTCTCATCCCCAGAGAAACAACTCCCTCAAAGTCCCTGAACATTCAAAGAGAGCCCACATCTTTCCACCACGGGCTCTTACATACTATCAAACAACCGAAGCCATCAATATTATTCATCTCTGTAATGGATCTGTAGCCTAGCTGAGGCTATAGGGCAGCTAGCGGCACCAATCCCTGATTCCAGTGAGTAAATTCATTGCTCGCAGCATATGCCTCACTGGCAGCCTGAGAGAGTAACATCCTACAGCTACTCATACCCCATGTTTATCCACAAGGATACGCAGGAGGAGCAATGATGCAGAAAGTTAGTGTATGCCTCAATTAGACACCTCTATTCTCTCTAAATATGTGGCCATTTGTCTACCACAATGGGGATTAGTGTTACATACTATGGAGGGACAATGATCTGGAAAACCTTCTGGGAAGAACTGGAAACTGCTACCCCTCAAAGTGCAGACACACCAGATGATGAAAAGCAGTTTCCCATCGTGAACTGCACTTTTTGGAGAGAGATAAGCTTTCGAACAGCTGTTAATCAGAAGGGGAGGCTGGCAGCGCCATTCAGAACTGCACTTGAAGGGAAATCCAGGACTGAAAGGTTCAGGACCTCATTATCAAGACTTTTTCTAGAAAGAAAAAAAAAAGTTCCAATCCACCGTGTTTCCTCGAAAACACAGTTCAGAAAGGATGGGATAAGTATCAAGCTCAGTCCCAGAGCATAGACAGACCAAGCCCTACACCTACTTACTTTGTCAAGAGTGCTGTAATTGGTGACCACTAGAACAAATAAACTCTTCCCCACCACCACCACCCCCAACCCTTATCTACATTTAAGCAGAGCCATTTTATTACATTAGTTGGAGGTGCTAGGAAATTCAGGACAATCAGTTAGTGCCCTGTGGCAGCCCTGGGCTAGCACAGCTCTTTAAAAATAAACTGTCCCACTTGCTCCATGCACAATACTTCAGAGGCAAAACTTGGGAATATCTTGTGTTACCAGCTTAGGAAAACTTGGGTACCTGCTCAGATCAAATCACAGTATTCATGCACAGATGTCCTCTGTTGCTTCCCCAAATTTCAGGTTTGCTCTGAAAGTTGCAGTTTTGATCCGTCCTCCTCCCTCCCCCTTCTAGAAGGGTGGCTTGCTGTTAGAGCTAGGGTTAAGGACTGGTTCCCAGTTTAGCACACAGACTCCACATGCCATCTTGAATAGGTCACTATCTTCCTTTTTCTCAGCTTTCTCCATCCCTAAGGCTGTAATCTGTAAGTGGTAACATCTATCTAACAAAGACAGTGCGGAATTTGACTGTTTGTAAATCCACTTTGAAAAACACCATACAATGGACAAGTAGTAGATTTCTGCTTAAGGTAAGGATCTGACCAACAAACCAGATTTTTTCATGTTAAAAAGCAAAGCATTGTTCCTTGACATTATGCTGTCTCCTACTCCATTCACAGTTCTCATCTGCAGACAGGGAGACTTAGGTCTTTTATAATTGAGACACAATTCTAGTGAAATTTAGGGTGAAATACCCCACTTCTCTTCACAATCACCCCAAGCCCAGTGTTGTCCTCAGAGAGATAGTCAGGCACAGTCTGGATAGGGAAGCTGTGCTGTGCAGGATCATGGCCAACCTGTGGCATGTGACAGCTAGCACACACTAGATGAGGTGGTGTGGGTGCGAGGGCTGCACGTATCTTAATCTTGATGGATGAATTCTTTCTCGAATTTATTTAATAAGAAAAATGCAGCTTGCACATTTCCAGAGAGGTTAGGGGAAGCCTTTATGAGTTGACTGGGTTTCTATCATCTTCCTTGCTGGCAGCATTAGATGGGTTGGACATGCATCAGGGATAGCTTTACCAGAAGCTCAGCACAGGAGAACTGAGGGATGCCACTACATGGGCCCCAGGGCAGCAGCTGTACACACAGGCCAGCACGTCTATACTGAGAGAAGCAAGAAAGAGAAATAGAAAAGTAGTCTAGACTGAAAATGAGAGCTGAAACCAGAGCAGAGAGACCTGGGGGCTTTCGATATGGCTACAGCTCTTTCAGACAGGCCCAAAGCCTTCACCATGAGCAAACACCTTAACATTCATAAATACCTATTACCTCCACAGAAAGACACTTAAATATAGGGAGAAAAACTGCACACAGTATACTGGAATTAGTAACGTAACAGCAACCCTTCAGCTTATGTTCCTGCACATTTTCACAGAGCAGACAAAAAGGGAAGTCTTGGCCCACACAAAATTATTTACTAGAAAGTACAGGTGATATTCCCACATAAAAGCAACCTGGAAAACACACAGCAGAGTCCTCCATGTCCCTGTCCTGTCACACACCTTCCTTTGCCCTAAGGTTATGCACCGTGACATCACTTTACCCACACATAGCCAGCAAATACGCAGCACTAGCCCACATGGAGATGCCTATGGACACATACAAGCTTCTCCCAATGTACTCTTACACCTTGTTTCATACACACCATATCCCACACAAGTGCATAACTGAGTTAACACGTCTCTTCCATTTACAAAGGGTTAATAAAAACTTGGGGTTTGGGAGGGTCAGGGGGAGAGAGAAAGGAGCTCCAGCTTTCCACATCCATTTTACTCCAAGGTGAGGCTCTTCATCGTTAGTTCTGAAACTAAAAGTGGCCACAACACTGCAAGCCTCCTTTACCCAATTCCTCCCCCCTTCTTTAATATTTGGGGAATCCTTCAGCTGATTGCCAGTGTCTCATGCCCAGGCTGTAAAGCACAAGAGCACAGAAGAGTATTGCATGTAGGCATCACCTTCCCGATATCCCATCTACGTTGCCAAGTTGGCCAAGTAAAAATCTGCCAAAAGCCTGGAGAAGCTTCAATCAAACAATTTGATCAGCCCCATGACCAGCCCTGGTGAGATCTGCCTACCTGCTCATTTCTTCCCAAGGAATGGCCAGAACAACAGTGCCTTTCCACTTCATCGAACTCACGTGGCAGCTGATTCAGCATTTATTACCTGATAACATTTTCCATCTGCAAGAGTCCCAGGGCAATCTGAGCCTACAGGTCTGTGTCAGTGCTACATAACAGCTTTGTCACGCGCTCGTAGAGGCTCCCCATTTCAAATCCCTTGGGTGTTTCTCTGCTTCTGAGCAGATATGTAATGCCTCCACAGAACACATGCAGCTTTACTCAGAATTATCATTCATAACGTGTCTTTTGCAAAGTACTGCTAACTTCATATAAAAAGGGAGAACGGAAGAGGTGTGCTCTAAATTCAAAGAACTAGTCCTGTTACTTTGTGTGACCTACAGACATTGATGGCCAGCCTTGCAGCCATCTCGCTAAGTCAGTAGGGAATTTTAAAGGTAAACCTGTTTTTCCTGTGGTATTAGTCTGTTTCTGAACTATCCTAGCCTTTTTCTGCATTTGTTCCAGCACAACACAGGGCTTCAATTTCTTTCCTCAAAGCTTTATACATGAAAGCCAGCGTTACAAAGGTCCCTTCATGTACCTAAAAGTGAGAAGTGGTGTCCTTTGGGAGAAAACGATGAAGTGGTGAGGGGTGTTTTGGGTGACAAAGTAAATTGAGTCACTGTTGTGCGAGTGGGTGGTACCAACCCTGTGCAGCGCATACCCGAAACTCTAACAAAAGAACGGCATAAGCAGATCTTACAAGATTAGGCCAGAGAGCAAGCATTATTTTCTTGACATTTGATAGAGGATAAAAATACGTCCATCATCTTCATGCAGAACAACCTTGCTAATTTACAGAAATAGGACATATCAAGATTCAAGGAAACCTGAATATAAGAAATAAACAAAAATCAAAAGATCAACGGTTTGTGTTGGATGTTTTCGTTTTTATGAATGTCAGTCAGCTTTAATTATTTATAATGCTACACAGTACACTAGTAAATGCTGTCATATTTCATAAAATAATTAAGTCTTAGTAATAGGAGACACCTCTACCATCCTGTCTGTATTTAACATTTGCTGAGAAGTGATGTGAGTCTTATGATCATTATCACATCTGTAAATAAATGAAGCAAAACCCAAGGATGTTTCCTGTGCTTAAGTTTCTATTTTGGTCCAAGGATTCATCTGTAGTCCCAGGTACTCATGTTCTCTGTCTCATCCAAACACATCAGCAGTGATGAGGCCTGTTGAATTGTGGAACTTCCCGGGACTTCTCTGCCACGACTTTTCCCCTGCAAATGCAGGAACAAAACCCACTCTGATTATCGTTTTGGCCCCTTTTTGCCAGAACTACCAACCACGTATTGCTGATGGTGTGGGCAGAGAGGTCAGCTTGGTTCTTGGCTTGTTTGCAGACCTACCTACTTAACACGGGAGGGCACTGAGCGGCTTTTCATGGCTGGTCAGAGAAGCACCAGGCGTGGAAACTCAACCCACCCGTTTCAGACAGAGACACCTCTGAGCGGATCTGGGCTCCAACAGACACGGCAAGGTGAGAAAACCATCTCTGGCCACTTCCATTACTAAAAGTGAAACTCAGCATCTCCAGCTCAGGTGAGCCACCGGAGCCAAAAAAGCACACCACCAGCCTGCTGCCTACCAGCAGTGGGCCACTCCATGGGTCTCCTAACAGCCCCAGTTTTGGGAAACTAAGCCACAAACGAGCAAGAATCCTGAAGTCTGCCATGCACAACACCATGCAGGATTCCTCCACTTGGTCAAAGTGAAATTACATTTCTCTAGACAAACTATCCCCTAGTGACAATTAGTTGCCAAACGCCATTTGAGCTCTCACAAGAGGGCCATTAAAACTTCAGGCGTACTTTTTTTTTTTTCTTCCCAAGGCCACTAACCAAGATTCCCTTGATTTCTAGATAATAATTATTAAGAAATTAAAAACCATTTGCATTATTGATGGTTTGAGTTCGTTTTTAGCTTAGGTTTTGTTGTTGCCATTGTTTGTGTTTTGGACATTTTAAGTAAAAGCTTAATTTCTCTTTATTTCAAAAATTATTTGGAGGAAAGTTCATGTGTACTTTAGCTAAAAGAGACCATAGAGTTCTTCACAGTACCCTGCAGTGACAAAAATAATGATAAAAATTTAAAGGACAGAAAATTTTGCCTATTGCTCATGTCACAACACCTAGTACACATTCAGCCAGGTCTAGCAACAGGGGAGGTAAATACTATTCCAAGAAGCAGTCAGTCTGCAGAGAGCATTTCTCTTTAGCAGGGATGCTTATTTGATTCATTTTTTCCCCCTTCTCTCCGTTTGCCAATTTCTTTGCAGTGACTTTGAGTTCTCTCAGTTTATGAGAAAAACATATTTTTTACTCTGAGCCCATGGTTCAGATTTGTAAGCAGGAAGCCAAAGAGTCTTTAAGATGCTTAATTCCACATCTGTAGGGTAAAAATTAGCGCTAGACATGGCTGCTTATCTGTTGGCATTCTGAAGTTAGCATGCAGCTCCTACATAGGCTGTCCTCATGTAAGTGGACGAGGATGAAAAGGGCAACCATTTATCTGAGTTTTCATTCGGGCTGCACGGGGACCAGCTCTGCAAGATGCCCCTCACCAAGGAGGGGACACCCTGGGTTTCCGACCACCTCCCTGCCCCTCAGTGGGACGAGTGGTACCCTCCAGCTGTAGGCTGAGGTGCAGCAGCACCGCCACTCACGGCGTGGCATATCGGGAAGGGCAAGCACCCCGTCTGCAAATTAAGATCCGCTTAAGTAATGTGTGTTGGCAACACATAGACACACACACAAACAGGCACGCTTTAAAGCCATTAACTCATGCACAAGCGCAGATAAGTGGCATATCCCCACTGTGTATGTATACATAATTATATCACATTACTGGGAAGAAAACAGCAAGCAGACATCTATCCTTAAAGGAATTAAGAGCGTTTGGTGCAGGAAAAAAGCTTTGGGAGCATGGGATGTAAGGTAGTATGTGATGGCTGGGAACACAGCGAGGTCAATGGGGCTTGGGAGCTCCCTATGCAACACACCTGTAGTATTTACAGCATTACAGCATAGCAACAAAAATAAGGGAAAAATGGATAATACTTTAAGCCAAATTCAAGTAGATCACGTTTGCATGATAGGGAGTGATAAACGTAGAATTGGTACAGGAAGCATATTTCTTCACCCAATTTTCTTGCCCCCCTCCAGCCCCCCCCCTTGTAGCAATACCTTGACCTCTCTTTCAGCCATCTACTTCATTTCGTCAGTTGTCAAAAACAGAATTGTTACATGCATTTGCAGAACTTTAAGCAAGTTCTAATTATATTTTTTGTTGTTGCTGTTTTTTTTTTCTGCTCATATAAATAAAGACATATGGGTGTTTGTCAACATAATATACGTATGGAGAATCCTATATGAGCTGTTTGAAAGGCAGTGCAAAGCCTTGAATAACTTCTATTGTACCAGTGGATAAGGGAGACCAGGTACCAACATAAATATATATATATATATATATATATATATATATATTAAATATAGTCATTTACATTTACAAATGTATTTCAACACCATAATTCACAGAGATAATGGTAGCAATTTGAGGAGGCTGGAGGCTGTGGGATGTGGAGAGCTCAGCAGAGGTCCTTTATGAAAGTCTTCCATTCTTCTATCTACTCCGATCATTCCCATGGATAAATGAGAGTACACACATTATTTGTAGAAAACCACTTCCAATAGAAAAAGCATGGAAGTCTAAGGATACGAAGAAAATGTACTTTCTTGCACATAGTCTAAGTCACGTGGAATGAGTAATGTGCATCAAGAGGTGCTTAGGAAAAGACTTCCTTATCTAAACGTTCAGGAATTGTCATACACCTGCCTAGCTGGAGGAGGAGAAAGGCAGGAGGAAGAAGAGAAATGAACCCTGCATTTCTCCTATTAGCATTTATTGTAAAACTCTTACAAATATACACCACACAAAAAACTTCAATAATACCTATGGCTTTAGCACACTTCTGGATGGTCTAGAGAGCAGGGTACTACAGATTTTAATATCCCCCCACCTCTCCTCAGAAGGGGAAGATGCCCAAACTAACGAAATAAAAATGAGAACGTATAGCCCGAGTAGAAGCATCTCCAAAAACGTGTGTTACAAACCCCATGCCTTCTCTGCCAAGATGATACCCATTAGCAAATCTGCCCTGTTAACCATTACTTCAATAGTCCACCTATAGAATCTGCCTTTACCAGCAATAGACAACACACTGCTAAGCGGCGTGTGCTAGAAAAACTAGCGGGATAGAGGTGCAAAAGTACCGAGAGGTTACTGGTATAATATAATGCCCTTTAGGTGTTCAGTAAGTTTCTCCTTTTCACGTCACTCACCTTATGGAGTCCTGGATGAATCACCCCAAACTTTACACTCACCACTGAGACCATCACCCTTATAAGGAGGTCTCCCTGCATAGCTGAAGTATTATATAAAACTTCAGCTATGAAGAGTGTTTAATTACATCATTCTTAAGCCCTACCACATGCAGAGACTCAAACCATTACTAAGCTATCTCAGATTTAAACTGACAGCATGAACACATTAAAAAAAAAAAAAAAAAGTAACTCCGTGTCAGGGGAGATTCTTCTCTTGCCTACCTAAGCCTAGAAGCACTCTTTCGCTGCAGAGACAAAATAAGGAGCAGCTCTGTGCTTCCTATCCTCTCGGCTAAGAGCGCTCATCCCTAGCACGCTGCAACACCAGTAGCTGATGGCGCGCTGCCTCTGCAGCCAGAATTAGGTAAGACCGAAGAACTTTTTTGCATTAAGCATCTCAGACAGCGATCGCTGGCTGTCAGCAGCTGCTGACCGTTAGCAGATTGCCGGCGGTAACAGCAGAGCAGCCAAACCCCGTCACCCACTTATCCATACAGGTGCGTTCCCAGGAGGAGGGAGCCGGTATATTGGTTATCGCGGGCACGGGATAAACGCGCAGCGGCAAAACCACAAGACCCTGGTTACGAAAGCAGCGCCCTGCCCGGGCTGTGGCACACCGCACGCCGCGGGGGGGCTGGTGGCAGGGGGCACGGGGAGCCGGCACCCACCTGTAGGACACCTGCTTCCTGAAGGTGAGGCTCCGCAGCTTCTCCTCCAGCGACTCCTCGCCCGCGCCCAGCCCCGGCTCCTCCGGGACCCCCGCGGCTCCCGCCGCCTCCCCGCCGCCCTCGGCCCCCCGGCAGCCGCCCGCCGCCCCCGGCTCCTCGCCGCCGGCCGCGGCGGGGGGGTTCATTGCGGCGGGGGGCCGCGAAGGACGAGGAGGAGGAGGAGGAGGAGGAGGAGGAGGGGGTGGGGGGGGCGGCCGGGGGGCGGCGGGCGGCGGCTGCAGGCACTGGGGCGCGGCGGGGGCCGGGGGGGGGCCGCCGCTGCCGGGGCCCCGGGGCGCGCTGCGAGCCGCGGCGGCTGCAAATGGCAGCGCGGGCGCGCAGCATCCATCGGCGGCCGCACCGCAGCGGGGCATTGTGGGAAACTCCCGGCCGGGGCACGCCCCCCCGGGACACGCCTCCGCCGCCGGCCGCCAATCGGAGCGCAAGGAGCCGCGGCCAGGCCACGCCCCGGCACGCCCGGACACGCCCCCGCGGGACAGGGACCGGGACCCCGGCGGCCGGGGGGGCAATTATTTTAATAGAATAAAAAATATTTTATTTTATTTTATTTTTATTTCTTTTTCTTTTTTCTTTTTTTTCTTTTTCTTTATTTTCTTCTTTTTTTCTTTTTCTTTTTCTTTTCGTTTTTTTTTTCTTTTTTTATTTTTCTTTTTTTTATTTTTTCTTCATTTTATTTTTTTTCTTTATTTTATTTTTCTTTTTTTTTTTATGGGAATCTGCCTTTACGTGCTCACAGCCCAAACAGCCAGCCCCACAGAGCTGTCTTCCATCACAAACCTCACAGTGCCTCATAGTAAAATGACTTGTCCTCCCACCACATTAGCACCTTAGCCCTCTGGGGGAAATGAAGAAAAACTTTGGAGGTGGGTACTGTTTAAGCACATGAGCTAGCAGTGAGAATGAGACTAAAAAGAATGGAAAAGGTCAAGGTCTGGGGCTTTATGAAAGTTATAGCACAAATTATGCTCTACGAGTGCTTTATCTTCTGCATCCAAAACCTGTCCAAGGCAAAGTGATGGAAAGCTGTAAGAAAAAATAAATAAATAAATAAAAGAGGAGAAACCTGAACATCACCAATCTCCTGAGAAGGCAAGCCCTACAGGAACAGATTTCATGCATTTTCATGAATTTCCATTTCCCTCCCTCTTTGTGATACCTTTGCACCAGCACAGGCAGTGACAAAGCCCAAAGGCACACAGGCAAGCAGCATTTACGTGCTGCTGTAGGCACCAGAGTTGCACCAGATGTTGCAACACCTTGGGTGTAAGTGAGCCAGCCTTAAGCCATTCAATTGGCTCTTTAAACCTGAGCTTTGCTCCTCCTCCAAGCCTATTTAAAGTTTCAGCTTATCCGTACTTAGCACACATCATGTGTACATCGCTTGCCTTGACTTCAGTAATGACAGGCTCCACGAGAAAAAACAATGTTTTCCCATCCCCTGTTGGCAGGAAAGAAGGGTGATGAAAAGTATCTCTCTTTGCTACAGTTCGAGCTTTTAAAAGTTTAGCCAACCTTCAAAATGATATTCCATCCATATGCATGGATGATCTATGTGCACATGCTTCCTCCAATCTGTACATAAATTTCCTCCCGCAAACATCAGACTACTTTTAGTTACTAATGAAGCACATGGAAGAAAGCACAATAAAACAATGTAAAACATGGCTTCATAGAAGCAAAACTAAAGCTGTTGTGCAGAGCTCTTAAATAAAGGTCTGGATCCTGCTCTCAGCTGCAGGCAGAGAGATCTGCAGGCCAGCAGGAACTCTGCAGGCCAGCAGGAGCTCTGCTGGAAGCATCCCTGCCTTTTCCACGGGACCTCAGAAAGCCTCCAGATGAACTTGCAGGGAAGCTAGCTGCCAGTATTGCTAGTGAAAGCATCCACTTTGAGAGCACGTGGCCACTCTTTTCACAGAAAGACGCTACAACCTTTTGGGATGGAACCACCAGAGATCTGTTTGGACCTATCCTGAAATCCAGCTTCAGGGACACGGAGCATTGCCATAAGCCCTGCTCGAGTCATTTAAAGTGCCTTTGAGCCTTTGGTGTTGAGAACCATATGTGCTGTTGCTCTGGAAAGATGCCAGTGGCATGTGCAAAAACACTTCGGTTCCACCCGAGTTTTGCACTTGGAGAGCAGAACAGCGTGCACCATCCACAGCCCTGCTCCTTTCAGCCCTCGGTCCATGGGAGAGCAGCTCCGTGGGCTGTGCCCCTGCAAACTGCTCCAGCTGTCCCTGAGCACTGGTGCAAAGCCCAGGAGCAAACAAGAGTTTCCTAACCCTCCCTTTGGCTAAAATCCAGGCCAGCGAGCCACATGCTCCTTCCCCAGCACAAACCATATCGTGGCTCCTGCTTGTCGGCAGCAATGTTGCCCACCGTGCGCCGGGATTACCTGCTTTAACTCCAACTGCCACGATTTGCATGACTCATTTGCAACGTGAAGTGCTAAAGCAACTTCCTATACCTTTCGCTGAATGTGAGCAATTGTGAGCGAACCCGAGGCTGGGGAAGGAAAGCCCTGCTCACACAGCCGCACCTGCGGCACAGCTGGCAACCCCGGTGCTTTTAGACAGGCAACAACAGCAGGAACTTCCTTGGGTTCGCTCACAGACGTGCGTGCAGACCTCCTGCTGTACCGGGGGCGAGTGAGGAGCACAGAGAGATTTCCAGCAGGTTTTGCCAATATCTGGGAGTGCTGTGCTGGCAAAAGCCTGGATTCCCACAGCAGGTATCTTCTTCCTCAAGCTGGCTCAGTGGCAGGGCCCCCTGCTCATCCGGGGAGCTGGCGAGCTTTGGTGGGTGACAGGCACTTCTCCTGGAGGGACCTTACAGCAGGTGGATGGGGGAATGGAGCAGGAAATGCTGAGGGAGGAGGGAATTCAGCCTTTTGGAGTCAAGCCAGGAGGAGGAGGTTTATTCCGTCACTCATGTGCCTGCTAAAGCCCGTCCTGAACGCTCCACTGTGCACAGGCTGCTAAGTTGTATGCAATGGGAGGAACTGAAAATCTGGTTCCTAAGAGTAAATAGGTGAAAATATGAAAAAGAAATGGGAGTGGGGAAGAAAGAGATGAGATAACCTTACGTGGTTGGTGTACCAGGCTGGCCAGGGAGAAGTGAGTCTACTAGGAATGTCCATACTCCTTAGGGCCATACCAAATTCACCCTCAAGGTAACACAGATAACAACCCTTCACTTGGGGTCAGCGCTTGAATTTCAGGCACTGCTTATCCCGCAGGGACTGATGGTGGCTGAGGTGACATGTGAAGATCTGCCCTCACCTACACAGCTTCTCCTGCTGGGCAGAGCAACCTCACCACGCAGCTTGCCAGTGCTGGCTCTGGTCAGTTATCTGGTGAGCTTTGGCTTTCTGCTACTTTTTTCTTTTTTTTTTTTAACCAAATTTCAGCTATTTTGCAGCATTGTTGCTCCCCTTCCTGCACACAGGCTGCCACAGCTAGAAGTAGGCCCTGGCTCCTGTTGCTGAGGTGCTCCGTGGCAGTGACAAGGGCCTGATCCTGGCTTGGAAGCGCCTCGGTGCTGCACCTCACAACCTCCACAGACCAAGCCCAGGAATTCACCAAAAGGGTTTAAAATGGGGGTAACCAGAACCCCAGCACCACTTTGACCAAAGGAAGTGAGACAACCCAGCAGACATGGGCTTGCTCTACAGTGATTGTTTTTTTGTCAGTTGTGTCACAGCAAAGACAAAGGCCAGACCATGCATCTTCCTCCTTACTGGAGATAATCAGAAAAGATCATTTTATAGCAACATCTACAACTCTTGCAAATACAACTTAAGATTAACTCAGTTACAAAAAGTTAAACAAGTCATTCCTTACAACATGGCTCCTGTGTGGAGTGCTTGAAGCCCTTGTAAGACGGCACCAAGAAAATGAGAAATCAAGTCATTTGCTTCAACTTTTTGAAGCGCAGATCAGAGGGAGACAAGGCATACAAGCATTATGCATTCTATTTGAATCAAAATATGATCTTGTTTTTAATTACTAGCTCCACTAGATCTCCTTTCTTTGGTTTATCTTTATGGAGAGGAAAGAGCCACCATTAGCCCCAGTTCACAGACCACGAAACTAAAGCCCAGAGAAGAGTCAGCCAAGTTCCCCGCACACCATGGGCAGGGCTAGTTCCAGGAGCTCATTTCCTCAGTCCCTGCCCTTGCTCTCTGCATGACTACCGCAGAACGATTTTCTTTATGGCAAAGGTGTAGGCTTTTTCTCACTGCTTCTAAATTCCTGTCTAATGGGGTCCATTTTTCTAAAAAGCCCAAAGCAAACAAACAAGGAAAGAGAGCACTGCTAATGGATCCACCACAAAATATCTGCCGGGTTGATGAAGTCCATGTGTTTATAAAATAGGCATGAGGCTTGTACAAGAGCAAAGGATGGAGATTCACTACCCAAACCATGCTGGGATAGGCGTGTGCAAGCTGCATTGCATCCTTCCTCCTGCCTTGCAGAGGGAATGAGCCTGAGGAAGAGTGTCAGTGCCCTGAATCCAAGCAGAAGCAGGCTTTCCAAGGAACAGCATGTACCGAGGGGTGAGAGGTAGCGAGCACGACAGCTTATCACCCAGCATTGCTCCACTGGATGCGTGGGTTTCTTTTTTAATCACAGGCTCCCTGCAGCTTCGCCCTCTGTATGATGCTGTAAGGGCGATGCTGAGACCCAACGAGGTTTCTCACCAGTCGTTAATCACTCGTTGGTATTTGGTATTCTCGGAGGAACTGAGCTCAGATAAAACGAAGCTGAGGGTAACTTCCACGAGCAGTCACGGTCTAATGATTTCCCTGTTAAAATGTTTTGTGAGGCTCGATGCTGCTAACAAGTGCCCTGGATCGATAGCTCTGGCCAGTGGAATCGTCTGATCAGAAAGCAAGGGGCATCCAGCAACAGAAAGGCAGCAGCTGCAGCGATCTCTGAAATGATGAGAGCAAAGGAGCGGGATGCAGATCTTCAGGGACAAAGCAAAACCCTTCTCTCCCCACCTCCTTCATGAAAGAACCAGGCTCCACCTCAGAGACCGTTCTCGTAAAGCGCTGCGCAAAAATGGCATGTGAGATGGGGCAGACCAAAAGGACAGGACAGACAAAACGATGCCTCTCACTCCCATTTCCTTCTCTTCTGATATTAGGTGGTGGTGCACAGCAAAGGCAGTCCTTGGGTTAAAGCACCGGTGTACTGATCAGGAGAGAAGAGCTATTTTTTGCTTCACTGCAGATTTCTCGTGCTACCTTAACCTCTCTGGCCCCAAATCAAGGCATTTCTGAAAATCTGCATCAGCCACAAACTCAGTGCAGGCCTGGGTGTTCCTGCGTTCATGGTACACTGCCTTCCACAGCCTCTAAACAAGCTGCTTTAAGAGGCCTCAGAGAGGAGGCACCAAACCCATTTGTCATGTTCCCATGGTCAGTTCAGCAAGATTGGAACTGTTATTTCCATCACTGGCATTTTCTGCAGAGGACAAGCTCTTTGTTGCCATTTTAGAGATGCATGGTACTGGTACACGACGTCCCTTTCCTGGTAGAAAACTGGCAGAGTACAGATGACTACACCATTTGTGAAAGCAGCTCTGCAAATGGTGATAGTCGCATCTGCACTAGGCCATCCACTGCCAAGTTCCCCGGAGGGCCAGCACAGCCAGAGAGCCCCCAGCCTGAATGACACGCGGGGGTTTCTTTTTCCATGTCTACTCGGAGTAGCAAGGGTCAATGCCCTTCTGGACCACTCATGTGGGCGAAATGGCAGCTTTCTGAAGAGCTAAGAAAGCTCCTGAGCTATCTTGGGGACCTAGCAGAGGACCCAACCCCTAACAGCAAAAGCTGAAAGAGCTCTTTAGGAGTTCACATCAATTTCTGCAATGAGGTACCCAGTATGAAGTCAGTGAAGGAACGGCCTTACCTTCCAGAGAGCCATTCAGCCAACAGAAATTAAGCCTTAGCATGCTCTAGCAGACCGGTATCACCAGGCTGAAGCCCCCGCAAGCATCAACCTGCCCGGATCCCACTTCTGTAGAGAGAGAAGTTACTATTGATGTGGCTGCATAGCATAGCTGCACTCAAATGCCGCGTTAATTAAATGCCATCATGCCTAACTTCCACCCATTGCTGACAGACATCATTCTCCAGTAATTTCAGAAAAGAAAGGGCCATCCAGTTTCAGCAGAAACCCCACTGCTGCTTTTGCCCTTCTCTGCGTAGCGACGTGCCACATTACTGGGCTTCTGGATGGCTGCACCGCGCTCGGCACCGCGCTTGGGAAAGCCAGGAGGCCAGAGCTTTTCCAGCCAGCAGGAAAGCAAACAGGCGATACTTGCTTTTTCTACAGAAAATATTTATTTGCAAGAAATGAAAAGCATAACATACTTAACTACATACATGTTCAGGATACAAAAGCAGGTAGTCTGTTCTCTTGTAGAACTAAGCCAACAATTTAAAAGGAAAAAACCCAGCAATTTCTTTACACCCAATGGACATGTTTGCAGTGTGAAAAATCAGGTGGGCACACATCCAGATGACAGCGCTTGTACAAAAATAGAGAGGCCACTGAGCACACATACACAGAGTTAAACAGGCTGTTGGAAAAGAACAGGGGTATCTGCAGTCAGAAGAGGCTCCAATGCAGTTTACCAAGGATTTTGGGTGGTGGGGGTGCTTTTGTGCTACTATCACTGTCTTTTTTATCTGAAATGGATTTAAGTTGTTTGTACAAACCCATACTGTGTTCACATGTACAGAGGGAAAGGGAAAGATCAGCTGAAACTTTTTAGGGGTGTTACACGCAGAATGACTCAGAGTCACAAGGTATTGTTTTTCATGGCCCCGGGCGATGGTTTTGGCCTGTATTTCTCTTCAAGAGGGTAATATCAGGTAATTTGCCCCATGGAAGGCGCAGCAAAATCTCAGCGGAGCTGCGATGTACTCACACCACAGACACACCAGCCCCAGAGATCAACTCTCCCTCTTCCCTGAAGCTCTGGTCCCCCAGGGCCATTTTTAAGGCTAACTTACAGCTTTGAGAAGAAAGCATTCAAAAGCAGAGTTCTGCACAACAAAAATGACACCCGAAGACTAGATACAATTTTTTTTTTTTGCACCAAGCCAGAGCTGTCCTACAGACAGGCCAGTCTGTGCACACACACAAAAGGGCAGCGCAACAACTTTCAGCTGACATTTGCTAACAAGACAGACATCAGACAGCAATGCACAGACGGATTTACGAGTGCTTGTTGGTGAGGAATGTGAGCCGGTCTAGGTCTTGGAAAGAAACACCAGGGCTTTCTGTTGCACCAAGTGGAATGTGCCCACGGCGTTCAGGTAAACACCTTCATTTAGGGACACTTACTGCATTAGGAAACAACTCTGCATTCGTGTGTTTTTTAGGTTTTTGTTTTTTTTTTTTAACTGCTTACCATGCACACATGCACAGATACAAGCACTCACACTCATCCCTACTGACAGTGCAAACGAAGAAAGCAAGATGCTATTACTTCAACACCAATGAATTCAAATCTGATGGGGCAAAGTCAGGCATAAACGGAGTTCTATTAAAAAAAAGTCAACCACTGCCGCTGCTTCCCCCTCTACCTCCTTCACTCCCTTAATTACGGGCTGCTGAAGTGCAGAAAGATTTTTACCCGCAGGTTGGAAGGGAAAATGGCATTCAATACAAAGATCAGATAAGCATTCATTTTACCTAAAAAGGACTGCACAGTGTTGAAGAGCAAGGGGAGAAGTAAAGATAAAACAAGGGGAGAACTAATGTAAAAGACTATCATTGCTGCTTTAAGGAATTAAGAACTAGGAAGTTTCCCTGGGATGTCAGGGGTCTTTTCATCTGCCATTTCTTTCATCTTTTCTGCAAGACAAGTTTACAAATCCAGCTTTCCCATGCTTCATTCTCACCTATATGGTTTCACCTCTTGGGGAAAAGTATGGAGATGGGCTTTAGGGCAGAGTAGGGACTGCTGGTAACAGCCTAAAATAATATACCAACTCCATTTCAGCATCACAAATGAGTTTTCTGAGACACACTCTTTTCTACATAGGAAGTCAATTCAGGTGTATACACTGGAAAAGCAGAAAAGGCCTTACACAATAATTGCAAAAACAAATGGCAATCCCCCTCTCAGCCCCAGAGTCTCCAGTGGATGCTGACCCCCTAAGCAATGCCGTACTGACGGGGATCACAGCCTCAACCTAGCCTTGAATGCCCACTGTTGTTTTATCAGCTGTAAGAAAGCTACAATATCCTGGCCCGTTGACTGAATCCTTACCCCTCGTTTATAAAAACCTTAACATTAAAGTCAGTTCTCGCACCTTTCCAGCCCCTAGAGTTGTTTATCCTTAACACTGCAGCACAAAGCAGCCACATCACAGCACTAGGCTACTTATATAGGCTACTATAACTTATGTAGTTACAAAGTACTGACCTACCATTTCACCTTCAGAATACAAAATGTTCCCTATCTAATTAACGACTTGAGAAAGAAATATTTTAGTCACTAAAAGTATAAAAATACTCCGTATACTTCTGTTCTTAGCTGCATAGGCTTTGTACAACGGCCTCTTGGCATTAGCTAGAATCTAGAGCCCAAATACTCAGTGGAAATCCCTCCCAACATAGCAATTAGTATCATTCATTTACTTGACCCACATTCTAAATTAGTCTAGACAGAATTCACCGCTGATAGTTTGGGGGGATGGGGTGGTGTAAGGTGGGGATTCTTAGCTGGGGAAAAAGAAAAAGAAGGCAAATTTGGGGATTCTACATTAAAGAAATCAAGAATAAGCTTGTATTGAGATACGCTGTTATACAGAGCAATATCGAAGAGGTCCCCTGCCAGTATGGACCTGCAGCCTCTGAAAGTGGTAAGTGAGAAGCATGCTGCGCTGCATCAGCTGGGATCTGTCTGAAGAACCTCAGCCTAATCCATTACTAGTCTCTGTTGCTGGAAAACATTGAATGGTATGGATGAAATAGGAGAAATGCAGCAAAGAACTATAAATAGCCTGGCAAAAAAAAAAAGAGCAAAAAACAAACAAACAAAAAACAAAACACCAACACCAACATTATCTACACACTGGTAACAAGGTTAGAACTGTCACATGCCCCGTGCTTGACACTTCTTAAATATATATGTATAAAAAATAATGCCCTACATTCCTTCGTAGCTTATCTCCCTAGAAGCAAAGACCTGACAGATCTAGATTAGCTTTAAAGCTATGGGCCAAAAGCTAAGATTACTTGTGTGAAATCACACTGCCAGCTGCACAGAGTTACAGCTAAAGACTCTGAGGATTGGTTAAGTCCTCTAGTGGAAGTGGAAATTGGGCAGCACACGAGGCCGCTGCCTGCCCTGTCCACAGATGCACATCATTGTACAGCACCGAGCCACCGGCCGCTGCAAAAGGCATACTGGCAGAAGGCGAAGACCTCACGTAATATGGCTGAGCTAATGATAAGCACTTACACCAGCATCCTCCCCAAACACCCCTCACTGCTCCTCCCCATGCCCTTCATGTTCAGCTCCCTCTCTGCACAGCCTGTGGCGCACCCGCACAGACTCTTGGATCTCCACGGAGCACCGAGGCCAGTGGGGCAACTGCATGTGTCCTGCATCGCCCTGTCCCCTGCCGGGGCATAGGCATCGTTACTCCGGAGACAGCGGGTCCTCATCATGTAACAGCCTATAGATGGGTGATGGCAGGAGATACTTTGGCCCCTACTACCTCCAAGAGAAACCTGCTCTATTAAGACCCCTGAAGAAAAAATGATCATGAACATACCAAAGTCAAGCAAAGGATTTCCTTATTCTAAAGAAGTAATATTCATGATAATAAATCCACAAATAATGTGTGTGCTAGCTTAAGAGATTCCCAAGAGTACCTAAAAATCATTTAAAGGATGGGATGAGTTAAGATTATAGAAGTAGATTATTAAACAGTTACAAGAAAATGGGTATTGCCATACTGGTTTGGATGAATTAGTTCAGTGGCCTGACCCAAATCGTGGCCAATTTAAAATGCTTCAGATGAAAATACGATTATCTCCCAATCAGATTTGAACCGATAGGTCCAAATTAAGCAAACACAAATGCAAAGCTCCACTGGTGACTACTGCAGTAGCTTTCAGAGAAGGAGGAGTTATTTGGGTATTGCAAAACTGTCTGTCCTTGAAGTATTGGGAAATAATTCAATTTTGTTTTTAAGACAGTGAAGTCAGCGGTATCTGCAATGAAAGGCGATCATTTAACTGGCAGTGGGCATGAGCTCAGGCAGCTTGGCCTCCTCTTTATGCACAGTGCAAACTGCAGCACAATTAACAGCAGTGTTGTGCTTGACAGCTTGGTGCTTCTTTTGCAGAAGACTTAAGCATTCAGTTTCACTCAAACCATGGGTGCTCTGAAAAAAAATAAAATAAAAAGACCATAAAAGGGATTTTCTAAGCTGTGACCTTGCCCACTTACATGGGCCAGCCATATTATAGTGGAAGGGTCAGTCCTGGCTTTCTCCTGTCACTTTGCTGACCTCATGTGGCTAAACCATGCAGCCATCCCTTGTGTCACCTTCAGTGGCACCCACCAGTGTCCATTATTTATGTGAAGCCATTGCTCCAAAAAAACATCCAAACATCATTGGTGGATACTGGAATGATATAGAGTCACACTTCTCACTGTGAAGAGAAAGAAGCTTTAGGGAGGACACTGAGTCACAATGAGAGGGGAACTCTTGCAAAATAGACTACAGTGGCATTGTTCTCTCATTTCCACCAAAGGTAAAATAATAAAAAGGCACTTGCATAGATGAATAGGGCATAAACTAGAAAGCACGTCTGCACACCAAAACTCACTATTAGTTCACAGAGTCTGGCACACGTTTCACTCTCACTAATGTGAAACACCTTTTTAAAATGGCACAGTGGGGGGTTGATCTCACTGTAATCCACCAGATTCTTTCCATTCCCTTCACTGAGCTTTGAGTCAGGCCTACAGGCAGGCAGCAAATGGGATATCAAAGGAATAAAGTCTAAAGAGAATGAAGAACAAGGAAGGAGCAGGTATGGCAGCTGCTGTAATAAAATACAAATCCAATATTTTACAAAATAGAATACTTGCAGGAAATATCTACTGTACATGGTAAAAAATTACTTGTAAGGCTAGGTTAGTTTTTCCCTTATTTATCACAAGAAAAAAAAAGAGCTACAGTATTTTTTGTTGTTGTTGTTTTTCTTTTTTTTTTCTCTCTTTTTTTTTTTTAATTGACTTCTGGTAAACCATAAAGTAGCTATGCTAGCCTGCTGAATAAGGATTTCCCCATTAAATCCATCCCCAATGGAGTCTGAGTGCCCTTCTGAGCAATCAGATAAAACCCAGCCCGAATCCTGGGCTAGATTTGGCTGTGCCATTCCAAGGATAAATTCCAAGAAGCGCAGCTCAGACAAAGGCATGAGCAGGGTACCAAAAGAAGGACAACCCTTAAAGGCAACAGCTATATGGGACAACAAGGAAACACAGTGAAGAAAGAAGTGTACTGGACCAGGATCAAATTTGAATACGGCTCTTGGCTTTTCCACTAGACTTGGGCCAGTCGTTTCACCTCCCCATGTGCCTTTCTCAACCCTCTTTTGCCTTGTCTGCTGCCTGCATAAGCAGCTCTTCAGGTCAGGGACTGTCTTGCCACACAGTCACCTCCAGGCCTGAACTGCACACATCTTTTTGGCTAAGCGGTTGGTCTAAGATCACATCTCTGGAAAAGGACATAAGAAGAGGAGACCCATGACATTATTCTAGGGTGATTCAAATTGGAGGTGGGGGGGAGGAGGGGGAATGGGTGTTCAGTTATATTTGTATGTCTTTATGTCCCATTTCAGAGCTTGCCCAGACCACATGCAGGGTTAGGGAAGGTTAATTCGCTTCATTGTGACTGCTTGAACAAAATCTTGCAAAGCTAATAAATACTATTTACAACAGTAACAGGAAGATGGCAAGGAAAAGAAAACACAGGACAATCTGAGACCTGGTCTACATGAGAAATTCCATTAATGCATCTAGAAGCCAATAAATAAAATCCATACGGTGCTCTCAGGAGGCACTTCTGGTTTAAGCCTTATATTGATTAAGTTTGTTGGGAAGGAACTGATCCAAACTAAACAGGTTAGCCTTAAGCAGACTAAAGGACATCCACCCAAAACATTGCATGAAGTTAACAAAACCTGCTTTCTAAATAGATTTAGTTCAACTAGTCTAATTCTCCCACACAGGCAAAGTGTGACAAGACAATGACTGATCTTTGCTTGAATTCCACATGGCTGGAAGCAGTAGAGATGCCTACCAGGACTGCTTCCAACCCAAAGAAAAAGCTACTCCACTAAATGACAAAGGGGTTGGTGGGGAGAAGAGTGAAAGATGTAAGGGAGGACAATTCAGCACCATCATTGCCCACCCCTCTCCTGCCTGTGCTGTTCACAAAATAGAACTGGGGCCCGTTCTTGTGCCTTCAGAGCAGATGAAGCACATGCTTCTCAATCTTCCCCAAAAGGCTCAAATGCTACAGACCAATAGGCATGGAGCTGTGGCTAGATTCTGAGCAGCATCGTGCCGCCTCTCCTGTTTCTCTCAATTACCTTCTCCCAAGGATCCCATCACCCACATGCTCCCATCGGTTTTGCATATTCCACTCTTTTACCAAATGTCTTTGTGCACAGATGATGTGTACATGCAAGCACAGACACACATACACAAATCAATCATCAGCACACTGCTGGTATCTTCTGCGATCATAATTCAATCCTGCCCTTGCAATATCAGACAGGAAAGAAATAAAAGCAAAGAGGGATTGTGTGTGAAGTAAGGAAAGAAGTTACAAGATGAGAGCCCATCTGCAGTCACAGCCTCACCAGTCAATGCAGAATTTGGTGAACTCCCTCTCTTTTGTGCTTTGGTTCACTGAGGATGACAAGTCAGGGGGACTTTGGTTGAAAATATGTGGGAAAGAGGGAGGTCAAGAAAAAAGGCCTTTTTATTTTTAAGAGGTGGCATTGACTCTTCTATCTATTTCAATTATCTTCAGTGTTTCATTTCCTTCTATTTCAGAGTTGACTCTGTAGGAAAACAAAACAAAACAAAACAAAACACAACAACAACAAAGGTTAACACTAATAGTTAGTCATTTTTAAAAGCACATATCCTGCTCAAATTGGCTAATGCTAAAAAGGCACTCGGTATTTACCAGGTACCTGTCAGTTGGAGTATGGTAACACATTGAATTAGTCATCTCTTTGGCCCTGGGTATAACTTTGACACAAATGCTCAGAAGGCATGCTTGGTGTGATATGGCACAACCTAAGCCTCTGAAAAGCATACTTCTAAACACAACCCACCTCCACCATTTGGTGTGCTTACTACTTCTTGTTAGCAGAGACTAAGAGCTGAGCCAACAGGACAGTGGTGGGACAAGCAAAGGTACAGTGGAAGGAAAACTGCACCCATGTATTTAAACCAGTGAATCTGTCTTTTTGCAAAGGCCCCAAATACACATTCATGCTAAAAAAAAAAAAAAAAAAAGGAACTCCATGCTAAGAAGTTCAGATAATAGATTTGTCTTTTAAGTCTGAATCCTGCAAACTTTCTGCAGCATGCATTAGTAAGATCACTGCTGTGAGAAGCTCCAGCTCTTCGCACCCTAACCTCAACAAAGCCCAGTGAGTCACAGCCTCACACTTCCACCCAACTGGTAAAAGCTTATTCCTTTAGGAGACACGCAACTAAGTGCTTAAAGAAGCAGAGTAGGCATAACTAACAAGCCTACAAGGGCTAGGTTTCTGGTAGAAGCAATGAGCTTGGCAGCTTTGTTGCTAAAATATTCTTGCAATCACTTCTCCAAACAAGAGTAGCAATACCTTTGCCTATAAGCTCTCCAGACAGAGAGTCCAAACTCTTGTTTCACAAGCAGCCCATCCAGCACTCACCTGTGCTGCTGCAGGCCCAGCAGCACTGATTTCTCTAGCCTCGTCTCATTGGCTATTGTGAACTCCATGATATCATCCCGCTGCATCCCCGGCACAGCTTCCAGAGCTAGCGCCGTGTACTTGGAGCTGTCTGCGTGCCTGTCGTTTCGATCTGCAAAGGAGATTGGGCTTGACGACTCCTCCAGCTGGTGAGGCTCTTCATATATTAGCAGACTCCTTGATCTCACTGCATATAGACAGAAGGGAAAAGAGAGATGAGAAGGAGGCAGGTCAAAGAGAACAGCCTTGGCCGTTTCAGGAAATGGAAACCATCAGAGCAGAACTAGAGCTGCAAAGGTCTTTTCATTGCAATTAACCGGGTAGGTTGATAGCTGTGGGAAGATACCACAGCAGTGGTCCGAACAGGCATCAAAAAGCTCTTAACTCTTCACAGAACAAGACCAAAATGAAATAATCACTTTAATAACATACGTTTAAAGCAACTGGTTCTTAACTGGTATGTAATACTAACAACTTCCCACTCAGTCCTTGGACCCTTAGTTGACACTGGCAAAGGAAGCACCAGCTGACAGCCGTTGTGTTTTCTGACCGCATGAACAAGTGGTACAGAGCAGAAAGCAAACTCTCCTGCTACCTTTTACAGACTACTAGCCTTAGCTCCTCAAACAGAAACGTACGGGCTTTAAACAGAAGTACCAAGCAGGCTAGTGGAGAAAGGCTTTGCTCATTTTTATGAAGTCTGCTGCCATCAGCACACCTTGCTAAGCTATCTTTCTTTGATATAGATATATCCTTCTTCTTTATCAATGCATGGCCAGCTGGGGAGCAGAAAAGCATGAAGTTCTTGGGGATGGATTTGGGGATGGGGGTGGAAAACAAATACCAAAGAGCAAGACTGAGGTGGTTGTCACTTACCAATGGAGTCTGTGTAGGACTCTGGTGAGGAATGTTGCCTGGGCAACACCATCTTTGTAGCAGAAGGATACGGCCCATAGCTCTGAGAGAAGCTGCCAAAAACTACTGCAAAGCACAGCACCACCATCTGGAAAAGGGAAGACGCAGAAGAGGTTAATTGCACTACCTCTTGGCCCATACACGCACATCAAAATGAAAAATCGACACAAGGCAGATCTGATAGCTTTTTGAAACAAAAGACTTGAGGCTATTTTCATCACTAGATTCAGTGCCTCTTAGCAAAGGCACATACACAAGAACAATTCAGTGCTTTAATGCTGGGGTTTGTTTTCAGTGTCTGCCATCGTTTTGGCCTGTTGCCTTATTTACTCCCAAAGTTGAAAAGCAGACACAACCGCCATGTGTGTTTTACAGATACTGTCGGGAATTTCTGAGGTTATTTCTGCTGCTGGCCCCAGTCTTGCTTCAAAGTGACAGAGAGGCTGGCAGCCGATGAGAACAGCCTAGGCCTTGAATATCATTTCCATCAATTTATAGCACCAGCATAAAGGGAACTTGCTGGCTGGGTGTAAGGTGGGAAGAGCTTCATTCTAACCCTTTTCTTATCCTGAAAAATATTACTGAAATAGGAGAGAGGTAGATTTACAGCCTCAGTCATATTTTTATTTGGATGAAAAGGTTTATTTTTACTGGAATCTGAAAATCCAAGCATCAAAGGGCACCCGTGCTTTCATTTTACAACTCTAGACACCATTTCTCACACACAAAATTGTAGGAAATAATAAAACAGGTTACTCAGAGGAGCAGTGCTGCTTCTTTCATCACTGCAGCGCCCCATCAAAAGCACAGGCCCAGTCTCCTCCAGAATTTAATGCCCATTAACAATCATTAATCTTCATCAGCCAGGATTCTCAGCTATCTCAAAATTAAATGTCAAATTATCACGAGTAGTTTCCCAACCTGAGAATTTGGAAGTGAGGGGCTTCACAGAACAGAAGATGTGCCTTTGAGCAGTGGAAAGGGAATCTCATTCCCCTACAATTACCAGTTTTAGGGAATACTCACCATAAGACAGGTCCCTGTCTGCGTGCTAGCTGCCTTACATGAACGGGACACCTTTCCAGCAACTATGGCTTGGAGTCTCTGCAGCTGCTGCAGAAGTGTTCTGGAAAGCAAAGACAAGAGACATGACCATCAGATGTAGTGATCTACTTGCTGGTTAAACAGCTTTTTGCTTCAAATTCCACACCTGGCAATAATGCATTTAGCACTTGCAACAAGGTACAGATAATTAAGATCACCACCTTGAAATCAGAAGTAAGGAATGTCTTCAATTTTTACAAAGTTCTTGCATGCATTAGCAATGAATCTTTCAAAAACATCTTTTGCCTTTCCGTCAGATGATGTCCCTGAACAATGACTTATTTACCTTTTTCAGAAAGTTATTACAAATAAAAACTGTTTCCAGGGTTTCTACGGGAAACAACTCTGGTAAGTGTACAAACAACTGAAACTCTCTCCATGCAAGTGACTGGCTGCTTACATCATCTGGTTCTACGGCATGAATTGAGCTGGAGTTTCACCATTATTTGAAATGGTGCAAAAGCAAGCTTATAGTTGTTGTAGTTGTTGGTAGAGGTATACACGTCTACCCCCTTTTTCTGAAAATGCGCTGTACAGTGAATTGCTTCATTTTCAAAGAAAGGGATTTAAAGCATACACTTCATTTCCCATAATTTCATTTACTAAATAAAGTATTTTATTGCAATTTGTTAAATCTTCCAGGAGTTTACGAAAACCACAGTTGCTTGAAGCAGCTATTCTGATTGTGCCGTTCAGAGGTAACCACAACGGTTATTCTGTTCTGGTTGGAGTCAACAGTTGCGGACCAGGAAGGTATTTTTCTGCCTTTCTGTCTGTTTTTCTTCTGCTGTAGCATCATTACTTGCTACAGTCAGGATATTAGTCATTCAAGATGGAAATGATCTCAAAGAATAATTGGTATAGGGTTTTCACAACTGTTTCCATTTTGTTTCCATTAAAGCTTTTTTAACAGAGAAGGAGTAACCCAAATGCCTGTCCTCATCACAGTCAAATATAGTACTATTTTGCCTCAAGATGTTAACTTTGCTGTTTGTTTCCATTTTTACTTTTTGCTTCTCTTGTACGTCTCACTACCTATTGCTGAGGGTAACCCTCACAAAACTCCAGGCAACAGCTTTGGAAACCATGACGTCAAATGCTAAAGCAAGAAGCAAGGTTAGGATGTCAGAGAAAATAGAAGGTTTATTTTAAGATCAAACCAGCTAAAAGCTAATTGTAGGACAGACCCAGAGGTGCCTTTACAGCTCAATATATACTTGTCTGTCTATTATTATAGATTTTTTTAATCATCAATGATCAGTGCTAATTAGGGTTTAATGAATTCAAGGACTTCAGGAATGCATCCTGAAATGAGCACAAGGCACTACAGCACATTTATCTGGGCCAGCAGATCCTTCCCAACTTATTAAGGAAGGATGTCTTGCATGCTCCTGAGAGCACAGTTTATTCTGCAACTCAGTATTAAAAAGAAGAAAGTGATTTCATTTTTTCTTCTTCAGTCCTTTATTCACAGTTAGAGACCACAGGCAAATTAAGAGATGGAAACAGCATCCATCACATAGATGACACCATCCTAATGCCCTGCTCCCTGCTAACATTTCTCCCCAGTCTCACTTTTCCATACAGTTCATGGCTTAGGGGTCACGCAGACTTGCGCACATGCTATGTATCATCTGGCACAGAACAAACTACATATAGCATTCCTTCCATATGCCGTGTTACACAGCAATGCCGTTTTAACCCTGCAATCTCTGCGCTATTACACAAGACTAAATCCCCCCCAACCTGCTTCAGGCCTGAGTCACTGGGATTGACAGAGAACAGCTCTGAGGCATGAGAGGAAGGCGCTCTCCTCCTCCCCAGCTTGGGGGCTGGCGGCAGCAGCAGACTTGAAATGCAGATCACTGCTGCCTGTTTTTGTGGAGGCGTCAGTGAGAAAACAGTTAATGACTGTCAAGGATATCGACAGAAGAGGCGATTCTCCTCGGTTTTGCTCATCTCTGCCTTTTTGTGTCCAATTTAAAAAATCTGCTGGGCAGAGGGGGCCCAGAGAGCTGACACCAAAACACTCTTGTTTCGGAAAGTATAATTAAGTAGGTATTCGAATCCGAAATGTTGGAAGATTGGATTCCAGGGTGAAAAGACCTTTCCAGCACACCCATTGACTTCATTGTTACTGGTTGGCTACCGGGATGGTCTGGACTAAGAACAGAGGACTAAGGAGCAGTTCTCCACTCTGAAGAACAAGGACTTGGGTTATACCAAGATGTTTCCTCTAAATATCATCAGGAAGGCCAAGAATGCTCTTAGTGCAACATACTGCCAATGGCTAGATCCTAACAGGAGAAAATACAATCCCACGGCAGCGTGTATAAGGGGCTTTGCACCCACAAGGATTATTTTCCACTATGTCTGACACGTTTCCCAGTGATATTCAATTAGAGGGTCACCTCCGTAGGAGGTGTGAAATGTGCTTTCACGCTTTTCCCTGCCAAGGGAAGCACCTCAAAGGAAGGCTGTAAAGTGACTGAAGACTCCTGCTCTCCTTTCCAGCACTCCCAGCAAATCCACTCTGCCCATGATGTCTTGTTTTCATGTGTGCATTCACGAAATAATCTTCAGAAGGTCCCTTTTCACTACCAGAGTGAGGAACAAGTCAAGGCTTCCCCTCTGCTTCCAGTGACGCTTTCATTATGGAGAGGAAATCTGTCACTGCAGGACCTAGCCACCTGAGAAACTTCCTCAATACAGTATTTAAATTTAAAATCCAACATTGATTTATATAACAATAAATAGCTTCTAGAGGAAAGAAACAATGTTTATTTTGACCTTTTTATTTCAGAGAATGTATCTACTTTGCGAGGCACAAAACTTATCATTAATGATTAAAAAGCAAGAAAAAATGTTCTCTTTCTTTCAGCTCTACACAGAGTCCTTCTCTGCCTGTCCTATTCGTAGGACAAAGCAAACCCCAAAGTAAGGTTTTCATTTAAAGACCAGAATACCTCAAAGGAAAAATAAACCCAACAACAACAACAAATCACGATTCTTTCTGTTTTGAATTACAAAAGAAAAAAAAAAAAACAGAGCATTTTTTCATCAGTGT
Source organism: Cygnus olor (assembly GCF_009769625.2). Taxonomy (NCBI): domain Eukaryota; kingdom Metazoa; phylum Chordata; class Aves; order Anseriformes; family Anatidae; genus Cygnus; species Cygnus olor. The sequence goes on along the minus strand of NC_049169.1, from coordinate 61,772,444 downwards.
TGCTTCAGCATAAAAACACTGCCCTGCTGCTTTCAAAATAAAAGAGTTGGGTCCAGGGCTGTCAAGCTTTGTCAGCTGTTATGGGGGTGGTCTGAAGTGAAGTGCAAGATGTCTCATTGCACGTAAATCCAGATCCCTCTCTTCTTGAAACAAGACTTGGTTAAATGGATTTATCAGCCTCAAATGAAAGAATGGCCATGTAAATCAGTCAGTAAATCAACTTGCTAGTCATTACACTACCAGAACAACTCCAGCAGCTACTTGTATGCATCCCACAAGGATGATCAAGGGGCTGGAGTACCACTCCTATGAGGACAGGCGGAGGGAGTTGGGGTTGTTCAGCCTGGAGAAGGGAAGGCTCCGGGGAGATGTTATAGTGTCCTTTCAGTGCCTAAAGGGGGCCTCCAGGAAAGCTGGGGAGCGATTCTTGGTCAGTGAGTGTAGCTACAGGACAACGGGTAATGGCTTCAAACTAAAAGAGGGTAGGTTTATATTAGACAGGAAGAAATTCTTTACTGTAAGGGCGGTGAGGCACTGGAACAGGCTACCCAGAGAAGCTGTGGTTGCCCCATCCCTGGAGGTGTTCAAGGCCAGGTTGGATGGGGCTTTGGGCAGCCTGGTCTGGTGGGAGGTGTCCCTGCCCACGGCAGGGGGGTGGAATTGGATGGTCTTTAAGGTCCCTTCCAACCCAAACCTTTCTATGATTCTGTGATTGTCTATTTGTGATAAGAATATTTACACACTCAACCATATGCTAATTGGATCCTATTTCTATCTACTTCTCCAGGAAAAGTGAACATCAGTGTATTTATTTATAAATATAGACTTAACAGAATTGAAAAAGAAAAGTACTTCTCACATGTCATACATTCAGTACCCAGTGTTTCAATTCTGTCTCTTTAAGCCCAAATAGCCACAGCTACTGGTGTCATGGACCACAATAAAAGCCTAGACTAATGGCAGCTTCTGTCTTCAGCCCCAGTGCCACCATGTGAATGGATCAAGCCTTCTTGGTGACAGGAAAAAGTCAGTTCAACTCTTGATATCAGCCTCTTCTCGCACCCTTTTAAGACAGCAGTGCTCAGCATGTTCGGACAGTAACCAAACCAATGAGATCCTTGCTCACTTGTGGCTACAAGGCATAAGAGACGTGCATATAACAACGTGTTCCTGTAGTTTTGAGAAAACTCCTTAGAAAGGAACTTGGATGGGTTTTTTGCAAGGCACTGAGTCACATAAATTAGGAGAGGAAACATATGCCAGTGTTCTAATACTGAAGATGCCAAAAATGCTGCTGTCACCCACTCACATTAATGAGAATTAAAAACTCCCCCGCATCTTGATCCCACAGCCTCCTGCTTTGCCTTATAAGATACATGAAAATCAAGGAAGATTCTTCTGGATGCAATTTTTCTTTGACCACATTAACACCTCTTACATCAAATCTTTTCAGACCCAGAATTTCAAGCTAAGACAGGTTCTCAGGAAAGATTCTTCTAAAATTTTTTATGCTACTTTTTTTAGCAAGAAATTGTGGTGCTTCCATAGTTTGGAGCCAGACTTTGAAATGTAAGCAGGGTTTCCCTGAAGTCTTAGGTATGTATCTGTGTAAAATTTGTTCTATATATAGAGTAACAACATGCTCTGAAAAACTGATTGCATATACTGAAAGAAAATTCTGCTGCTCAATAGTTGTATGTTTTGGAAATTGCCTGTCAGCTCCCCTCAACTCCAGACAGACTATAAAAACACAATAGTGACTGACTGTACATACGTGTGCACAAACTTTTAGGTGAGCAGCTATAGACCAATTTTCCACCAAGGGAAAAAAAAAAAAAAAAACAACAACACACGAACCTTGTCTTCATCCACACTGAATGCATGAGCATTTTACATGCAATCAAAGTGCTATTTTCTTGCTCTCTTTTTCCACTCTTAATTTTTTTTGCTATCAAAAGACAGCTCTAACACTTGTAGATCTACTTTCATATAAAATGTCAATGAGGTATTCATTTTTTTTTTTTTTACTACATTGAACACTCAAAGTTGCAGCTGAAGTTAACTTGGGCTCTGATTTGAGCATATTAAATAAGACGTGTATGACTGTGTGCTTAGGAACTTTGAGAAATAAGGTCCTAAATGTTTAAATTTGGGCATCCAAGAGTAAAATTGGATCTGCATAATTTGACCTTCACTTCTTTATGAACTTCGATCCCTGACTATAAATATGAGATGAAAGTACCAGCTACAGGATGCTATGAAGACAAGTTCTGAAACACTTGATTAAATTCTGGATGACACATCAAGGCAATGTACCAATGAGGAAACCAGTCATTTTGAATTCAATGTAGAAAAATGGATTATGTATATTAAGCAAGGACCTGGAATCATTCTCTGAACAAGACATTTACACAGCTATACACTAAACGAAAGAAAGTGTCTATTTGGGAAGAAGTTTAAAAAAAGTGGTGTTACATAATTCAGGCTTGATGAAAGCAGGCACTCTTACAAATTTCCCAATACTTGGATGTGCAGCCTTAACAGTTTTTAGGTACAGTTTGCATCTAAATACCAAAATCAGATCACCGTGGAATACAAGAATTTCTGTGAGGAGGGTCAGGAACATCTGTTTCTCTGTGGGAGATTACAAATCAGCACTGATGCTCGTGCAGAGGGAAGAAAACAATGCAACTCATCCCATATGCCCAGAATATGAAGATTTCAGAGATACTATCATGTAGGTAGGTAAATATTTTTAGACCGGTTAGCTTTAGGAAACTAAGATCATAAAATAACAGAAAAGATGCTAGAGGTCCCGTCTAAAAGAACGGAAAATATTAACAAAGCCATTCTCATGACTTCATCTGCAACAAGAGATGTAAATCTGGCCAAATTTAGCCAAACTAGGGAGAACAATTCAAGGCCTGACAACATCTTGTCCCTGAGTGGATCATCCACAGCTGCACCCCCCCTTTTAGCAGCTGTTTTCAGCACCTACTTGGACAGATTCTAGGAGAAAGAACCCTATTCCACACCTGCAGAACAATTCCTGGCTCTTTTACGTAAAGCACTGCAGGAAGATACAGGAGGGACAGAAATGGCTTGGCTCTCTTCAAACAAGCAGCAGATGTCTTTATGCATGAGCAGTGTGTGGGAGACACTCTAGCAAATTACAGTGCTACAGGGTCTGGCTCCATGAAATTAGAGATTGGATCCGGAGATTAGAAACAACACATGCCACTCAATTAGCAATACATTGGCTGCCAGACAAGCTCTGGGGCCATTTTTCATGATCGTGGGTCTTATCTTGAAAACCAAGTTTCCTCCCACACGTCAGTGCTACCATAATGTTTAGTGGTAATATTCAGCCATCACTTCAAATGCCTCTAAACAGAAGGTGTTACCAGTGGGCTCATCTAGTACCTACTCTTTGGAATTTGCCTTCAACAGAGAACACGCTGAGCATAAGCCACGACTGACACTCCATTCTCAGCTAACATCCAATTCAAAGCTCAGCTATAGATCATTTTCTGCCACGTATCCTTTGAGAGTCACCATTGAGACACCCATTTATTCAGAAATGAAGAAATGAGAAGAAGGTGATTCCCCCTCCAAAGGAAATTGTATTTCCTAAAATGAAAGATATTCTGGAGTGTCAGATGATCAGAACAGCGTACAGTAACTGCAATAGCATCTAGTAGTCCAGAACAAACTAACATTGACTCTTGAGCTTCATCACTAAGTTCTGCAACTGTCATGTCCCTGGTCACGGCCTCCTGTCAAAGCAGTCTTTCACAGACAAAAGACAATTTGAAGAGTTGGGCTGCAGTTTTTTGTTTGTTATCTATCACTAATCATGTTTCCTTGGACTGTAGAAGAACTCAAAGAAGAATACTAAAAGGTTTCTCAAACACACCACAAGCTAGGAGACAGTTTAACAGCTGACATCAAAGCCCCACTATTTTACATTGTGCTGCACTGTCATGGTAACTGTTCTCCACGATCTTTCTTTGACGCTAATCAGATCAGATACAGCTATTCTTCACATTTAGATTGATCTCTTAACTTTTGTGTTTTCCTTTTTCCCTGTAAAATCATGCCAAAATTTGTTTTATTCCCTTCACACCTTACCTGTTAGTATTCTCCAGGACTTCAACCTTCTTACGCAGCTCACTATTTTCATTTGAACAATTCTCAACTCTGGAGACAGCAGAAGGAAAGACGAATATAAAAAAATTAGTCCTTTATTAAAGACATTCTGGAACAAAACAAATTTGCTTTCACAGAGAGCTCTGTGATTCTACCTGCATTTACAAAAAGTTACACCAACTAACTTTAGTCATAACCTTTAATCCTGCTTGAAGGTGCAGAAGACACTGCATTAGATACTACTCGCTATAGAGCATCTGCTTACAGTGCTCAACTACAGCCCAGTAGGTGCAGCTTATTCAGGATAAGCTGTAACTACTTTTTGCCCCTTGAAATAGCAATGGCAAAGACCCTGCTCCAACCTTCTCTGTGCATCAGGCCACAGGACAGATACTTAAAAGTCACTGAACATGTTCTATTTGTATTGTTAACAATTATTTTGTGCAGGGGTGTTCCATGTGTGCATTTCATTTCTAGGATGAGGCACTAAATAATTTAACAAATACCATGCTTCTGAAATCAGATCCTTGAATTTCAAGTGTATTGAGGTTAACAAGCCAGAAGATTCATTTCCAAGTGGGTGCTCATTTCCTCACTGCCCCTGGAAACTCCCTAACAAAAGGAGATTATCATATGACCTGCCATGTAAGAGGTTCAAGTAAAAATATGGGATTCCTAAAAGACAACTATGACCTGCCTGAATAGCTTTAAGAGGAAAAAGGCAAAGGGAAATACTTTCATATCTGTTTATGTATGCTAGAATTTCACAAAAGTCTAACCCTGAGAAAGCAAGGCTCACCCATAAAGACATAAGAAGAACAAAAGGAAATTTCATCAAGGATATCACCAAAGATGGTACATAGGGTTTAGCAGATCCACCTGGTGAAGTGCATAAGAAAAATACCAGGATACTTGTCTCTTGGAAGAAAGATTAATTTGGGATATAAATCACTAACTGAGGATTTGGCTCCTTCTTGTTAAAGGAAGTCAATTGGCCACATGTTGTTTTCCTGAGTTCTGCTTACTCTCCCAAGCAGTCTTGACTCACCCACTTCCAATTTCTGTCTCCATCTGCGCTAGAAGACAGAATATATTCACTCTGACCCTACCTTTCCCTGGACACTGCCCACCCACTAGACCAACACAGCTGCACAAGAGAAAGGCTGGTAGTAGATGGGTCTTGCCTTATTTGAGGTTTAAGGTCTTTGCCAGCACATTACCTAAGCATTGGAGATAGACACAGTTATGTACGGAGCATTTCAGCACATGTACCACAGAAGCCAGAAGAAGGGCCTTTTCTCAGTCACAACCACAAGATGGCAGCTGGCACTTTGTGCACAAAACAGTCCCAGCATCAACAGCTGGATCCCTTCCCATTCCAGCAACCAGTGCTATTGGAACGTTTGAAACAGGAAGGAGGCTGGCTTACTTTTTTTCCAGACTGTCCATGTATTCTTTCTTTTTTCTTCTACTCTCCTGGGCAGAGATCTAAGGAAAAGGGAAGAAAAACACCAAATATTTGCAAAGAAAAAAAGCAGCAGAGATGAATTAATAAACTGGTAAAGAGCCTTGACATTATTTGATTCAAACCTCAGTACTGTTCTGATTCCTATTCCTGGCAAGCAAAGCACTGACTTGGTCTGTTTCCACATCCTGAAGCAAGACTGCTCCCTCTCAGTAGTAGGAAAAAGATCACTCTGCTCTTACAGAACTATCCTTAAAAAGCAAATCAGATTCATCTGCAGAGAATATCCTAGGGCAAATACTAAAAGATGATGCCAGGAGAAAATCCTGCAACTGGGAGAGGAAAAACCCATGCATAGGTTAGAAAGCAGCTTTGCAGAAAAAAAGACTTGGGGAATCCTGATGGACAACCAGACAAACATAAGTCAACAATGTGCCCCCATAGCAAAAAATGCCAACCAGGGCCGGGGCTATGTTAGCAAGACTGTAGCCAGCAGGTCAAGGGAAGTGTTTCTTCCCCTCTCTTCAGCATCCTGCAAGACCACAGTTGAGAACCATGTGAAGTCTGGGGCCCTGAAATAAATACTTTGGATATATTGAAGCAAGTCCAGAGGATGGCCACGGCTATAACAAGTATTCTGGAGCACATGACATATCAGCAAAGGCAAAGAAATCTGGATTTGTTCAGATTTAAGAAGATAAGGAGAGAATCCTATTGCTAAAACAAAGATGAATTCAGTCTTCTCAGAGGTGTATATAAAAATGACAAGAGCACTGAATACGAGTTACAACAAGGGAAATTCCAATTAGACATGAAGCTTTTATTTTATTATTTTTATCCAGAAAAACAGCCTAATATGGAAACAGGTTGCCCAGAGAGAGGCTGAGGACACATCACTCAGACAATAAAATGTGACTGGACAAGCCACTTAGTAACTTGATCTAAGCTGACTGCTTTCACAGCAAGGAGTTGGACCAAAGGACCTCCAATGATACCCTTGAATACAAATGAGTAATTATATGAAAGTGGTACATAAAATATGCACGGAAATTTTTAACATTTTTGAAAAATCATATTAGACCAAATTTCAGTTCAGTGTGGCCAAATTTACACCTGTCTGCCAAACCAGTAACAGAATGCATTAACCTTCAAAGATGTGCTAATATCATCCAGAACAAGTGAGTTTGCCAGGTCTGAAAAAAATGCTTTCCTCCCCATCACTAGCTCTTTGCCATCTTGGGAGAAAGAGAAGACTTGCAAGGCATTTCACAGCCTTGATATCAACCATTCATCTAAAGGTCATGGAATTCAGTGATCAAAAGACTAGAGCGCTGAAATACAGTCATACTTTAAAACATCAAATGGTGGAAAAGAACACCTTCATCACCATGGAAAGGACACAGAGGTCTTCGCCTACCCGTAAGAAAAAAGATCGTACTGTTTTCAAAATGGAGCCAGGCAACAGCAACTTGATACTGTACTTACTAAATACTCTATTCTTCACATATTCAGGTAAATACCTAGACAGAGAGGCACTGTCACAGTGGCAGACAATTTGATGGATGTGTTAAGGAATAAAGAAGAATACTTTGTCAAAAGACATCTTACAGCATTCAACACTACCACAGACCATTGCTACTGAAATGCTGCAAAATTTTTAGTGAAGGATGAGGAGGTATTACCCAGCAAAACTGCTAAACAAACATTTATTTACCTTGTTCTTTATTTTTCTGCGGATTTTCTTCAGCACTTTCTCCTCTGCCTTTGTCAGGGGCAGTTTGGTAGGGATTGGGTACCCCTCTGCTATCAGTGTCCTCTTCTCCTCCTCTGTCAGGATGAGCGGGCCAGTCCCCTGCAATTTCTGCAAGTGTCACAGAAATGAAATAACGTCACAGTAAGTGCACACAGCCCTAGAGAAAGGGTGTTAAGGAACAGAGTGAGTCAGCAGCTCTCCCACTTCGGAGAGCACTATGACTACTAACTCAGTTTCTTGTAATTGGGAGTGAGTGGAAGGGGAAGACTTTTTAGATAGCTTTCATTCAGAGACAGAACCTTTGGGGCAGGATTGCCTCAAAACAGTTGCTTTCAGCCCAGCTCTGAGGCCCACAGTAAAACTCCCCTTGGCTCAAATGGAGAAAGAGACAAGTGAGAAGCACTGTTGAAAATCCCTTCCTAAAAATCATCACTTGATTTCCAAGACATAGCAACACGAGGACAGATCTACCAGTGACAAGTTAGCCCAGCAGAGCTGGGTGCTAATGCGAAACACAACCCATGATGGGAGAAATCTCCTAACACTGCTCAACCCTGCCTCAAGTCAGAGAAGAGGCACACACCATTCCCGGTAGGAACAGGATAGACAAGAGAGCAAGAATTACTGGATCTGCAATTTTGACCAGAGATGGGCGCATCCAACGAACAACAGAAATTAGCAAATGTATGGCAAAAACAGTAATTAAAAAAAAAAAGATTCTAGAAAAATTGAGCCCAACTTACATGTGGTGCAGTCAGGAGAGGGGAATTGGAAAGCGCTGAAGCTGTGCGCGACGTAACTTTAGCCATGGCTTGCAGCTGGATTGGGCTTGAAGGAGGGAGCGATCTAGCTGGGCTCTGCCCTCCTTCAGAGTCACTGCCATGACTGCTGGGAGGGGTTGGAGGCAAATGCAGGGGGTCGACTGCTGAATGGCAAGAGAGAAATACAGTGTAAGATTTAGAGGTGCTAACGTAAACTTCCACTAGAGCCACTGCCACCACCACCACCACCAGTTTTCCAAGACTAGGACTCTCTGCTAAAAGATGGGTCAAGCAAAAGTGGAAACTTGGAAAACTTTCAGAGCATGTAGGTGTCCAAAGGAGGCATGAAACACAGCAGCTGTCTTTAGGTCCAACAGACAAAGCAGGGCTCTGCTAATCTGCTCAAATCATTTCTACCTACCCTTCAGCTTCTCCAAATGCCTTGAGATTTAAGCATAAACCTCCAGTACAAGTACCCTACTTGGGAAACCACATTAGCAGAGAGGGCTCTGAGCCAGTGCACCTCCTTTCCAAAAACAACAGCCTTTCCCAACCTTGCTATGGATTTAACAAATTGCCAGTATTTTTCAAGAGAAGATAACATGCCCAAGATGTTACATCAACAGTAAGAAAATAAATATTTTAGCTCCTAAAGATCTAGTCTGGTACAGCTGGCAGGTGGTGACAACCTTGTGAAAGTGAAGGCTTTGCCATACTGATAGAACAGGAATAGCATAGGTAGCCACTGCAGGAACCTCTTTCACATTGCGCTCTCCAGAGCCATAAGTAAACTTGTGCTGCACTTGCAGCCAACAGAACTTGTGCTGCAACTGGCAAGCAAAGTGCTGCTTATGACCAAATGGGGTCTGGACCAAGAGAAACGGTGCAGTCTCACCTACCCAGATTACATGGACAACTTAGTTATGGCTCTTTTGGATGTCCACTAACTCATTTTTCCTCTGAGATACATTTACAGCAATCACAATTGGGAGTAGGAAGATACAGGGCTCCATTTTCCACCTTCCACTTCTTTTACACTTTGCAAATTTGAGTTGAAAAGATCAAATGGGTGGTGGGGGAGGAAGGAACAAAAACAGTAAAAAAAAAGTTATTACACATTAGGTTTTTTTGGCTAGCATCTTAACTCTGGTTGCCAGATGTACACTTGTAAAACAGTAATGCCCTTAATCTCACAGATTGAGCAATCCCATCTATGTTTTGGATTAACAGCCTTTTTTTTCCACCTGCTAAATCAATTGCCTCTCCTCCTAGAGCAGTTCTACTTGTCTACATAAAAGAATTCACTAACAGAACACCAAGTGTTCCTAACTGACATACAGTTACCTTCTTAAATTTCAGTCAATATATTAGGCTCTTTCAAACTTTTCCCAGGCTAATATATCATACGCCACAAATTCATATTTTACATTTGGGGCAGGGATCATCACTCCTTTCCCCTCAATTTACATATTTCAAAGGGACCGTGGTGGTTCTTAAACCTGAACTGCAACAAATATGCTAAAACCAGATGCACCTAACTTAATTTCATATACACTCTCTTCCTTGCTTTTGTAACAGAGGTCAAAGAGGTTAAAACCAGCCAAGTTTCCACTTGTGCTCTTCATATTTTATGTGCCTTAGTTAAGTTCCCTCAAGTTGATTTCTCTTCTAGCCTAAATAATCCCGTACTTTAAAGATTCAAGCTCCCTCCAGCAACCGCATAATTGTTAGGATGTTGCAGACAAAACAGAGATCATTTTCTTCGTGATGTGCAAGACAAAAACAAAGAAAAAGAACATATAAATGGGTCAGAAAGGCTGGCTTTTTAACCGCCTGAGTCAAATCCCTAGAAGGCAACAGCTTCAGCCTAAAGTTTAACATGACAAACAAGGAAGCCAAATATTTAATCAGGGTAAAGTACATTCATCGCACATTCTGGTCATCTCCCTTGCATGTGTTGGGTTGGTAATTAACAGACCTTCCTTAGAAGAGAGGTTCAGAAACTGATCCACTTCATGGGGCTCCAATTTAATCTCTGGAAGCACTTTCTGGCTCAGTGGTTTCATCTAGAAAAGAGAAATTAACAGCATGAAAACCCAAAGCACACTTCTTAAGGTCTTTATAGAAGGGTACAAGGATGATTTCTCCATAAATGGAGAGATTTTCCTCTCCTACTCTACTACAGGCAAAGCTTGAACTGCTTCACACAGTTTTGCTAAGCCAGGCTACAGAGAATGCTGCCCTGACTGGTCCTGCTGTGGCTTTTCTTATTACTATATTTAGCTAAATAAAAGATTACGCCTCAGAGATGACATTTCAGACTGAAAGCTAGCAGGCAACCCACTCAAATTACTTCTCTTAGCAACAGAGCTGCCGCTAGGATTTGCCGGACCGCACAGCCAGCTTGAGCAGAGATAGAAATGCTCCTGGCAGTGGGGGAGAGCCTGTTCAAGGCCATTGTCACCTGGGAGCGAGATCCAGGTGCCACTCACTGAGCCCTGGGTTGTCAGATCCAAGTTCATTTCACTGCTAGGAGGAGAAGGAACAGAGACAGCCATGGCCAACAGATATTTGGAGGACATCTGACTTGCCCTGTTGACAGGCTGGCTCACCAGGCTGCCAAGCTGCTGGCCAGTCTGCCTGAATGCTACATCCCCAGGCTTGAGGAAGTCAGTCTGGCACACCTGCATGCTCAGTGCAGCCAGAATCTCTCCCAATAACCTGTGTAACTAATCCATGCAATGGTAATGAGACACCAGTTAGTCCCAAGATGCTCTTTGTAGTATCACAGCATCCCAAGCTACAACAAGGCTATGTACTGGGAACAGTACATGCAGACTACAAGAGGACTATAGGAAAGATGTGTTTCGGTTTTCCCAGTTTCTCATGAAACAACTTCTGTTGCACATATTTCTGACCCACATCGTAGTGGGAATGTTTATTTCCAACATTTTCTAGCTCCAAATGGACTGGGCTGCCATCTGGAATCCATGGGGAATCCATGGGGAATGAGAATGTCACAGTACTTTCTCCACTGGTAGGGAGCTCTGGTGAGCCACCAGCTGCTGCAGTTCATTCTCCTAAACAGCCAAACTAAGCCTTTGTGAATGCCCACTGGCTGCTCCAGCTGTGGTCAGAAAGGGATCACAAACACCTTACTGGGAAGGTTGGAGTGAAAGCAGCAGCACCTCAAAATGTCAAAGCTTGACAGGCCTGGCAAAAGTGCCTTCGTAGGCGAAAAGGAAAACACTCCAGTCACGTCAAATAAGGAGTCTCACCCTGATGAAGGGAAGGTGCAGCACTAAAGCAAGTCATTGTGGAGGACATTAGTTTGTCAGACTCTATAGGACAAATGGGTTAGTTGCTTTAGGTGGGACTGGCTCAGAAGAGATTGTTTAAATATTTTTAAAAAGCATCAGCCCCAGGCTTTTGCATGGTCTAGCATAGAAGAGAAAGCTGTGCATCCAACCATTAAGACCTGAAGATGCAGATATGAGTTTCGAAGCACAAACTCTTACAGCAGTTGTGGGACACCAGCAAGCATTAGGAAACATTAAAGCTGACTGCAGCGCACCCTGGATTGATACCTTTGGCACAAAGGAGGCCAAACTGGCACGTAGCATCCTAGGAGAATCTGTACCTAATTGCTCAAAGAGAAAAGAAAGTCTGCAAGTACCAGGGCATCAGCCTGCAGCTCGGCTTGCTCGCCGTCCAGCGACGTGGCCGTGACAGTGAGACTGACGGAGGGAGTTAGGCCTGACGTCTCGCACAACGCTGGCTCAGTCTTTATTGCTGCTGGAGTCAGCTCGGTACCCAGACACCATTCCTCATTTTCCAGGTCACCTGCCAGGGAAGGAAATTGGACACCACACGTTCAGGTCAGAAACAGAGAGACTACAAACGAAAATAATGTCATCCCTCCTGCAGAGAAGGGAAACAAACACAGAAGGCATTTCAGTCCATCAGCAACACTCTGCCCTTACTATTCAGCTCTCAGTCAATGCAGACAACTGTTTTGGGGCTGTAACCTAATCTTAGCCCCAGGATACAGAGAGGAGCAGTGAGGAAAGACACAGAGCACTAATCACTGCACACTGCTGAAAGCTGCTAACACCGAGCAGAGCAAGACTAAACAAGCCTTTGGATAGAGCAGCCAGGGAGCCACGTCCTACACACGCTAATGCCTGTTGACTCAGTTGTATTCCTCCTTGCACAGGTAGTGCTTAGCCAGCCCTCTGCTCCTCTCGTTGCCTGCAGTCACCACATACCTGGAGTGGTGGCATTACACTTCTAAGAACAAAGGATTTTACATTCTCTCAACTTCAAGATTTTTCCCCAATGACTCATTTAGTAAGTATAAAAGAAGGCAGTGGCTCTGATGATTCCACAGGAGCACCAGTGGCATGGTGATCATGGTAATTTCCTCCCCAGAACATCTGGGGGACACAGCACTGAATGCATATTTTGACTGGCAACAATGAAACGTGCATTATATGTTGGCAGAACTGACCTCAGCCCCCAGTTACTGCAAGCTCACTAATCAGGAGAAAGCCATGCGACCTTTCACTGAATAAAGCTGAACAGTTTGCCTTGCACTATCAAGAACTGGAAGAAGGTTGGTCTGGTAAGTTGCTAGCTCCCTGTTTCCATTCATGGGGTAGCAAATGGGAGGGAAGATGTTTGGCTTGCAGAAAAGGGATTTATTTTCTTGGGTTTAAAGTATGACAGAGAATCAAGAATTCAGGATTCAATCTTTAAAATAATTTCCCAAGGCCATTAAAATTCTTATTAAAAAAAAAAAAAAGAAAAAGTAGACGTATTTTTGGCAGTTGCAATTCTACCTTTAAAAAATCCCATTCCCATTCCTGCTGCTGGGGTTCAGTTTTATATGGTGGTCCTTCCTCTTGCAGCAGATTACCCCACCCCTCTGTACTGTACCCCAGCAGCATACAGCGCAGTCCTCTGCCACAACTCGCCAGCAGCTGCAAGAGGCACGTCCATAAATCAAGCAGTTGGAAACCAAGGCCAAACATACGGAAGGGAAAAGGGTGTTGATTTTCCTTTCGGAGCTCTCTCCTGCCTTCATACACAGTATTTATGGCATATATGGAATTAAAGCAGAGAGCAAGCACATACACAAAGAGGAGTGCAGTCAGTACACAGCAACACGGCTTCAAATTAACTGGACACCACATCAGCACGGCAGGAGTCAGCCAGGGTGCTGCGGCTATGCCACCAACAGCCTGCGAGGCTGATACAAGACCTTTACACATCTCGGCGGATCACGCTGGTGAGATGTCACCAGAGTTCAGCTGCAGGTAGGTAACAAAAATAAGAGCAGTCTTACAGCCTCCGTGTTTGCCTGCCGCTGCTGTTAGGACCACACAGACGGGTGGCACGCAGGCGCTGAGCGACTGCAGGATGGGAGAAGTATGCACAGCGCATGGGCTGGTCATTGCTTTGTGGCGGGACCTAACCTCTGCCGCTGGCAAGGAAAGGGGTAATCTGAGTAAAGGCACACCGAGGGATTAAAAATGAAAACACGTATCCTGTAATCAGACGCTCCAGAACTGCCAGCCCAGCTCTGCCAAGAGGAGTAGCTGTACAGCAAGGGCTAAGCACCGTATTTAAGTTGTTGAAAGGCTTACTCCCGTAGAATTCCGGGAAATGCAGAATTATAAAAATAGAAGTATTTACCAAAAAAAAAAAAAAAGAGGTAGCATTGTCTAAATATTAACTCAGGAGAGAGGACGTTGCTCTCTTTCCACCCTCCCTCCCTGCACCTCCCTACTTACACACACAAAAACGCCATTCCCTCCCTGTCGATTGTAACAAAATATTCGGTGGACTCCCTCTCGATTGGTGTGTGTAGATCATTCAGATAAGAGTTTTAAAGGGGTAAGTTTGCCTGAAAATCCAGAATCCCTTGGCAAATGCAGCTTTCAAATGTTTATTTGGATAACGTCTGCCAAAGCCTTCCCCTCATGGTACTACATGGAGGCTCCGCTTGCTGCCTGTCTCACCTCGGCGTCGAGCTGTACTGTGGCAGTGCCAGCAGCGTCTGTAAGCTACCTCAGCCTCCCTTTGGGAGGGCAGGCTACTTTTAAACGAGAGTTATCAGTGAACCAAGTAATTAGCCCTGAACTTTCTGAGATTCGTATCATCATGCAAGTCGAAGAGAAGTCTGGCCGTGGGTGCCCAGCGAAACAGGGCACGTCCTCTAAGACTGTGGGTTTTGATGTTTATCACCTCTAATCCCCCGGCTCATCGCAAGGGCTCAGCTGCTGTAAGGCAGCAAGAAATGCTGGCCTTCAGCCTGTCTCTGTCCTCCCTGGAACCTGACTGTGCTGACAAACCTGACGTCCCTGCCACCGCCACTTAGCTCCACGCTAACTGCTCCGAGTTATTCCAGGCATTAAAGCCAGTCTAACCAGTTCACAGGGTTACAGATGGTTTTCAGAGACAGCAACACAGTGCATTTAACACTGAGGTAACTTTGAAGGACTGCATTTATCTCTTCTTTGACATTGACTTTTATGCGTGCATGGTGACAGCTGTCATTCCAGATAAACCCTCTGAAAAGGAGTGATGGAGCAGCACATTGGTCGAATCCCACCTCGACACTCCCCTCTCCTTGCTTTTTCCAAGCCCCTGTTACACAGTCACCATCTTGGTCACCAATGAATCACTTTCTTCTGACGTCTTCCAGCTCCTGAAGTCGCCGGTGATCTCTCCTCCAAGCCAGGAGAGCTGCGAGTACATTTCCCCCTCTCCTTCCTCCTCTTTCCGAGCACAGTAGGGTGACATTACCTGAAAATCATTATTAGTTTATTCTTATAACAACCCCTAAGAGCTTTAGTCTACTCTGCCAAGCCCTGTACTAGCAGAACAAGGAGTAGCCCTTGCCCCAAACTCCTTGAGAATACTGCACAAAACAAGATACATTTAGGCACACAGGGGAAAAATTGACGAGACTACACAATACTGGTCATATTGAAAGGCATGGCACACCCTTCATGACAATGTTATTTCTGATGGAGGGGTCTGAAGAACCATGACAGAGGATTTACGGGAGGATAGGAACGAGCAAGAAGGTGCACATGAAATCTTGAAATGAAATACGCACTGGAGGAGAAGGGCGGTGTCTTCTCAAAACCAAGCAAGACACGCCGTTGTAAGAGTAGACGACTGGGGTTTAGAAGTTGAAGGTGAGTATTCATCTTTATAAGTGTCATGATCTAGGAGGCACACATGAAGTATTGAGACAGAGTCCAAAACAACAGGCTAAGAAAATGCCCTTGGTGACTATATTCTGTATGGATATGGACAGGGCAGCACTGCAATGCCAAGATGAGATAAAATACACTGCAAACCATTCAATAATAAGAAAAGAAAGCCTGAATGAGAGATTTAGCTATCCAAATGGCTAGGAAAATCCACATCCTAAAGCTGGTCACTTTGGCTGTTAAAGAACTCTTCTCAGCCTTCAAAACCCTGACACCAAAGTTCACTGCTGAGCAAATGATCCTGACTGCTAGGACCCCCTTGCCCAGATGAAATTTCCTACGAAATTCACAGCTCTGTCATGCAATGACTCTAGATGAGAAGCGTTCCCCTTCACCTACCTTTTCAGTAACTCCATGAATGCCAGGCCTTTTGGCTTAAGCCATCCATATACTTCGCAAAATCTCAGCTAAAGATCCTACATGCAATGCACTAGCGCTGTTAAATTGCACATACAGAGTATGTTAACTGAACATTACAGTTGCAAAGCACCCTGGTACTCAGAAATACCTATGAAGGTTTATCTCAGTGTGTCTTTGCATATTATATAAATCTAAAAATAGCAATGTTCCTAATGTGATTGAAAACTTTCTCTGCAGCTCCTGAACCTGACCCAACACACAGAGTGCACGGCACTCCCTTAGCTGGGGTGAATACCATGTTTTATTATTCCCGTTGCCTCTTGCACAGCCTCAACTCTCTTTTACCAAATACATTTCAAATTCAGTTCCTACAGAGTTGTTTAATTCCCTCCTAGGGAACAATCAAAATGCTTCACCAACTGGAATTAATTTCCACAGCGGTCCTGAAAATTCAAGTGAGCCATGGAGAGATTAAGGCCAAAAAATATCTATTCATTTAAAATGACCAACTGGAGACAACTGGAATTGGATTTTTAACATGATTTAGCACTGTTATTATACTTTACTTTATCAAAACAGTATGCATTGAGTTCAGGTGCAGCTGTGAGCATCTAGCACTTCTGCAAGTTAAACCTCCATTCCAAATCAAGCATCCAGAAAAACAATTCACCACAGTAACCAAGAGTTTGTGACATTTGCATCTAAGATTTCCCACATCCAAGACCACAATTACATTTCTTTAGAATGCTTTTATGTGCTGCTTTGGTAATTACGCTGCCTCACTTTTCCCTCAGGCTCTTGTTTAGCATGCATCTTCTACCTTCTTTAAAAATAAATAAATAAATAAATAAATAAATTAAAAACAAAAAACACAACAAAACAAGGCAGGAGCCTTACAAAGCACCAAAGCTCCATCAGTGTACTGAACAAAATTCTCACTGATAGGAACAGCTTTAAATATGGACTTTTCCAGCCGAACTCATTGTGGTCCCAAGTACAACACTGATAACGTGTTCTAAGAACCGGTGTATGCAATAGCACAGGAGAAAAAGCTCAAAATAAGATGCAATTCTCTCTTTGTGTGTTTAAGTACTGCACATGGTGCATATTTACACAAACCATCCAAGTAGCAAGCAAACCCTTTCTGTCCTCCACCTTTAGTTTAGAGCCCCTAAACCTGCCCCAGGTTCAATCGTCTGCAGTTAAGATGGACAATGCTAGTAGGACCTACCCAACATACCACAAGTGGACTTTCCCTTTTTCCTTTCTTTGCTCCAGATCCTTACACCCAAAAGGGAAAAGGTTGTTTGCCATTTTGCTCAGTGAAAGCTTAAGATCTTTAAGATCCATTATGAAGATTGAGTCACTCAAAAGTACTTGGCTTTTGGTGCACAACACACCCAAATTCTTAATTTCTCTCTACACTGCCCACCACATACATTAAAAAGGTAATTTTCAACAAAAATGGAGTTCACTGCTCCTCTAAGCATTACAGCTGTAGCAATAATCAGTACATGTGATTTAGGGATACATGAAAAACATACACAACTAAAAAGGGCTGTGTTTGTACAGCAACCAAAATACCACCTCTACAGATTCCTAACTTTGTCCTTTCAGCTGCCAATATTTCCTATGAAGAGTCCTGGAACTGGAGGGGGAAGGAAAACAAAATAAAGCAACCCATGTGCTTTGCTATAAGATGTTTATCACGTCCCATTTCTATGAAAATCGGTCAAAACTCTCCCACGGAGCTCTCAGGTAGCTACCAGCTGCTGAAATAAGAAGCCAGGTTTCTACATTCTTTCAAAACAGCAGTTAGGAGGCTGTGGTAACTTAGAGAAAAGGACAGAGCTACTTTTGTTCCTAGATGTGCTTTAAAGGCTGTTAAAACCCATAAAAATATGTCAGGATTAATATATATATTTATATATATATATAATATATGCCACTGTATTCATTAAAATCATGCACACACACACACATATATATAAATTTATATATTTAGACATAGTCTCTTAACACCACCATGTGCAACTTCCTGGGATACTCATATTTCTCTGATGACCTACAACATTTTACTTCTTCCTTGGCTTTCCCTTTCCTTTCTTTTTTTTTTTTTTAATTGTATCCAACATTATGCTTTGCTTTTTAAAGACAAATTCTTCAATCTCACCCAATATACCAACTCCTCTCCTGAGAAAATGTAAATCTCCAATGTTAACTGAATTTCACCTTCCACAATAGATGTACAGAGCTTATGAAATAACTAAAAAGACATCCCTTGCTCCTCACGTTCAGCACTATTCATCAAAGAGTTTAACAGAGGTACTTTTTGCACGCATAGCCAAGTTGAATCAGGCACTTGCTCTGTATTTGAAATGAAATTAGAGATGCGCTACACATTTCCACCCGTACCCACACAAGTGCTGAGAATGCAAGCATTCAGCAAAACACCATCATTTTCACCTCTTTCCTGCAGTAAAAAGGAAGACAGCACCACTAGGCAAACTAAGCCACATGAAGGATGTACCACAGAACCTAATCTTGATGGGCAAAAAAAGAAACCCAACCAAAAAACAACCCATATCACCATTACCACCATGTCAGATTGCAATCACACAGAAAACAGATACATGTGCTGCATCGTCATTTGAAACAAGCCTGCAAATAAGACACGTAGAAGCATCGAAGGTTATCCTTATATGTATAAGCAGAGTGAAGAGGCTGTCCTTGCCTCCTCAAAGTTCACTTTTCAAGGAAAAGATAAAACAGTTAGAGAGGGATGGAACAGGAAGCTTACGGAGACAGCAACAGACTGCTCATCCGAGCGCTTTGCACATCTGTCAGACGAGACAACTCAGGACAGCGTAACGCAAGAAGACCCCTAATGACCCCAGCCTAGTGCATTTAAAAAATTCCCCTCTTCAGCTGCTTCGCGGATTTCAGCTAGAGGGCTCGAGTTTGCTCCTTTCAGTCCGTGACAGACCTCGCAGTGCCACCCAACGCAGTGCCCGTCACACATTAATAAGCGGCTCTCAGTCAGAGCTGGAAGTACGCTCGCACCAAAGGCCCGCGTCTGCCAAGCTGTGCTTCGGCCAAGCATCCAGCCCTTTGCCTGGACCCACCAGCAGCAGGATGACTGCTTCCTTGTCCTCCCAGGGCCCAGGCTCACATAACCACCCGTCAGACACAAGACACCTTCACAACACCCAAAGTACTCAAGTCCCACCTCCCCTCAGCGAGGCAAGAGCCCGCAGCCACAACAAGCGCTTGCTTTGACAGCTTTTCCAGGCGGTGGTCCCCCCGCCCCGAATAATGACACCGGGGCCCTTGAAATGGCCTCCACAAAGAAGATGCTGTTTGACTGCCAAACTGGGGGCCTTTTTAAAACACCAGGAAGGGAAAATTAAATAAAAGGGGAGCGATATAGAGCAAAATAAAGCAGCAGTGATACACGGACATCGCAACGCATGGCAGAAGCAGCCTATCATCTAATAAAGGATCGCCAGCCGTACCTGCTCATCCCCTCCAAGCGGCCCAGAACCCACACAAGCCCCTCACATTACTTGCAGCACTATCAAAGTTGTTAGGACAGAAACAGCGACACATTGTTCCTCCCACACCTAAAGAAAGCAAGGTCAATACCCTCTTTTCTGGAGAGAACTTCATAGTTTTTAAACCAGAATCAGCTTCTCACATAAACCCAACCAGGAGATATCTCGGGGTTACAGGCTTTATTGCAACCACTTTTCAGGCTGAGACTGCACAAGGACACCGTTCTTGATGTTTTTATTTTGTTTACAGGAAGAAAAATGTTATTTTTATAGCATCACCCTTAACACATGTGGGAGCGAGATGCTGAAATAGGGGCAAGCTCTCAAACGCCAACCGCCGAGTCGATGTTCCGCAAATGGGCTTTTATTGCCTCTGCAAATTTGCTCATGTCTGACAAGAAACTATCCTGAGAACCAAAAGCCACCATAAAAGAAGATAAACTCAGTCTTTCTAATCACTCCAATCCCTATCTAGGTTCCCCCATCCCCTTTCTAGGCAAAGTACACTTTGCACTGTCAGGCAGGTCAGTAGAAAAAAATATATATATATATATATTTGATGTACTGACAAGAGGTACAGACTAAGGTGGTGACTGGAATTTACAACCTTAAAGCTTGACAGTATAACATGCTATGAAAGATTATGATTTTTTTTTCAAGATATGTGGAAATTACTCATAGAAGCACTGTGTTCAATGTAAATGGTTCTCTCTCGGCACTCTGAATTTTTCTCCCCACATGGATGCTGTGAAGGCACATCTGCATTAAGGCAGCAATCGGGCTTTGACGCACATTAAAAGGACTTAATGCTCACAGCAAATCACTAAGTGAGCATGAACTCCCAGTGCAACAGTACAGCTAAAAGAGAATGAGATCCCTGGTTTCAGAAACAGCAGGACTGGAAGTGGGAGGAGTATTCCCCTAATATTCATCATTTGGGAAACTATTCCAGGGAAATCAGCTCCCACAGTCACTTTATACATAGTTTTGAAAAGGAACTGCAAGTGTTCCTTTGTATAGAAAGGAAATGCGAGAATAGCTTCATGTCCAGAAGATACACCATATAGGGCAGCACCAAAGTGCAGTTCATTTAAACTGTATCCAAGCAGAAATCAAGAGGGAACTTAATCACAGCCTAAAAACACCTGGGGAAAGAGGTTTCTGAGCACAGATGGTTCTCTACTCCAGCAGGGAAAAGGCCATAAAGAGATCTCACATGCGGAACTGGAAGCTAAAGAGGGTCTGACTGCAAATACGGTTGTCAGTTGTAACAGTAAGCATAAGTGATCACCAAAATGCCTACCTCTAAATCAAAACTAACATTTTTCAGACATGCTGATGCAGAAGTGGAAGTTTCAGGCTTGATTCAGAGTGACCTATTGAGATTTTGGACCTCAGACAAAGAAAAGGTCAAAAGTCTTTTCATCCTTTCGAACTGCAGATACTGATAAAGCCTGACTGCTAGCCTTCCACATAAAAATCACTCAAATACAAGATATCATCACCAAACAGCTTCCTCCCCATAAGCAAACAAACAAAAACAAAAAATCCACACAGGAAAAAAAGTGAAAAACCAAGTGAAAAACAAGTTGCATTGGCATGTACTTGCAAAAAAAATATCTGTATGTCTTTCACAGCATCTTTTCCAATCACAAATGAAATTCTTTAAAGAAAAGGGAACTGGACAAAGCCAGCATAGAAGAGATTCCACTTCCATTGTTCACATCCCATGGATTTGGTATTGGGAGAAAAATAGACCGAAGTAGGACAATGCATATAGACGTAGACTCTATACATATAACCTATTATACATATAATAAATACATGAAATATCAGTTGTACATATACTATATATACATGCATATCTATTAAGTACATATATTCATATAAAATGTATGAAGACCACTCTGAGCCTAGAGCCCACAGGTACCTCCTATGCAAAAATGTGGCGCACGACAGATTACTGCATTGCAGACTCCACACATAAGGAAGCATTTCCCTGTACAAAGCGCTGTCTGGGATGAGGGCTGGATTTGTCATTGCCAGGCTATTTGCACTGGAGAAGTGGGAGCCATGTACAGTGATTTTGTGGGTGTTTCTCTTTCTTCTCCAAACCATGTAGGGAGATTGAGTTGAAGCTTACAAGGGAATTTTGGCTTTAAAAGCACATTGCAGGAAAACATAACCTCAGCAATAAAAATTAAAAACACAATACAGGTTATATTCTGGGGCCAGCCCCAGCTTTGGTACAGGCAAGCGTAGAACAGAAACATGACATTTCTGCAGAAGTCACTGTCAAACCTTTAGCCAAGGCAAGCTGCTTCAAATCCAAGTGCAACTTCAAAGCATTCCTGAGAAGGAAAGCATGAACAGGAGGGCAGGTGGGGACCAAGACAAGCCTCAGAAGCAGAGCCTGCGGGGGACTAGGAAAGGAAGGCACCCAGCCACCTGGCCCCAATCTGAGGAGAAAAAAACAAGCGAAGGACTAGTCAGCTGTTCACTCTCTCACCTCTGCAAGGCTCACCAAGTGAAAAACAAACAAAAAAACCAAATGCACCCATTGCTAGCCACTGCCTGATCACTGTAGCTTATCCCAGAGGATTAAAAGCCCCACATAGATGCTGCAGCCCCTGCCCTGTAGGTTTTCACCTACTGACCTAACAAGTCCAAAAGAAGGGGCAGCTGCTGTCCCAAGGAGTTTGTCCCTACAGCAGACAACGAATGGTGAGAGGGCAGGACTGGACCCCAAGCCATATAGCAGGCTAATCACAATCACTGCTGAAACTCCTGGCTCACCTTGCTGCTGGCTGGCTGACCACAGCCTTCTTTTCCAATTGCTGCAGGGACAACTGGAGGAAGACATGCACCAACTGTAACAGAAAGCTTTTTTTCCCTAACCATTTACAGCTGTTGGAAGCAAACCTGTGCCCTGAAAGACCCCAATGGGTCCAAGAAGTCTCCTTACCCACCAGACTTGTTCTCAGCCTCCCCTCCCAGCTTCCTCATGTCCTTCCATGAAGCGCTTTTCACTTCATAACAACCCACCACGCATCCTCACAGCTACTCTGCAGTTACGTCTTAAAACCCGGGGCTCACAACCAGAAAGCAGAAACCTGCTGTGAGAGGGGCAGCAGCACCAGCGGTGCTGTCAGTACCTGGGATGCAGCCTCCTTTCTAGTCCTCCCCTGGATCCCTCCCAAGCCAGGACCCTTACTCACCAGCTCCAGCAAACAAAAGTGTATGGTCAGCCAGCTGCAAACAAGCAGCCCAGACCTATAAACCTTTCTCTCAAGTATCTTTAGTCTTAAAAGTTTATGCAAAACTGAATATAAGAATAGATTCTGGGGAAAAAAAAAAAAAAAAGAAAAAAAAGCAACAACATACCAGATGTCTTGCACACATCTGCTTTAAAATAGTTACACCTGCGAGTGCATTCATAAGCTGGAGATTTCGGGACTGGTGCTTTCAGACAGTGCACATTAGCAATGACCTGTGAATGTTTGAAAAAGCTCTTCTGCATAAAGCCAGGGAAAAAATCTGAATACAAACAGGACAGAATGACTAACTGGGAAAAACTGGTGCCTGGACCTTGATCTTATGAACACTTATTAAGCATTTTCACCTTGGAGTCAATGGGACTTCTCAAAAGAGCTGCACCAAGGCTGATACACTTGCCAGGCTTTATACTTCCAGCACTGTTTTTTTTTTTGTTGTTGTTGGTTTTTGTGTGGGGTTTTTTTGACTCTTTTGCTAAGATTGCCCAACAGGACCCTGCTCCAGCTGCCCCAAGCTGCTGCTCCCGTGGGAGCCCCCAGCCTTGGCCAAGTTGCAGGACGCGCACCCACAACCACCATCTGCAACACACCCATTGCCAAGGGAACAAACTTCAGACCTGAAAGCTATTTTTAAAGGCAGATAGGCATGCAAGGATACCAGGCCCATGTCAAAAAAGCACCCTCCCGGCCCCCCACTGCCCTCTGTGGGGGCATCCTCCTCCCTCCTGTCCCACCCGAAGGCTGGGCCAGCACGGGGCTCAGCAGCCACCTCCACCTTTCAGATGGCACCCAAGGGCTGAGCAGCAGATTAGTCTCACGCAATTAAAATGCACTGAGTTAAAAGAAGAGACGCTGGAAGCCAGCTGGCATCTAAATATACCGAAGCACATTGCACTTGAGACTTCACCTTTGTGGAAAGGAGCTAGCAGCTCCAGGTTACATTGACAGAATGCTGCTGGCATGACAACTCCAGTAGGGACCAAAACAGGTGCCTTTGCCAAGTATGTACTACCTAGTCATACAGGCTAAGGGGTCTGGCCCTAGAAATCCCTTCTTTTCCCCTCCCCTTGCACGTTCCCCCTCTTTGCATGCCCAGAAACTCCCACTGACAAAGGGGTCAGCAGTGCTACACACCCTGGGGATCAAGCCACCAGCGCTCATTGCTAGGAGAATTACAAAGGGTCTTAAAAAGAGAATTATAAAGAAGAAATGTCACGTTATTGACTCTACTGCAAAATGAGGACAAAGCCTGTTTACCACATGCTTTGTACAAAACCCCAGGCCCTTAGTCCTCTGGAACTAAACGTGAAGCTCTGAAACAGCATCCAAGCTCCGCTTGATCACTGTGTGCCCTCTTCTTTTTTGCACCACTCTCACCGCAGGCGAGTACCCATGCACGCACACACGCATGCAAGAATCTCATGCGAGCCTCCTCATTAGCCTGTTTCTACCCTCGGTCCTGCAGGGCTGGATCCATGGAAATGATCATGGAAACACAACAGTAAGAGCTCAGCAATCCGCCCAGTGGGGTAGTTATTTGGAGAGGCTGGATTTTTTGCACATTTTTTGTATTTGCCCCTCTGCCAAGGGAACTGGAGTTCACCAGTATTGCCAAGAGCATTGTGTGCCTCCGCTGTCTAACTACGAAGATGCTATCAATCTTCAGCACCAAATCCTGCAGTACTGCCACCTGCAAACTACCCCTCTCTCTCCCTCATGGACTCAAGGACTGAAAAATTATCAGCATGATGCAATTTGGATATATATATTTCAGACATCCATGTTAACTGTAATACTGTGATTTCCTCAAGTATTTCTCTGAGCTTCAACATTTTGAAGTCAATACATATTGAAAGGTTCAAAAGAGTCATTCCACGGTGAAGATTAAATAAAATCCCAAACACCAAGAACAACTCCTCCTCCTCCTCCTCCTCCTCTCTTATGAAACATTGCAGAATGAGCAGAAGATGAAATACTTTCCATTCATTTTCTATTTTTAAACCCACTTGTTAATGTTTCTTGGCTTTTAAAAATATCATTTGACTAGAGCTCTATTAATTACCCAGTAGTCTCAGCAGTATGAATTTCTTCAGGATTTTTCCCCAAAGGAAACTCCCCTCACTTTTAGCCTAGTTTGGAGCTTCTCTCTGTTAACTTCTGGGGAAGCTTCCTTTCTGAATTTTCTTGTGCTTGTTCTCTTGCCACAATAAAAGTTTCATCTCCTGTATGTATTAATTTAAAGATATTCACATAAAACAGTTTGGAAATACAAAAAGGGAAGGCTTTATGCAGATGATGTTTCCAGACCATCTCTAAAAACCTGGTCTCACCTTGAAAAGCCTTCTCACAGGTTTTATTTGTTGTCCTCAGTGAAACGCAGCCAAACTTGTGAAATCTGCAGCAGGCCCCACCTGCTGAAGAGAGTTTGAAGAGAGTGTTTTGGACTACAAGACTGTCAGCCTTTGAAAACTCATGACCTGGTGGATCTTCATAAACAGCTTAGCCTGTTAATGCTTAGACATAAGCACTAATCTCTCTCTGCCTTTTATTGTGATGTAGCTTAGTACTCTACTGCATTTCACTGTAACGCTAATGTTGAACACATAAACAGATTATTAGGAGTGAAATTCTGCCATGGTGAGTACTCCTAAGAGATGCCAGTTATTCATCTCCTTGCTCCTCCACCAGCACTAGCTTTTAACTTGAACTCCCCTCCCTGCCAGCAGCTATCTTCATACCAGAACAAACAGGTTGGATCCCGTCCTCCCACCATTCCTGCATTTCCCTTTTTTTTCCCCTTCAGATGTTTATAACAGCTGAATTAAACATGACTGCTAAAAAATGCCAGCGGCGTTAATCATATCCTGTGCATCACCATTTCCCACAACATTTATAATGCTGCAGTCACTGTCTTCACAAAATCACCAATGGCTTCTTGATGCTTTTAATTCTTTGCCTTCATTTTCTTCTTCTCTTAAAAGTATAAAAACAAAAAAACAAAACAAAACAAAAAAACAAAGAAACAGGACTTCAGCAAGACAGCTTTAAAGACTGGAGCACCTGAAGTTGCATTCCTGCACACATATTTAAAAAAAAAAAACAAATAAAATGAGTGAGTTTTCATTTGGGGATACCAAAAAGCTCCACATACTCACTACTAAAAATAACTTTAGTTTAAAGGGAGGGGGTTGTTTTTTATTAAACCTGAAGTGATGTAGGTTGGAAGAGACCTGTGGAGATCAGCTTTCCCAATCCTTTGCTCAAAGCACAGCCAGCTCAGATGAGATTACGCAGGGCCTATTCTGGCTCAGCCTCGGATACCTCCACAGATGAAGACAGACTCTGACACCTGTTCAAGCACTTGACCCACTCACGGTGAAAAAGGTTTTCTTAGCATCCAACTGGAATTTCCCTTCTTGCAACTTCTATCGTTACTCTTGTGCTATCACTGTGCATCTCTGAGAGGAGCCTGGCTTTGTCTTCTCTGCATCCTTGCATCATGGAGCTGTAGACAGCAGTAAGATCTCCCCTCTGCATTTTCTCCTGAAGACTGAAAAGCCTTCTCATCCTTTCCTTACATGTCACGTTCTACAGTACCCAGACTTCACTCATTTGGTTTATCGGTCTCCATTTACCTTCAAGAACCACGGATTTGGATACATGGAAACTAGTGTATTTTTGGACCTTCTCCCATTTCTTTTGGATGAACACTTCAGTTTTAACTCAAAATGTTAACAGTGAGAAGTTAGTAATTTCTGCTGAGCACAACTTCCTTGTTTGTGGACAAGTTTCTTTACCCACAATGCCTACAGACTTAAATCAAAGAAATCCCCTCTGTGACTTCATTGTAGGTATTTCAATTAGCACAGAAAGTCCACATGCACCCGTGGTGCATCACCACCCCACCAGGAACATTTCATTACTCCACCACCACGACAAGCAAACAAGGACTAAGGGGAACAACATGAATTTTGCACACATCAGTACTACCTTCGTTGAAGTTGTCATCAGTCGAGATGTGGGTGAGGGGAGACTGGGGCCGGGAGTCCCCACACAGGGAATAGCTGTGCTCTGCCTGGATGAGGGGCGCTGGGGATGCTGGAGACAGCTCCACCTCCATCACTTCATTCTTCTCAGACAAGAAGGGATCGTTCAAGAGCTGGCCTAGGACATCTGGTGAGAACTCATCCAGGAACTCTGTGAAGTGCTGTGGAGATAAAAGTGGGAGAAAAGTCTATCTCCTTGCCTGTCTTGTCAACAACATGAGAGCATTGATCAGAACAATCCTAGTATCTGCACCAGGCATCTGTGCCAGCCAGCAGCAAGAACTACCAGCCCTGCTTAAAGACCTCCTGCTACAATCGCTACTTCGAGTTGAAAAACTACAGCTAGAACAGCGGTCCTCTCGCAGGCATACACTGAAACAGAAAGGTCTGTGATTAACTCGCAACAAAAGCAGAAAATAGAAGCACAGTAGCCATGCCCTGAAGCAACCTCCTTTTTTGCCCCAAAGGTACTCAGTATGCCACCACCAATGTGATACCACACGTCACCCAGACAGCATGAAAGTTCCTGCAGGATTTACTGTCAGAATACTTTGTGTGTAGAATAGAACATACTGGGTTAATGTTCACAGAGAAGAAAAAGGAAACGTACCCAGGCACAGACCCTCTGCCACTGCAAATGACACTTCTAACTGCCCAGAACAGACGATGTGCTCTAGCAAAACGGGTCCACACGTCTCCAGACAAGCAAGCAATGCATTTGCTATGCAGTAGATTTCCTGGCTAATTTAGATATCTATTTCAGAAGTAGCATTCCAGCTAGGACAAGAGCACTCATCCAGCTTCTAGGCCCCACAGCTGGAGCTCCTGCCAGCCAGTACTAATTACCACTTTATTTATTACACTGGGTGCATTACACTGACAATGCATGATATGTCTGTGTGCACTACGAATAACTTTGTGCTTGTTTCTTATTCAAAATGAGCACAAACCAAATCTCCTGATCGTGATCTTCTTCCTTGAGACCCCAGTGCAGTTCCCATCAATACCCAAAAACTCTGCGGCTCTTTCTGTTTTCATTTCAAATGTCAGAAGACATCTTGGACAGACCAAGAAACTGCACTGCAAGAAACCATTCCTGCTCATCTTATTCACATAAAGAATTCTATTTTAGTACAAAAATGTTTGTACAATGAATTATAACAAGCTTTTCCAAACAATCAGGCATTATCTACCATTTTATATAAGAGTCTTTGTCAACTGGGGCACAGTCCTAAGTCTGTTTGATTTGCTCTGTTTTTGCAGGCAGTATTGATCTTGGCTCTTCATCTTGCTCTCTCCTGCAGAAACAAACACTGAAATTCAAGATCTGACTTCCTGTAGGCTAAATTAAGAATTAAACTAGTCAATATTGTATGAATCCACGAGGGAAGCGGCGTGCTTACACCTCTTGCATGCACATTGCACAGCTCCAGCAGCATTTGTGGCCTCAAAGCCTGATGCTAGAAAACACTGAGCTCAGTCGTCTCTTACAGAGCCCATGATACGTTTGAAGGGACACAAGCGCCTCTTCCAAGATGCTCACCAATACTAACTGGAACTTCTTTCAAAATTAGAAAGGCTTCAGTCAATTCTGACAGACACTGAGGAAAAGAAAATATTTACTAAACATAAGGCAACAAACAGAGAACCACAGTTACTATGTACAAACAACAAGCTAGCTAAAATAAAGCCTTTACAAATGGCAAAATGGATTCATAGTCTTGTATTAGCTTGCTGTGAATGATAGCTCTACTAAACAAATTCTCAGACGACTCATCAAGAAGGTCATCACCACATTAGAAAGCCATTTTTATTTTTATTTCAATACCCAAGGACTCACTCTTCACAGCCAGGGCTGCTTCCCAATATCTGAAAGGCTAAATGTATAAACTATTATTCCCTACTAAGCAAAGCAGAAAGGGAAAGGATGCTCAGGATTAGCTGAATACCCTCATGTACCAATAAGGACACTGAGTAAAGCAGGGTAGGCAGCTATCAAAGTGTGAACATGGGACAGTAATGCTTCCCTACCATGATAAAAGGCAAGGATGAACCTACAAAAAGCAGTGCCTTGCTTAGAAAGAACTTTTTCCCCATAGTCTACGCGCTTCTTTTCCTTCAGGCTAGTAGTAAGTGTCAATTATATTTGCTTGCCTATTATCCTAAAACTGGCTAGAACATTTCCCTCTATCTAATTCCTGCATACATTACTCTGACTGATGACTAACATAAGCTGAAAACAGGCTGCTACAGCATTTGTACACTGGTTTCAAGACACAGCTATATTACCAGCAGCAGCATCTAACCTGAGGATGTCACCCTGGAAAATATCATACCTAAGCGCTGACTTAGTCTGACACAATTCAGTTGTTCTAAATTAAAACAGACCCAGCTGAAAGACAAGACGACCACAGGCTACTCAGCTATTTTTGGTAAATTCACACAAAGGTTTCTGTTAGCCTTCTACATACTACTGCTTCAATATGGAAGAAATTCGTACCATTTTATTTCTTCCACTTGCTTAAAGTTAGTTTAGATTTTTTTTCTTTCTATATGGGGAATTTTCCTAAAACGATTTCAGGAAAAGCAACAGAGGAAACAAACATTTAACTTCCCAAAAGCAGACAGAAAGAGGACCTTGGGGTAGGGAAGGGAGTTCAACGTGTTCCTCAACATGTGTGCTTTCTCCTTTTCAACTGCAGCTGCAAAGCTGACAAGCAGCAAGCTGTGAGGAAGAAAAGAACGTGCATGTACAACAGAAGTTTCTGACAGCAAATAAATGGTCTGTCCATTTTTAAAATGGTTCTTTAGTTTTGTTATCATGTTTTAATCTTATTTTTAATGGTCTGTGATGTAACTTTGAACACTGGTCAACAAAGAAGCCTCCAACAAGGACCACAGGCCAGACTGGACTCAGTGAAGAGATACAGTTTTGGGGGATCTGGACTTCTCAGTCATTAGAAAAAACAACACTGCTTGAATCACAGGAATATTTTGTATATACACGTCTCTACTACAGTGAACACATGAAGCTATCTTGCTTTTTTTTTTTTTTTAAGAAAAAACAATAGTCTCATTGAAAGCAGCCCTGTTTGCTTATAGAATTAAAAAAGAAAAGGCATGTAAGCAGCAGCTACAGCTGAAGCTTTTAGTAGTTAGGCAGCCAACTCCTCAGTTTCCACCTAACCCTAAACTGCTCTCCTCTACCTTTTCAAGGCACGTCCTCCCATCACCAGCCCTCCTCCTCTCCTCGCTCTGCCCTCTATTTCCACACACACTGCAGTCATCAGCAGCCACTTCCAGAGCGGAAAAGCCACCGAACAGCCCTCCATTCTGATAGTGCAGCAACCACCCCTCCACTCAGGAAGAGTAAAGGGCAATTTCGGGAGGAAACGGAGAATTTTACACTGTCAGAAACTGAATATACATTTGGTTGAAGAAGAAAGAAATCCTTTGTCTGCAGCTTTCAACTTGGCATCTTTCCCCAACAAAGTTTACCCTTAAAAAAAAAGAGAAAAGAACACTCGCATGAAAAAAGTGCTTTTCAGAAAACAAACAAACAAAAGCCTCTGCAGACAGCTCTGTTGCCAGCTTCCTGCTATCCTCACACACCACTGCCGGTGACAGCACTAATTACAGCTACATTGGTACAAGGAGTCCACTTGAATTATTAAACTCTCCTCCCCGCAGAGCAAAGTGATGTGTTCAGCTGGGATTTTAACCTCTGTAAAAAGTCGTGGATTTAGGACAGCCGTAACCTTATCTTCCGCTTCCCCTTCTCCCAGAGCACTGCAAAGACAAACAAAACACCAGAGTTTGCAGGGAGAAAGCTGCAGCTCCACAGAGTTTCACCGCCAATCTGCTTGGATGTTGGCTCCCCCCTATGAGCCAGGTGTTTTTGGGGAACACAAAACACCTACAGACATCGGCCCTGCGGTAAGCAAACAGGAGAGAGCTCTGGCATCCGGGCACGCGGTGGATTTTGGATAGCTCTTAGAAAGTCTTATTTGGCTGCAGGCCAAGTGAGCCGCAGGCTGCAGCTCTCACAGCGTCGGACTGTTCCTGCCAAACAAAGCCCCTTTTCTCCAGCTTTGCCTAAGGACAATTTTTTTTCTTGCTTGTCTGCTCAAATGAGCATCTCTGAGGTAAAACAGACTCAAGTTTTGGTAGTTTCATGGGAGGGCTGACTTCTCCAGCATGATAGCCTGAAGGCAGACCAGGGCACTGCTAGCGCTGGTTATCTCAAGGTGTCACGTTATCAGGACAAAGAATGAAACAGTTGTGCTCAGGAAAATGGCTTTCGAAGAACTCACTAAAAAAGGAATGAAGCCGAGAACCCGAAACGACATTCCATAACTACATTTAAATTATTAATCAAGTGACATGCTTTTCTGAGCCTGGAAAATGTACTGTGTCAAATAGGAGACCTACGTGCTTCCCACAAGAGTACACCCAAGGTTTTCCAGCAGAGATATCCCAGATGGGAGCTGCAACAGCAGCACCCCGGCCCACCACAGGCACCAGGACCCTGCTTGCCAGCCAAGTCCTACAAGTAGGCTGTGCCCCGTACTCCAGATGAATCCTACAAGCAGGCCATGCTCTTCAAGAATCAATCCCAGGGCAAGCTGGCCTACATGCAATGTGCTGGGACGAGAACCAGCCACAAATTTAAGATATTCCCCTCCTGGGAGTTCGCTGCTCCCTCCTGGCTCCCCGAGTCAGGGCAGCAGGCCTGTTGCTCCTGGAGGGATCCACGTCCCCCTCCACAACAGGAATCCCCTGTGTGGGAGCATCACTTCTGTCCACCAGGCACTTGGGATAAAAGTGAAGCCCACCATTGGCCTGTGGGTAAAAAACTGCCCAATATTAACCACTTGTAAGGTCTGAGCTGCAATAATGGGAGCAGGGAGTAGGGCAGGGACTGCATCCTTACCTCTGTACCAAAGGAATAAGCAGAGTGGACATCATGTACAAGGCAGTGCTCACAGAGAAGATATGGAGATAGGGGAGACAAACCAGTCCCCATCTGTAGGGATGTAGATGTCTGTGCACCCCAGGCATGAATTTGTCCCCACCCACAGTTTCCTCTCTCCCCCTAAGTTAATTGGTAGAAGAGGGAATCATCTCCTCCTCAGCTCTTTCATGATTTGTATAATCAAAGGTGTGTAGGAGATAAAAGAGCATCACAAAAAGTAGCACCATTTCCAGTTAATAGCATCAAACACCAAGAAGAGTGGCTACATGGAGATACCATCTCCTTTTCAAGGAGCCAAACACACATTTCACAAGCATCTGGCAGCTGCTTATATGGTAGCTGAGGAGGTCTGACTAAGAGTCACAGCTGTTAACACAAGGCTTCAAGCCCTGGGGCGTCCAGGCAAGGTGCCAGTTGTTAAAGATGGCACATACATGCTATTCTGTCTCAGTGAGCTCAGCTCTAGACTTGGTTGTACGGCAGGAGCTGTCAAAGGCACCGCACACAGCTCTGCCTAGATTTGAAAGGGCCTGGAGCAGAGACCTGCCCTTTCCAGCTAATGAAGAACCATGCCTAGAGACATTGCTCATGGAGGACTGCATATACCAATGATGATGATGCAGCAGAGAAGTCCATGACTTTCTGCATACCTCAACTCAAAGGCACTTACTAAAAAGCTCCCTCAACACCGGTGTTTTCTTCCCAGGCATGTTGCTGGTGGTGCAGTTGGCTTTCCTGTTTCAAGTTCACCAGCAATGCACTGGAGGTGTGAGCCAGCTTCCAAACAACCAAGACAACTGTTCTGAGCACTCATCGGCACTTGGGCATCAGTTCATTTTCACATAGATTCAAACACGAACTCTGCAGATTTTCAGGTACATCACATTCCTCAGCTTCTTCCTCTTCCGGCAATTCTTTATGTTTGCAGCAGGGAAGCTGGCCAACACACATTCTTCTCCAAACTCAGCCACGGCTTGAATCATGTAGTATTCATCTTTGTCAGCTTTGAGAAGAGCTACCAATGGAGCCCCCTATAGCCTCACTTCCACAATTCACTCACACATACCCTTCAGGGAACAGAAAAGCTCATCTACTGGCATAGGATGCGTTGATACATCACTGTTACAAGGCACAGATCCAAGCTCCTGCTGCACTGCTCTTACAAGGATGAAAAATGAAGGACGACCTGGCAGCAACACAGTATTTTTCCAGAAGACTGATTCCAAAGATGGGGGCTGAAAGAGAATCAAGGCCAACCCTCACCAGCACCCCCACAGGGAAAAGAGTGGAAGAGCAGATGGCTGCACACTATACAACTTGATGTACCAGGGTGCTTACCTTAGGTATGTGTTAATTTGGGGAAGAAGAACAACAGAGGAAAAGAGAAACCAACTATGTTTGGCAGTGCATATTTGAAAAAAAAAAAAAAAAAAAAGTCATCCGACTGTACCTGAACTGGCTGAAATCTCAGTTCCCCAGAAGACCTCTTAGACAGACCATGGTATAAATGGGCATGCAACTGCAGGCACATCTAACTGCTCACTCTTAAATGAGACACAAAGACCCTCCCTTTCGGCCTGATTAAGGACCAGAATAGCTGGAAGAGCTTTCTGATGGCAGGAAAAACGTCTTACACACAGCCACTGCAGAGAACAGGGAGACTGAGGACTGTAAACAGTCCCCACTAGTCACGCCTAAAACATGCTGATAAAACAGCAGAGATTGGCTTATGTACCTGCCAAGGACAAATAGAAGGAACCTCAGATTTCTAGGTGTATATCTTGTACAGTGTAAAAAAAATCAAAACCAAGACACAGAGGAATAGTTGCTTAATTATTTTACTCTACTATAAAATTCTTTACTATATAGTCATTGACTACACTGAAATTGCCTCATTTACAGGAGGATGTGAAGAGTAACATGAAATTGGATTTGAAAACAGCAAAGAGATCTACCATAACAGCAGATAGGATCATTTGGAGTCTCACACCAGCAGTTACTCATTTTAATCACCAAAAAAAAAATGGATGGATTAAAAAAAATCCACTAAGTGAATAACATTCAGGTTGTGTCATCAGCAAAACAAATGCCAGGAAATTCAGAGCTAATGGATTTACATGGTAATTAAATCTGCACATCTTCCCAACTTGCTCAGGTTACGCAGCTGGAAATGCTGAAGTTCATGCTGAGCAAATCTTATAATCCACCCCATTATGCACACATGCATGCACACACTTCCATTGCAAACACTCAAGTATTTCCAACCCACAATCAGCAAAGCAGCAGCGTATTTATTTTTAACTAATGGGGGATTTTTCAAGAAGCATATTTATTCCTTTGCCGTTCCTCGTTCAAAAATATTCTTTCACTTTCTTTAACCTGTCCTCCTCCAAAGAATTTTGGATTTGAAGAGGGAATTAAAAATAAAATTAAACTCTGTAATAACCAGGAGTAAAGAGGAGTTGAAAGAAAAAGGAGGAGCCCCTGCACAGTCAAGGCAGGGGTGAGAAGCAACCCTGAAGTTCAGTCTCTCTTAAGCCCAGTGTCCGCAGACAGCAAAAAGGATGCTATTGCTCATTCCTAGCACGGGCCTCTTGGGAGCCATTTAAAATAGGAAAATCCTTCTCACATTCCTCTGCCCTCCCCCCACTACACAATTCTTGGACCTAGTCTAACTTTTCAATAGGCTGGGTACGTGTTTTTCTATTTCCCCTCCCCATAGGAGCTAAAGTCAGAGAGGAGTGAGTCACGGGGGGCAGCACACCAGCGCGGTGACTCAGTGAGCTGGAAGCCCTTCAAGAAGGCTCCCCATTTGGGTCCCTGGGCGAGACCTCAAAAAACATTATCAATTTTGTGTTGCAAGCGTCTGGATTATGCACTCAGGTCAGACATATTCATTTGTTTGTTTCTACTACTGATTTTTTTTCATTTTTTAAGGGATTTTTTGTTTGGGGATTGTTTTTTTTGTTTGTTTGTTTATTTTTCTCCTCTGACATCAGGCTCACTGCTATGCACTTCATTTGTCTCATAAATCAGCTCTTGGGCTGCCAGCTTGAGCTGCAGAACTACAGAAAACTGAAGCGCTCTCTCACTTTTCCCCATGCCCTTCACTCCATCCGTGAGCAGCATGGTCACAATTATTTACCAAGAGTGATTTTAGAGGCTCCAAGACAAGCCTGGCTGACAGGTCTGCCTTTGACGAGCTTCCAAAATGCCAAGAGTAGCAGCAAGCCTCCCCCTGCCACCTCCAGCTGACGTGACTCACCCTAGACAGAGAGGGTAGTTGAGCTTCCAAACCTTAGTCATTGGTGTCTCTGGTGGTTTCTGGCATCCAGGCAAGGCACTTAAACAGACCAGTTATGTCTTTTTTAAAAATCATCTAGTGAAGAAACGAACAGATGCAGTTGGTTTTGTTTGTTTTATTTTGTTTTTGCCCCAGCTATGCTCCATGCATTTAATGCCAGTCAAAAACATTTGCTATGAGGGTTGGTGCACCTACTGGCGCTTCGGAAGGAACTTACACTTGCTGCAAGTTTTGCATCTAACTAGTGTCTTCTGGGCAGCCACCCAGTGTTTAGCCAAAAACAAGCAGTGAAAGAAAGCCTTCAGGCAAGCTGAAATCTCTGTATACAAATTTTACAACTCACCAGTGGGCATTTATGGTCTTGTTAGCTGCCCAAGAGCCAGGCAGCAGGGATAATACGTTTTGTCATTGCACAGCTGGTTTAACTTATTGCCACTTTTGAAAGAAAACAGTTACTTTGGTTTCTTCTTAAATACACACAGAACGGCCTTAACATTAGAGCACTATTTCACAACATTTGGGCACACTGCACTTGGTTTCATTTATCATCTTCCCTCACCAGGGAGGTGGGAGGGGAGGAAAGCAAGGAAAACTTGTCTCAGTCCTCGTGTATCAGCATGGCTTGTTGAAGGACACAAGTAAGCCCTTTGTAAAGGCCACAGCCAGCGTAGTAATCACTGCATTTCAAACAGAACCACTAGCTTTGCACCCATCTTAAAGATGACTTACACATGTAGCAGGAAGAAGAAAAGAATAACCAAGGGAAGAAATCAGAAGTCACAGGGACTACACTGGGACAAAACCCTGTCCCCATCGCTGACTAGCACCACGCCGGTCGGTCAGTTACTTAAAGCAGAGATGCTGTAACCTGCCCTGCAGGCAGTTCGCTCATCTGCTCACCCCACAAAGTCTCATTACCAACCCCATACATCAAGCAACACCTGAAGCTGCCAGCCTCAGGCGAGGGGCACAGCCTCCCAGGAACAACTGCCCCAGCGGGCATACTGCACCGGGTGCTGGCAGAGCAGGGCAACACCGAAACGCCTTGTCTAGCTTCCCCTTAGTGCAGAGGGCTCCTGCAGAGCACAGATGCTCCCCAGCTCAGCCTGTTTCGTGTTTGAAGTGTTCCCAACAGCCTCCTCCCTAAGGACCAAACCAGTATCTTTCAAAGGAGGATCTTAAATTAGTCTGAACAGTGTAGGTAGGAAACAACAACTTCTGCTCCATCGCTGGAGCTCGCTGCATGCTCTCGCTTGCCACTCATGACTGACAGGACACTTAGCATTTAAAACAAACATTGCTATTTTAATCTCCAAGAACTTTACTTCTTTAAAGGCTGCAAAGTTTAAATGGCAGACTTCCAGCTTGCAGAGGTTATCGTTCCTTCTTTTTTCCTAGCAACCGCTGCAGATCTACATTATGACCACAGTCATAATTCAGGTCTTTAATTAAGGCTTTCTGGTTATTATAAAATAAGTAAGGCTTTACTATTGGTATTGGGCAGCTTAAGGATAGGGCGGGCGTTTTATTTCACTAAAGAGTTATTAGGTTTTGTTTTACAAATGCATTTTTAGTTGGAGGGAGGGGTGTCTTTTGGGTGTGCTTGTTTTAAGAGTAGAAGTATGGAAGCTGAGGCTGGAAAATAAAGGGCACAAAGTTAAGCTCCTAAATGTTTATTTAAATGCTCTTGATTTTTGAAGAGTCAGGCTCTCTCTCAAAGTGTCCAAATGTGGACTCTGGAAGTTGATTATGGAGAACATGATAGCTTTTATAAAGTGCTGCCTAATGTACGTAGACATAGTGGTTAACGTTGCAGAGGCATTTAATATTTTAAAAGCAAAAAGAATACCACACACATATAATCCTTCCTTGAGCTCAAAACAAAAACAAAAACCAGGTGCTTGATCACAGGGTAAGGAGAAAAAATAAATATATAAACAGTGGTTCTGCAAAACAAATGTGAAGAAATCCATAGGTCACATTACCTTACCTGGGAGATGAACTGCCCTGCCTGAATCAGAGCTCAAGGATCAGCAGCCTTTGGCTAACAATGACCTCAGATGCCACGGGGCTTAGACCCTGCCCAGCAGAAACTGCTGCCCCCTCTATCAGACAGATATCTACTATCAGGCAGAAAGAGAAACAACACTGCCAGGACTTTGTGTTCTGTGTTGGTATCGCAGACCGTTACACATTAAGCACTGTGCACTAGGACAGTCAGTTTGATGTCAAATCCCATTCCAGCATGTGATCGAGCCAGACAGTGGAACAAGCCGTCACATTAAAGAACCCCTTACCTGTAAGCAAGTCCTACACCTTGCTTCCAGTACAAACATCCTCAGTTTTCATCTGATATACCTCTCATCCTTCCCACAACCTTGCACTGTGGCAAAGTATCGGCTCTGTATGCATCCAACAGTGGGTATAATCAAACCCAGACCTTCCAAAACCGTCAGAACTCTTTCAGCTTGCGACTATGCCCTATGTTTCATGTCCACACAGCTACTGCCCTGGGAAGCTAAGAAAGCAGAGTAATAGGGCTAGTGAAGACACCTGGGAAGACTGTCCCTATCTAGTACCTGAAGCCATGACACTAGAGCTGCACTGAAGCTGCCAGCACTGCCCAAACCCACCCCACAAAAGTACGCCTTGCGTTTCAAGCTGCTTCCAGTGGCCCTCCTCACCATGAGTTGGAGGCTTCAAGACACCCATTGCACTAGTACATCCATAATTCTGCAGAAATCCACAAAGAAATTCACAGAAATAGTGCTGGCACCCCGCTTCGTACGGACCAGTACCTTCATCAACACCGGCACTCGGGCACCCTCCCTCTAAGAAGAGGATGCCTTTTGCATTACATCACCGCAAGAGCAGTGGGGGTCACTTGCTATTACTTGTGTCGGAGGCAGACCAGTTTGTTTT
The DNA here is from genome assembly GCF_009769625.2 of Cygnus olor. Taxonomy (NCBI): domain Eukaryota; kingdom Metazoa; phylum Chordata; class Aves; order Anseriformes; family Anatidae; genus Cygnus; species Cygnus olor. The sequence continues at coordinate 61,734,594 of NC_049169.1, read as the reverse complement.
GAAACTGTACTGAAAGCTGTAGAGAGAAAGGAAACAAGGAGACAGGATGTGAACGAGATAAAATAAATATACATGGAGAAGTATGCACAGCATTTGTCTAGACACATTATTTTAAGGCACCCCATACTTTAGAGCCAGTATTCCAATTTCCTACAACAATTCCTTTGTCACAGAGCCAGAAAACATTACTTCAGTCATCTTTATTTATATAAAAAAAAAAAAGAAGGAAAAGAAAAGGAATGGTTCTGAATCAAGGTTCAGGCTTTAACATAGCAGTAGATGGAAACATCTGTATCCTAACACACGGTCTTAAAAAACGAAACAAAACAAAAACCAAAACAAAGTCTGTAAGCTTCGTTCTCTGTGCTTTCCTGAGATACAGGGACTAGTGGAACAGCTTATTTAGTAATATGTGCACTGTCTCTGTCTTCACAAGACTTCATGATAGAGGGGAGACTTTCAAACCTGCATTGCTTTAATTTGGCTATGAACAGGCATTTCAGCATCTTCCAACAGCCCTCCCCCATTTAGAGCATCATAAATCATAGAATGGCTTGGGTTGGAAGGGACCTCAAAGATCATCTAGTTCCAATCCTCCTGCCATAGGCAGGGACACCAACCACTAGATCAGGTTGTTCAGGGGCTGATCTAGCCTGATCTTGAACACCTCCAGGGATGGGGCATCCACAGCAGAATTCCTGCTGTTCCTGCAGTTCCCTGCAGAACCCTGCATCTCACAAAGGTCTGGACATCAAACTTCAATTTCCAGACCTTTGCTCCCAAGCAGCATCACTTCTCAGGACATACAGGAGTTCCTGGGAATTGGGAATGATGCTCCAAGCTACAGGCAAAGGCTCCAGGGGAGGAACAGAACAGAGGCACAGGGGCAAAAGAGCCAGAAAAGCAGAGATGCACAGGGAAAGCAATAGGATGGGGAAGGGGAAAGTCACCATGCTTCAAAAGGAATAAATCTACAAAAGATACACAGCATTCTAAGGTTATGCAAGGACTTCTTCCATCCCCAGTTACGTATTTTTGCCGAGCGTCACTGACTTCTGCACCTTGACATTTAAAAACCCCCATCGTAAAATGGTCATTCTTGCCACTGTTATGGACTTACTCTTTTTTTTTCTTTTCTTCCACACCTGAAGTGAGTTCAAGAAGGAGCTCAGACATGTTAGGGGATGGCAGTGGGCTCCTGCATCCCCAGGTTGGGGGGAAGCAGGCATGCTGCTGCAGGAACACCGTCAGTGCAGCCCAAGCTCAACTTCACTGAGATCTCCCTACCCTTCTCCTCCAACAAACCACACAAAATATACTCATTTCCTCCAGCCCATGCTCTGCAGTCCTGAAGAGCTGGTCAAGCTCTTCAAGCTGCCCCCATACAACAGAGGATCAAGAGAACTCAGGAGAAGGCCTTTAAACAAGAAGGCATCAAGGTGGAAACAGATGATCTCTGAGGTCCCTTCCAAGCTGGGCTTTTCTCTGATTGTGTGTGGATTGCAAATCATTTATGAACACTTCAGCATACGCCTAAATAAACAAATAACAACAACAAAAAACCCTGCCAACTCACTGTGGCAGGTAAAGAGAAAGCCATACGAGGCAAACAACACTGCCTACCACGGAAATCAGAGCACCCACAAAACTCTTACATATTTAGACTACTGGAAGAAAGGAGAAAATTAAGGAGAGTTAACATACATCAGAACATAGAAAACAAGAAAGACTTAACAGAAAATACAATTCAGAGGGAAACAAGACCACTTCTGAGCTTGTTAGGCCCTAGAAGAATGTTAATTATATATCGGGCAATTGCTTGGCTGAAGCTATGTGGGGGAAGGGGTGAGGACCAAAATGTTTAATTGAACACTCCTGGGAGGGGGCGGTTCTGAATTACTGCTCTTTATATGAGAAATAACAGATGATACAGCCATCCCACAGGATGGTAATGAACTGATTTTCAGCCCAACAACAACGAAAGAGAAGATAAAAACAACAGCTACTCAAAGCTGACCGTTTTAATTAGCAGGCCTAGAAAGCCTCCATCTGAAAAGTCTGAGCAGAGCTGCTAAGGAGCTCTTGAAACTATTTTCAGTAAGAGACAATACTGATGGGCTGGGAAAAATACAAAAATATTTAAGTGTAAACAAGGCAGATGAAGTAACAGCAAATTAACCTACCTGCTGTTCATCCCTGACTAAGGGAAGAAATGGAGAAGGAAGAGAGTAGTTAGAGTCCAAGAACAAAAGGGAAAGAAGTCTAATTTTTGCTTATCATTCCACAACCATTTATAATCCAGCTTTGCAAATGTTATCTCTTTTTGTAATAATCTTACAAGCTTAATACACCTTTTCTCTGGCAAGGCAACTCACATGGTTCTATAGAAAATGAAGCCACAGCGATATGAAGTCAAGATGACACATTCAGTGGGATAAATAAATAACAAATCTTTTGATGTGAAACATAAACCAGTAGATTGCACCATATGTTTTCAGTGAGTTCCCACAGGGATCAGTTCTTCGCCCCAGACTCTACTATTTTATCAGTGACCTGAGAGGAGAAGTCACAACCACTGAACTTTGCAGATAACACAGCTCCAGCAGGAGCAGTGAGTAATGAGAAGGTCAGGTCACAAAAACAAAATGCGTTACTTGGTAAGTGGCCATAAACAAGCATCATGTTTTAAATAAAGCCAAAGGTAAAAATCTTACTGCTACAAAGAAAGGCCCCCAGTCACACTCGCCTGATGGACGAGTGGACAATCAGAAGTGGAGATCTTGAAGAGGACTTGGGATCGTGGGAGAAAAGTGGCCGAAGGAGCACCCGCTGGGCAGGTACCGCAAGCTTTGGGGCCTGGGGAGGAATTCCTGCACATGGGAGGGCCCTCCCCTCCCTTCAGCCCAGCTCATGCCCTCAGCCAGAGCTGGAGCATCTCTGCCTCACGCAGTCCTGGGACCAGCACCGGGATGTTCACAGCCATCCTGAGATGGGTGCCAGCACCCAGCCCCCACAGCCAAAGAGCTGGAGGAAGGTAACAGTACCACCTGACATGCAAACCTCTTGCCTTTTTTTCTTTCTTTCTTATATTAAATGAGGCTTCATATTTAAAAGAAGTCCCCCATAAGGCTTGACCCCCAGCTACACCCTTACACCAGTCACACAACGTGCTGCACGTCTGCGTCCAGCACACAACCCACATGGGCTTAAGAGACTTCTGAGGTCAGAGGCATATGAAGGAGGAATTTTCTCCATGCTCATCGTGGATGATGCTGCTACTGGCCACGGCCATGCTCAAATCCTGTACTGCCAAATTCCAAAAAAAAAAAAGATGTTGATCAGCCAGGGAATTCCAGAGGATCATCAGAATCACTGCAGAGCTGGAAATCCTGCCTCAAAATAAAAACAAATAACAGAAGAAGAAACCAATATATTTAGCTCATCAAAGAGGAAATGAATGCAGAACATGAACTTTAACTACTGAAACTGGGAGTAAGCATTAGAGAACGGCCCTACCAGCTTGCAGATAAGTTTATACGTTAAAGCCAGATCCATTCATAGTGGTTATAAAGGGACAGAATATTAAAAAAAAAAAAAAAAAAAAAAGGAAGGATGATCAGTCACCATTGACTTTATAAGCTGAAGCCAGGTCCATTCATAGTAGTTATAAAGGGGCACAATATATATATATATATATATTTATAAAAAAAAAAATAAGTGGGAGAGGATAACCACAATGGAACAGCATGAATTCTTTGACCCAAGCCATTCTTAATCCAAGACTGGAAGTTTCCCCACAAAGATATGCAGGAATTCAAACAGGAAACAATCTGGGGAAGTTTTACAATCCATGATTTACATAAAACTAAACTAATTAATCATAATCATTTCCTTTGGCCTTCTTGCAACAAAACAAGACTGTTTACTAGAGCAGCAGCACGTTCTGAAGAAACCTATACAAACTCAGAGCTGGGAAACCTGCTGATGCTGCTTTGCATTCCTACACTCCAGATAACTCGCTATCCTTATCAGGAAGGCAGCCAGGGAACACAGTTCAAGAACCAAGGTTTAAGACCAAAGGTTGTTGCACTACACACAACCCACCCACTCGGGAGCAAGCTCCAAACAAAGCGCTCGATAAACTCAGCACTTCAATTCGCAAAGGCAAGTGGCAAACACATCCTGCGGCACCAGCCCATGGAAAGCCTTCTCCCTGCATTTATTTTTAAGGCTGGGTTCCTGAGCCGTGCTGTAGGAGTGACTCAGTGCTGCTCCCCACACCCGAGCTGGTCTGGCGAGGGCTGCGGACACCCCAGGGAAGGAGAGGCAGGCAGGGGCTGTGAAAGGGAGCAGCTCCGCCTCTGTAGGATGCTGGCCACGGCACTGCGAGCTGCAACCCAAAAAAGAGCTCAGAGAGGGTCACAGATGAAAAATTCAGCAGGCTTGCACTGGACTTCAGGGTTTCTCAATCAAAGAGATCGAAAACAACAACAGCCAGCAACACCCACACATACAAACTGTTCCTTACCCTTTTGATACGGATTTTTTCCTTAGGGGCAGCTGCAGTTGTACCAAAGCATAAGTGAACACTCACAACAACCTGCGAGGACTCACAAGCAAATTGCTATGTGATCGTTTTCAGATCCCACACTGAATTCTCAAACACACCACGCATGATAGATGCCTCTTTTCAGTGGCAATGGGAGGTTCCCAGCAAGCAGGGTGAGGGCAATGCCAGGGCACGTGCGGGAATTAAAAGGAAGCTTCCACGTGGAGGGAACGATTTCAAAGGAACTCATTCAGCAATTGCTCTTTTCAAAGTCTCCTTTACACTTCCTAGTTAGCAAAGCTGCACATGTCTGGGCGTCTCTTTAACAGCCTCTCCTCCTTTCCAAACGCTGAGTTTGCAGCATCAGAAGGCTGTCCATAGCAGAGATCATCCGAGGAAAGTTATTTTGTTCTTGCTTTCAACCTGAGAAGGAGCACAAATACAAGCATCCCCAATTCAAGCACACAGAGAACAAGATACCTTGGGCTTTTAATAAATAAATGCTTAATAAAGCTTCCTTAATGTTTTTCTTTATAAAAATTAAAAAAATAAATAAATAAAAAGCGAGCAAGTGACAGAGAGGAAGCAGAGGGAGCATTTAAGGAAAGAAGGAGTTTCATCCTGTTTCAAGGATTAATTACAGGATTAACTCCACCAGGCAATGCAGGTTTCTGGCACTAAAAGCAGAACTGCGTTCTAGCCAACGCCTCCAGCCAGCACACACACACACACTCACCCCTTCCCAATCCACATCCCTCAAATGCTAATGCGCAAACAAAGGCACTTTCCCTTGCAGCGCTGTGATTTAATTAACTGGCTATATTGAGCGAGCGCACCGCACGGTGCAGAAGATGACTCTCCCGAGACAGCCAGAAAAGTTTGCCAGAGTCCTGGGGATAGAGACGGGCGGAGGGAAATTTCAGACATTGCATAAGCACCGGCACATGTAATCGCTCCCTGGTGTTATCCCAGCCAATGCAAACGCAGACCTGTGCGAGTTGTAGCCAAAAGCTACTCGAGCCATTCAGAGGCAACTCAGCGCCTGATGAGCAGGCAGGAAAGGGACCGAGAGGCGCAGCCCGTGCGGGAAGGACGGACACATGGCCTTCTCTCAGACGTCCGCCCCAGCATCCAGCAAGCGCTGGCTCCACGTCCCCACAGGCTCAGCCCTCAGCCCGTGCTTGTGTAGTGATTACCCCAGAGTTCAGAAGACAGAAAATAGTGTTCTTTTCCAAGTTCTGTCAAAATTCCCATAAGGAAAGAAATACAGCCTGGCACGTAGCCACCCCTGCCCAGCCTGCAGGGCCACCAGGCTGGGCTCCCCTCACCAGCATCCCTCCCAATCCACCTCCCTCACTTACCTGCTCAGCCCAAACCCATGCTGGATTTGAGCGGGGGCAGGCACCCCTGCTCGCCCATCAGCCAAAACACCCTGGCACATAAAAAGGATCACCTTGAAGCAACAGGCCCCTTTCCCGACCGAAGCAGCAATAACCAAAACACAATTCTCATTTAAATGTAGGACGTTGTGTTTTTTCCATGTGTTCTGTGAGCCAGCTGCAACGCACAGCCATGTGAAACCCTGTTTATCACCCAGCCAGCACAGCCCCCGGCATTATGCCTTCTGCTAGCTCAAGCACAGAGCACCTGGCGGAGGGAAAACACTTTCCTGGAACCAAACGAGCCTGTCTGGTTCTAGGAAAAGAAAGGTATATAGCCAGACAAATAAATGAGGGAACCTTGCACTACTTATCTGCAATGCACAACTCCAAAGCCAGTTAAGGCTACGCACGCATACACTCATATATACACACACACAGAGCTATATACTTGTGTGTGCATGTGTCTCCGTGTGTATTAAATATAGTTTAGCTTTTCATACGGCACCGTTGGCTGCGGAACAGTTCCAGCGAGCATCTGCTACAGACCATCTGGGCCGGGAGGGAATGAGAGCGAAACGTTACAGGACTCCTGAGGAATTTGAAACTTGCTGTGGATTTTACACAAAGTCGTTGCGTAAGGTACACCAACAAATGTGTGATACCAGGAAGGTTCCTGTAGTTAGAAGGGGGGAAAAAAAAAGAGAGAAGTGATCCGGAAACTGCTACTTTTTGCCGGGGTTGGAGTTGGCTGCAGACAATTCAGCGATCTCACAATCTCACTGTGATCTCACACTGCTGAAATTCAGCATCATTAAAAGAAACAAAATCAGGTTCTCAGGACATGCATCAGCATGGCAGAAGATTTAGAGCTAGACTAGGATTGTCCCGAAGAACTGAAAATGGTACTTGAAGTTAAATGGAGTATCTTAACCTTCCATCGAAAAAGTTAATAAAAAAACCACAGTATTTTTATTCATTACATTAAATTAACAAGCACACGTGGAGATATTATTTAGCTGTAGTCTCCTCCAAAGGCTACAGCTAAATTCAGTAACCGAGCAAGATTTTATAAATCAAGGCTCACAGTGACCATGCATCGTCTATGCAGAACCAATACAAAGACCCTTAGACGTGCCAGAACTAAAACCCTCTCATTTTCAGTACTGATGAGCACTCTCCTCTGGGTTTTTTGTTGTTGTGGCTACAAGATCTACAAAGGATAACAAAGGAAACTAAACAACATCAAGTAAGTACAAGCTTGCAGCGTCCACAAACTTCCCCAGAAAATTGTTCAGCACACAAAAGCAAAAAAGGGCTTGAAAACCACTGCTCTGGTTCTATTGAGAAGCTGCAGTTTCAGATGGCTTGGGAAGATCAGGTCCTTGGCAAGAGTCAAAATGACTACAGTTGGCACTAATGCCAAACGGGAACTCAGCATTTCTGGGATTTCCATAAGCTGCATCGTACTTATTCTGTAACAGTCTCGGGATGCGAGTATATAGACACCAGGAATTCCAGGATAGGACAATACAGAGGAATAGCAACTCGTTTTTAGAAAGAGTAGTTCCCCTTCGTTTCCCCACTATCAATCATACTTATTTTCCCAAGACTGCAATAAAACGTATCTAATAACACTTCAGAAGGGGCAGTAGAGTAGCATTTTGTGAAGAGAGCCCACAAGCCTATTTTACAGAAGGGCCTAATAGCTCCGTTCCACAAAAGGATCCAGTTACACAGGCTTCCAGTTTGAGCTTTATGGAGACAGTCAGCCATACAGCAAAAAGCCTGCAAACAGATGGAGATAATAGAAATATAAATGGACCATCCAGCTCTTGGTATAACGACCATATGTGGTATTTTAGAAGTTGCCAGGTTAGTGGGAGGGAGGGAAGGAATACAAGAGATCATTGGTGTTGCTCCAATCTCTGGTTAACGCAGTGCCAACCAAAACTATA